>NW_018127907.1:2781052-2840886 GCF_001952655.1 Monopterus albus | reverse complement strand
GAAGTGGCTCGGGCATCTGTTTCGGATGCCTCCTGGGCGCCTTCCTAGGGAGGTGTTCCGGGCATGTCCCACCGGGTGGAGGCCCCAGGGAGGAGCCAGGACACGCTGGAGGGACTATTTCTCTCGGCTGGCCTAGGAACGCCTTGGCATTCTCCCGGAGGAGCTGGAGGAAGTGTCTGGAGAGAGGGAAGTCTGGGCATCTTTGCTTAGACTGCTGGCCCCGCAACCCGGTTCTGGATAAGCGGAGGAAAATGGATGGATGGATGGATGGTGTAAGTCAGTGAAGGATACAAAGTTCTTAAAGGTGAGGTTGAAAATTCTATCAGAATAATTTTTTGTTACATACTGTATCTTGAAATTCTCTTGGCAATGAATACATTAAATGCACTGACAACATAAAGAAAAATATCCATCATCTGTGGCGCAGCAGCAACCTGCTTAATTTTTCTTGTTAAGTGTTTAATTAGCAGAGGAGCCACATTTTGCATGTAAGTATGAAAACCAATGAATGTGTTTAAGAAAAGCCTGCATTAGGATAATTGGTCACTTCTGTGCTACTTGCTCACAGCTTAAAATAAAAAGTTCATACTTGTTTTGCTGTTCATAAGGCATTTGCCCTTTAATGGGAATGTTTAGCTACCTTCCACTACTGAGAAAACATGCATTTTCCTACCAGGCCCCTGAGGGAAATGAAGCTATGACCCTGGCAGTGTGTGTGTCTTGCCCTTCTCACTGAATTTTGCAAAGCTGTCTACTGTGATGATGCTAATGCAGCATATTTATTAAAGACTGACAGATTAATTGTCTTGACATTTGACTGAAGTCTGCGCATGCCACTCCAGGCGGGTGCAAGCTGCTGAGTTAGAATCTGTGAGGGCAGCATATGGCAAATATTAATTTTCTTTAACCTGGATATGTCTGAGTTAACTTGATTAGAGGTGGACTGTGGCCTCTCTTCTTCTCTGACTCTGTCTTCATTGCAGGTGAATGTGTGTATGTTTGTGCGTGTGTCAGTGATGGATGTATTGCAGATGGTCTTAGCTCCATCTAATTAAGCTGTGGACACTGGAGGAAGGCCTGCACTGAGGTCACTTAGGACACACACACATACACATGCAGAAAGAAAGAATCAGAGAGTGAGTGTACCCAAGATGCTTTTGTTAAATTTACTTTTTCTTAAAAAGCCCATGGCAGCGCGAGTTTGTGAGACGTGTGTAAAGCAAGTTGCTTCTGCATAGAAATACTAAAACATATGTACTGTACACCTCATTTTTTGAACTTTAGGTCACGCCTAAGATGGTAATTCACTGTTGTAACACTGTAGATAAGTCGAAAAACAAGGAAACCCATGCCATGGGCTCTTTAAACTGTCTGCATTAGTTGGAAATGTCAGCACGATCTTCTGTACACACATGTAATGGATCAGGTTTACTGCACACACCACACTTCTTTAATTCCTCTTGACTCATCTTTTACCAGTCTTGATGAAAATTTTCAAATATCCAAAATGTTTCCACCTCATCAGGAGCTCTGTTGGCACTCTGACATTTTAACATTTTATAAAGCATGACCAATAGTTGTAATTTTCAAGAATCGCTGTCCCTACATTAACACAGGGCATTTACAGACTGAGAGTTTATGAATGTACACCCTCACTGATGAATACAAACATAAAATTGTCCTCAAACACACTGAGCAATGTAGTGTAAATATCTACTGTCCACTGAAGTAGGCTGCATCATAATAACATCATCCCTCCCTGAGGTTTAAATGTTGAGAATCACTCTGAGAATTCTCTGTTCAGCTACAGTGAACCATCTGTTCTATAGCCTGAAACTCTACTAATCGGACTAAATGTTGTTGTACAGTGGAGAGTCCCTGAAGTCTACAGTAAGTTAAATGATTCTCAACTGTAACAGGAGAGTAATGAGGCTGAATCTACACTGTACTGTATTTTAGTACCTTAATATAATTAGAAACAAAATACCTGCTGTAACAGAAAAATGCAGAAAAACAATAACAGGTACAAAATGAGTTCATGTGAAACATTGTGAGGTTGTACCCATTTTAACAACTTGTTTAACTGAGCAATCAACAAATCAAGAAAATGTCTGATAGCCCCAAATCACACCCAGGACTCGCTTTTCCTTGCCAGCCCAATTTCTGTGTCACCTTATTATGCAGTTTTTCCTCAGATGCATGTCCACTGTTTCTTTTTTTTCACATTAGTGTGTTTAGCATTTTCCTGCCATTAATGAATGTGCTCAGGCTACATTCAGACTGAGTTTCAAAGGTGTGAAAAATGCAGCTCTCTCTATTAATTTCCATGGGGGACTGTATTCACTGCAGCCTGGACCAGCACCGCCAGGGGTCTGGTTCAGCATTCACTGCACCCGACAGTGACATCATCCGATAAAGGTGACGCATTTCCCAATAATGTATGGGAAACAGTTGGAATATGGACACCCAAAAGAAGAAAACGGTTTTGTCCGCTTTGTTGGCATGAGCATTCATTGCTATTTACTCTCAAATTTTGGCCAAACTGCTGTTCACTTTCAAATTTGAGCCACAGTTAACACACAATAACGACATGCCATGCGTTTTGGTTAGCTAGGGTACTAGATATTAAATGGTGTTTCTATCTATCAATGCCAACACACTGGTGATAGAAATTGGTGCTATGGTAGGCTATGTTAGCAACATGTCTAGCCAAAATACAACAGAAACTAGCAGACTGGATGAAGCCACTCACATTGAATTGTGACAAGGTTGTACTGTAAACGTGTACAACACTCATCCTGCAACCCCTCACTCCTTTGACCAGTGCAGGGTTGGGGGTTGTCCTTGTGGGTGTATTGAGCAAATAACGTGAGTCGCTATGTGGAGTGTATCTGTTCCATCATCATATCTACACAACTTTTGGGTAGATATGGCATTTTTAGTTTTTAATCTAGCGCCATCATCGGGTCAAGATTTAAACTTTTTTCTCCAACACTGTTCTTTATGACCAATTACCTCAGCCTAATTAATACTTTGTGTCAATTGGTTATTACCAAATACATCACACTTTAGCATGCTGCTTTAGTACATTAGGTTCTATTGCATGTTATTCTACTCACTGCCACTAGGGACACTCTCTCACAATAGCATATCCTGTAGGGTCACAGGTATACAGTTCTGCTTCCTGTTTGTACTGCCATGTTACTGCGTTAGCCTCAGTAAAATGTAATTGTTAAATATGAGCCATCCTTGCGTGATCACTGGCCATCCGCTATAACATATGCCAATACTGAAAAGAGGGTCATTGTGTGGATTTTAGCAAACTGATGTTAGCATTTATCTTAAAGCATGGGTACATGGCAATGTCTGTTGATTATTTCTTAGTTCTTTCTATGACAAGGAGGAGTCTTTTGAAAGCTTAACAGCAAAACATATTGAACTATCTTTCTACAGAACTTTTAAAAGCAATTATAATTACTGTAGCATATTTCATACATCCAGCAGTCACCAGATAAAGAACCTAATCAAATCTCAGTGGTGTATTTTGGGAAGTGACACAGTGGGACCTCAGCTATTAAAAATCTTATTTAAAACCTGATTCCAGGTCCTGCAGCCCGTGAGACATACTGGTGCAGGGTGCCACCTATGAATTCTTAAATCTCTAGACAGTGAGTGGTCAGTACACTAAAAACTGTCATTACTTTGTATAGTTTCTGAAGTAATGAAGAGTCAACTGTACATGCAGGTGATCTCTGCTCTGTTTGCACCACGTCACTAGCTTCTTGCACTACACCTAACAGCCCATGTACAGGCAGGTGACAAATTAAAGGGAGGCCCTGAATGCTTGTACCCTACAGTGAGGGGATCTGATGACTTTGTTTTGCTGTGGGATGCATGGTTTGGGTCCACTTGTCCCCTTAGAGAGAAGAGTCACTGCAGATCCATACAAAATTGTTCACCTTTATCCTGTGATGAAACATTTCTATCCTGATGGGAGGGGTCTCTTCCAGGATGACAGTGCTCCCATTCATAGGGCATGAGGGGACACTGAATGGTGTGATGAATATGAAAGTGATGTGAATCAAATGCCGTGGCCTTCACAGTCACTAGGTCTCAACCCAGTTGAACAACTGAACAACTAAAAATAAATTATGATGACTTTGTACAGATAAAGCGAGTTGTTACGATGGATGGTTGCACATGTGGCTGTGGCTCATGAGGTAGGGCAGTCGTCTCCTGACCAGCAAGTTGGTGGTTTGACTCCTGGTCTCCCCGCATGCCTAAGTGTCCCTGAGCAAGACACTGAACCCCGAATTGCTCCCGGTGGCTTGACTAGCGCCGGTGCATGGCAGCCTGTCGTCATCGGTGTGTGAATGGGTGAATGGTGTATGATCTTCTGTAAAGCGCTTTGGCCAGTGCAACACACTGTGAGAAAGCGCTATATAAAATACAGTCCATTTACCATGTCTGCTTTATTTGTCTTTAGTAAAGAGGCTAACACCACCATATGTTATTTCCCTCTGAGTGAAAGTACTTTAGTCTGTATCCAATTACATTTACAGCTTAAACTGTCCAAGAACATTGGGGATTAGATGGTCATAAGAAATACAAATTCAACTCTCCAACTTTTAAATTTAAGTTAAGTGATTCTGCAGCGTAGCCTGGAGAGCAATTGCCCTAATTTTTTCAGCAAAGAAAAAGCCAAACTATTAATAGCTTAGCACAGATAAGCCCAAATGGTGTTAATAAAAGATTGGATAATGATTTTTAAAGAAGGGACAGCACATAGAGCAGAAATAATTAATTGCCTTGAATGGAGGGGGAGAAAGAAAAAGAGATGCAGAGCAGAGAGAAGGGGAGGAAATGAGAGGAGAGGAAAATGACACAAGAAGAGAAAAGGAAAGGGAGGGCAAGAGGTTAGGGGGAAAGAACAATGGCAGGGGGTAAAGATAATACAAATATTATAAAAACAGACTGACACAGAGCAGCAATAATTAATCACTGAGCGTGGATGGAAAGATGAGGACAAGGGACAAAGGAAAGAGAGAATAGGCAGAAGACAGATGGCGAACAGCAGAGGTGAGGGAAGTTGGAAAGTAGAGAAGAAGAGGGGGACAAGAACTTTTCACATTTTTTGTCAAGAGTCATTTATAATAAAAGCTTAAAGTTCAACATCACCGAAATTATAAGTAACCATAATAAAACGTGCAATAGTCTGGACCTCAGGGCCCAGGCAGTATTCCTGTAATATGATTATGGTAATTAGGCTGAGAGCGGCGCAGAGAGTTTGACTCAGAGGGGAGAAGGTGATGCAGGCAAACCACCCTTTTTTTTTTTAAAGTCACTGCAGAAACTGCATAGACTCTGCTGTTCTGATTCAAGTGGAAATATCATTCCACCGGAGATGAGAATGAGGAGGGTTACGGTCTAGAGCCGTGATTCCCATGTACCACAGCTCTATCGGATGGAATTGAACCCTTCTTTCACACTGCCTGTCATGTTAATTATGTGAATTATTTAAAAGTGGATAGTATATCAGTAATGTTTTCCCAGAAGATAGTGATCCTGGAATTTGTCTTGTTTCAACCATCTGTTTCTTTTTATTTGACCTCCTTTGCTTTTCATGCTGTCCCAATCACAGATGTATAGGTCTCGAGGTGTTTAGTTAGTTTGTTGGCTGTTGTGCACCCCCCCAGACACACACACACACAGTTTTGTGATGCTGGAATCAGGGGCGCTGTTCATGGTGTGATTGGTTAGCTGTGTGGAGGTGAGAAAAGAGCCTGAATGAGAATGTCTCTCTCGGGTTCTCTTTTTTCATTTCTTGATGCAGTTTTCTTCTGCTTTTCAAGTGTCCAACTGAGTGTGCCACTATAAATGTGTCACAAGAGACTGTCAGAAAATGTGCATCGTTATCACCACATTAGGCTTCCTCACTGTTGACTGAAAGCACTGCCGTTGTCTCAGCTATGACATACATTACAGTACATTACTTACAGGTAAAAAGCTTACTGTAAGACCATGAAGCCACAGAAGCAATCATGTAATAACTGTTACAAATAGGTAGGTGCTGGGCTAATATCCTTATATACAGTGCTGGGATGTCTAGCTTTGTATGAAGTAGAGCTAAATAGATCTAATACATGTACTGAAATGCATTTGAGTAGTGATGGGAACAAACCATACATAGTCAGTGATGATGATATATTTTTGATTCTAGCATATGGTGTTAAGGAGTTACACTGATGGCATGTGGCCTGTTGAACAGAGATACAGTATATAAGGTGTAGGTTGTGATTTATTGTTCAGAGTTTTCTCCTGCTGACAGCACCATCGCAAAACTAAATTGATATATTGTACATGATCACACCATATCATGTTTCAATTAGTTTCCCTTTATGAACCCTGTTTACCTTCTTTCATGACTTTGGGATGTGAGCAACAGCGGGAGTGTTTGGCTTTCACTTCTTAATATGAGACTATTGCAAGCAGTCATTGTGATAGAGAGCAGTGATCATGGTTTACTGTGAAGATTGCTTTGCTTGCTGTCTGTTATTGCGGGCAATTTCAGTTTACAGCAGGGATTTATACATTAGTCATAATGTAATTTCAATATGGAATAAAAGCATAAAAAAGTATTTGTTCATAGCATGAGGTACTCTTTTTGATGTTTATGCATATGTGTGTTGTTTTCAGAGTCCCACTGTGGCAGAAACAAACATTATTATTCCCACTGCTTTCCTTTTCCTTTAAACAAATAGCAGGCAGAAAATGTGATTTTATGTAGCAGTCATTTATCTGTACAAACACAGACTGCCTCACAACGACTCATTTACACAGCCAGGAGAAATCTTGCTTGCTGTTTAAATGTTAAATGTTCTCAGAGCTCTCAGACAGTTGTGGCTGCTCTTAGTAGTGTACATGTGAAAGCATGGAGGCAGCATGGTGACCTCGAGTCATTAGAGGGTCAGCCCTATAACTGGAAGGTTAAACGTCCAGTCCTCGGTGACCTGCCCAGTCTGTAGAAATATCCTGGGTCATCTAACATACAGTGGCAGCGGCAGTTTCCTAATGGCCAGAGGAGCAAGTTTCCTGTTGGCTGAGAAACTCCTTGCAGTAGAAGTGGATGATGTAAAAGATTGTGGTTGTACTGGGCAGATTCCAGGTGTAAAAATGAGCAGGAAAATCATCATTATGAAATGGAACATGGCTGAAAACATGTTTTTAGGAAATCATATTTAAAAAACAAGTAAATGGCACAGAAGTCTGCAAAATCATGAATAATTGTTAAGGAATGAGACAGGAATGAATCAGAAATGGATCATTAATGAAATAATGACTAGAGCTGAAACAACAAATCGACAAAATCAATAATAAATGATAATAAAAATAGTTGGCAGCAGATTTACAGTAATTAGTATAGAATATAGAATAACTAGTTATAGATTAACTATTGAGCAGCTCTTGAGTAACAGTGATATTATTAAAGACCAAAAAGAAGATGCTACACACTGTTATATATTCTATAAGCAACTATATAATTCTAGATTTACTGAAGATACATACAACACATTTTGTCTCGCTTCCACAATATAAGTTACTAAGATTATCCAACAAAGAGTCTTGCAACAAGACCCTGTCTTTAAAGGAAGTTTTAGATTCTGTTGTGCACCTAAAAAGTAACATATCTCCCAGAGTTGATGAAATCTCGTCTGAGTTTTATGGGATGTTTTCGAATCTTCATGCCCCCTTTTTGCTTAAGGTTTTTGTGAAAGTATTGTTTAGTCCTAATAATGCCTATCCAACAAGTAGAGCATAAAAACTCAAGGACTATACATGACGATTTTCTAATAAAACGAATACATTATGAGGTTATGAATATTAATGTAAGTGCTTCCTGAATGTGATGACAAAAAAAACAACAACTTCAGCCTGATTAGGCAGGAAAACAGCTGTCTCATTTTTTGCTACACAAAAATATATTTTTTTTTCTGTGACAAAATAACAAAATTAGTTTATTGGGGTTATAGGTTATACTGAAAAAAGCCTGAGTCATGAATGGCATACCCAGATTGTATTTTACCTGAAAACATGAATAATTCAGCTCGGGACCATGTTTTTAACCAACATTAAAGTGTTAATTATAATCTGCTAGTCACAGTTGTCATTTTAGTTGGCAAATGTGATGGCCTCCTGGCAGAAAAGAGAAAGCTGTAAAGTCTAAATCAAGGACCCCTTGTTTCAAAAACTGCTAATTGTGAGCGGTAAATCTGCCACCGTTACGTCTGTAAGCTTCACATGAGCTTTCTGAAAACTGGAAGGTTTCTTGGGAATAGCAGCAGTAACTAAGGGTGGGTGCTGCTTAAAATCCCAGCATATAACGCATTAATACTTCACTTGATGGGCCATAAAAACAAGTACTGGTAAGGTAAACATGAAATAATGAAACCTTTGTAGTGTGATTGTCATTTTTATATGATTCACTACTCAACTTGAGGGCAAACTAACAGAAATAATATGCACCTATAAAGAATGAGAAACCATTATTTTTGTCAGGACCTGATAATTAATCTACAAAAAAATAAATCACTGAGGGTTGTTAATTTGAGGATTAACATGATTCACAAATTCATGATCTCAGCTGACATTGTTATAGTCTCTAAATCAGAGTTACGTAGCTATAATTAATTAGCACTTAGTACTAGGAAATTTTAGGGCCTTATCATAAAGTGCCAAACGTAATGAATAATTAAAATAATTGACTCCCTGCCAACTCCATGGGTACAGTTCAGCTGCTGAGGCTGCAGTGTCGCATTACTGTTGAGTTAAACAGGCCCTAAACAATGCCAAAACAAAACCAAACAAACAAGAAAATACATCCACTCTCAAATGATAAGGTCAGTCATTTTTTATATTAATAGGTTTTTTAATGATACCCATACAGAGACTAAAACCAACAGTGCCTACCTTCTACTCACTGTTATTGTCTGTCCGTCTCCAACCTGGATTTGTCATGATATTCAGCGCTCCCTGTTGTAGACTTTTATTTTTCTCAGTTGTTTCCTGTTTTGTGCTCTTATTTAGAAATCATTTCCTGCCTTTCTCCACTTCACCGATCCCAGCTTTACTCTGCCGCTGAATCAAAATCAGCTTTATTGGCCAGTTTATTGTCCAGTCATACTGTTGTGGGTCAAGTGTTCATCAGAGTGACAGCCCAGGGGAAGAAACTGTCCCTGTGCCTGGTTGTCTTGGCGTATAGTGGCCTGTAACACTGTCCAGAGGGGAGGAGTTCAGACAGATTATGTCCCAGGTGTGAGGGTCCTGTGTTGATGATGACCTTGGGTGGTTTCAGTTATTTTATAGTTGGGTTCTCCTGAGCTAGTTGTTGCCATCTCTGTACTCTTTCCTTAGACTTTTGTATTTCTGTTTCTTCATCGGTATATTGTCCTTCTGCTTTTTGGTCCAATATTCATAACATGATTAGCTTATTTGTCTGTGGCATAGAATGCGGCCATTGTTCAAAACCGATATCGCTGGGTGAGAGTTTCTTCATTACAAAACAAGACCTGCATATTAAACATAAATAAGCGATAGCTTTATATTGCACCTGATGTCAGTAAGAGTCAGCTGTGCATAGTCTCTGTGATTTCTGTTTTGTTTGGTCTACAGTCCACTAGCTTCTTGTTTCCACAGTTCTAGTTTCTGTATGGGGATTGCTGAGGCAATATAGCAAACAGACCTTATCCTTGAACCTGAACTACTATAACAGATCTGTTTTTAGTATTTCAATAATTACATGCAGATGAAAAGTTGTTAGTCAAACAGTGGAGAAATGAAAAGCAACTGGCCAACTCATTTAACCTTACTGATATTACTATACATCCAGGCTTTAAATAGTTAATGATAAATTCAGATCCTACTGCGCTACAATACAACATTTATTGGTGCATGTTGAAACATAAAATGGAATATAGTGTTAAAGAAAATCAATTTATTTTAAAAATAAATAAATCTCAACAATATCAAAACTTTCATGTCCCTGAAACATATATAGTTTAATTCTGTGATTGAAGTACTTCAGGCTCGTCGACATGTCACAAATGCTTGAGACCTTTTTGGTTAAGGTCCACAGATCAACAGCACCTGCCTTTTGGGGATCATAGTGCTTGACTGATCCTGACAGCTTTGCATTCAGTTGTTTTATTAGAAACTCTTGGTATCAATATTTCACAAATTGAACCCACACACTGTATCTACACTTGCACTGCAAGTGTAGATGCATGTTGTATCAAAACCTAAATTTGAGTCATTAGAATGGTCAATATTATGCTTTTCCTGAGTGCTATTGTTATATGAAAAACAAAATAAAGTCACCAGACAAACTGAGAGGTACCTGGCTGTATGACCACAAAATTGTGGCCTCAGGCAAAAGTTGGGACTATTTAAGTGGCTGCACTGCCTCAATGCATAGGAGAAGTCCGTAAAACTGTTGATCCATGTTGCCAGGTAAACTAAATTAACTTCTATTAACTGCTAATTCCTTAACTTGGTTAGTTTGCACTTAAGATATACTGACAGCATAACTTTATGAGAGATGGCCTTTAGTAGCACTGGCTACATTAGCGATAGAGGTGGAAAGTAAAATTGAGGTACAACATCTTGAGTATTTCTCTGTAACTTTGACTTGCATCTGTACTTGAGTATTTCTCTGTAACTTTGACTTCCCTACTTAATTTTACCTGCCTGCCCATTTGTCTGGTGCAAAACACTAAGTAGTTTTTACATACTCTTGCACAACTCCAACTCTAATGACTTGTATGGGTGTCAAGGGGGTTTAGCGTGCTCTATTTCCAGAAGTCATCCGCTACTGCCAAAAAAGGATGATATAATTCTTAGTCAACCCTAGAACTTAATGTGACGTATTAAGTCACAATATTGGTTCTAAGTAAGACTCCACAAATTGGAGTCTTAACTTAGAACTTGTGCATGGTTGTGAGTAATCACCCCATCCCCCACTGATTGGCTGTTACACCCTTAAAGTAAACCTGTGGACTCACCTGAAAATGGAGAAAACGGGGAGGACTAGACAAGGACAGAACATCAGGAAATGTTTGAAGTGCTATGTCATTAAAGTACAGTTAAACTTTATACTGTAGTTTAGACCTCGCTCATTGCACTTCAAAACTCAGCTCATCTGGCCCAAAGAATTATTTCCACAAATTTCAAGTTTTAAGATGAGGAGTAAAGATGAATGCACTGAACATGGAGGCAAATGAAAGGCAACAGGATAAAATGTGACATGCATACATGTAGAGACTTGGAGAATCCAATAAAGAGGAAACAGTACCAGAAACCAAGGTGCAATAACATCTAATAATTCTAGGTGGCCCTATTTCTGGGCCCACAGCCATCTAATATCTGAAACAAAACTGCTAAGAGGGCACATGATGGCACGTTAATTGCATAAGGAGAAATACTATATCAATACTTAACACATTTAATAGTAAAACTCTTTCCTTAATAGGTTACTTGTTTGATGGAGTGAAAGTTTAGTGTACTAAGCAAAGATCATTCAGTAAATCCTTTCAGTTAGCATGCTAATATGGTAGCTGAGGATAGCTGGTTGTTGCTTGGTGGGGTGAGCATCATGCTGATAATGGCAATGTGTTGGCTGCTGAAGATTCAACAAAAGTGACCCATTTACTAGGAAGGGTTGTGCTTCTTGTGGAACCTAGGACAAATCTACACTGACTTACATTCATTTCCTGTAAAGTCCCCACAAGGAATGAAAATACAGTATGTGTGGAGCGGGGTATTTCTAGGATACTGCACACCCTGTTAAGCCTTCTGTGCTATTGACGGTTCAGTTCTTATTGATGTACGGTATAATCCCCTTAGCCTTCGGTATCACTCTTACTGCTTTATTCTTGTCCATCTTCAGCAACAGATAATATTGGTTCCAATAAGCTTATTTAAACTAATGCCAAAAAGCTCAATATTCATGTATTACATTTATTTTCTTTAGCTCTAGAATATTTCCACTTGCAGGGTATTGTTGTGGGTTTTACTTAATGTAATTTTTATCCACTGTATATGTGCATACACTGCATCTTCAGTTTTTGTTTGTGGTATCTTCAAGGGGCTTAAATTCTTTTTTTTGAACGTCGTGGAAGTTGCAATGAATGATTAGTTTTATGCAAGTTCAGTTTAGAAGTATGTGCAAACCAAGGATTCACACAGACTTGTTGCAGAAATGAGTTTTAACTAGCTGTACACAATCAGTGACCACTGTGTCTGATCCCATCTGCTGGTAGAGATGAACATAAAATTAGACCATTTGCTCTCGCTGTGACATTAAGGGAAAATGTGCTATATGTACATTGTGTCTCATATTCTGTAGGTGCAGGCTCCAACCCGTCAGCTAACATGCTTCTGAATAAAATAAATCAGGCCTTAGAGGCAAAGGCTCCTGACACAGAGCAGTCATATCCCTTTACTCTGTATTCTGTACATAATTATACAGCCATACACAGTGGTGCAACTCTAGCAGCACCAACGAATGAATAATCACACCTGAGTTGAGGTGGGTGTATGTATGGCTGTGTTGTGAGGACCATTTTGGATTTTGTACCATGGGAGGGAGGACAGTTTGAGAGTTGAGACTTGGTGTTAGGGTTAGGGACTTGGGAGTAGAGTGCTGTAGTAGTGAGTCCTACAACCCGGAACTGAGTTTTCATTTATGCACTTGGTTCCCTCGCACTGATGTCAATGGGTTTTTGGTTGGATGCTTGAAATATGGTGTGTGCTTAACACAAGGTCACTACACTTTCACATTTTGTTCTATGACAAACATCAGTTAATATCATGATTTTAATGCTTTTTACAGGTCTTTAAAAATAGACGCTGGCTAAATGAGACTATGGAGGCTGTCTGGGATATTATACATCGGCTGTGCCGAACAGAGGGAAGCTGCTGCACTAACTATGCGGCCATGCTCGGCAGACAGAAGCCTTGATGCATATGGTGGCTTAGGGGAGAGGTCTGTCCTCTCCATGGATCTCAACCAGAGTATGCAAATCATTCTGCTTAGTCCTGTTCCACAATGACAGGGAAGTGAAAGTGGAAAAAAAAAACAAAAAAACTTTGGCATTGAAAAACACTGTCAATTTTTTTCTTGCCACTGACAGACTTAGCAAATCAGTGTCATTTTTCTAGTATTTACTTTTTTAGTGTTAAAGACTAAAGTCAATCTGGTGCCATACGCATCCTTAACAAAGCCATTCTGTGGTGCGCTCAAACTCGACCTGTAGCTTAAATGTGAGCGTCATATATCTCAACTCTCTGAGCTTTGATTGGGAAATGTGGTGATGAACCAGCACCCAACACTTGATTTTTTTAATGCCAGTTTAATAATGAATCATAAATGTGAATGGTTAAGATTGGGAACAGCCTGTATCTTTTTAAAATGGAGGTGCTTATGGAATAATTAGTCCTACAAACACAATATAACGCAGTTGCCTGATTATCACATTTTGTACATATTAAGTTAATATGAAGTGAAATTCTCCCCCTAAGAAGGATCAATATACAATCTGGCTTCACCATCTGTCTCTAATTTTCCTCATCCAAAATGTGTGTACGCATGTGTTAGATTCCATGGAGGACCGCACATTCACTCTTTTCTTTTTAACATCTCACATTTGCTTACAACATGGTGTTTATAAATGAGGCCCCAGATGAGAGAGGTGTTCTCTTTGTCAACTTGTCAAATGGCATGCAGGCCTTCTGACAGAAGAAGACAAGAGACAACATCCAGACACCTACAAACCACTGTTGCTTACACTAACTTGACCTGTCAGTGGGCAGCTTTGGGCCAGTTTGTGCTACAGGCGCTGTGCTGCTTCTCGTTTTGAAGGCAGTGACATGCAATGGTTCTGGACAGAACGTGGCTCACGGGTAACATTTGTGCAAGTTGCGTCACTGACATGACACCATCCTGAAAACATACAGTATACACAGAGCACCTGTGGTACAGACAACATTACTTGCATGATCTCAGTTTGTCAATGCACAGTCCTGCTCCAGTAGTCATCTCTGATCTGACATGTGGCAAATTGAAAGATGGTTGCCTGCCTTAGTCTCATTGAATGCTGGTTATAAGAAGAGGTCAGGTACATAATTCATTGTACCTCTTAATCAGTTATGTACAGTATGTATAACCTGCTTAAATGTTAGTTGGAGTAGAATGGGGTGCAAATTTTGGTCTCATTAGTCTTGGAGAACTGGCATTTACAATACACCCTCTGAAAATCCCTGCCGCAAAAGATGCTGCATTCAAGTACAACCTGCAGTATTGTATGGTACCACTGCCAGGGATCAGCTGCATGCTGGTCACTGTCACATGACTTACTGTGACACTTTGTTAATGTTATCAGTGACACCTTTTACTACAAGGACAACTAAAAGCATCTATTATATACAGGACTCTTGAAAAGCACTACTGATTCTAAATAAATTAATCTAGTGGAATTAAATTGAATTTGTCTAATTTTTTTTGGTAGGCTACAGCTGATTTGGGGGGGGTGAAGTGATGAACCAACAAAGAATACCATTCATTTCCAGATGCACTAGGGAGCAAAAAACTTAGCATTTTCAGCATAAAAGCTTTGATAGACCCATAGTACACCCTGCTTGACTAGCATCAAACAGCCGATAGTTAACCAGCTGGTAAACACAGTGCAGCACGTAGCAGCCAATATGTTACTGTTTCTGCTGGATCTGAAAAATTGTTTATTGATATGCATGTTTTCAATAGGAACTTGTTAATGCTGTTTGTGAGCTTGTGCTTTTTTTTTTACTTCCAAGACTCTAAGTGTTTATTGTCATGTGCACAGTGAGGAAACATGTTTTCCTGTACAATGAAATTCTTACTTTGCTGTTCACAATGAATGCCAAACAATGCAAGGTGAAATATAACAGATAATTGGTACACAAAATCTAAAGGCACTTAAAAACAGCAAGTGGAAACAAATGTAACTGAAAAAATATAAAGAATATAAAGAGAGAATGTATGCTACATTGGAGCTGGATGTGCAATAGGCGGCAGTGAGTGTGCAGTAATGCATGTGCAAATTTAAAAAAGCTGGGAATGCTCTTTTCTTATTGCTCACTTCTTCCAGCACAAGTCTAAATGGTTTAGGGGTATTTACTAAACTGGGTTCAGTGTGTCTGCATCTGATTTGTAATTCAGTATTAATGATGTTTAAAATGCTTGACTCTTTCATTCATATGAATCTGAACTGCATTGCTAATCAAGGATGTGCAAGTTCAGATGCACAAAGTATGAGGGGAGTTTCAGATGATGCGCACACCGCTGTGGTCTGCAGAAATGCACACTGTTTGTGGTGGTAATGGGTAACACTGGATCAAATTAATTATTCACTTTGTGTGGGTAAGTAAAGCTGTTCTATATGGCTAGAATGGCTTCACTTATGGCTAAGGATAGTACTGAGTGGAAAAGCTCAGGGTGACTATCACAGTCACTGACATGATTACCATATTCCTAATGAATACATTATATACTGTAGTGCCTTAGAGGTGGATGGATATTTACAAATTACCTACTGGCTTTTTATTGTATAGCATAAGTAGCTATCATATAATTGTATAGTATGAAATTATATTTATAGCAGTGTTCGACCGGCTTATTGATCTTATAGGACTGCTATCTTGACTACATGTACAATCTGGCTTTAACAGCCAGTTTACACACCTTAACTGCAGTATTAGCAAGTACATCAATCATGTGTGGTCTTAATCTACTGTACATGTGAGATGCATGTATATTAAGATACAGTACTTATGGTCACCATGTATTTCCATGATGTCACATTTGTGTTACTTGTACTAAGAGAGGGCTGTGTGCTAGGAGTTGAAAATAGCAAGTCGGCTTCTGATTACATACAATGTAAAGACAGGTATAGCAGGAACTTTCAGAAGATAGGTCTGAGGCTTTCTCTTGTTTTAGTACAATATAAAGGAAAAGTTATTTGTAGGTATTGTGTTCCTCAAAAATAATGTCACTTAGACCCCCTACATGCTGTTTCTGAATTCGTTGAGAAATGGAAGTGTGTGACACTTAAAGGCAAGTCCAAACTTTTGATATTCTGTATGACAACTTCCTTTTAAAGACCTTCAATCAAGGCACTTCTCAGCTGTTGTTTGTTGCTGTTGTGGTGGTGGTATCAAAGTGTGTTATGGAACTACCTACTAATCAAAGTTAGCATTCTGTAGTAAACCTAGTGTCATAGTGAAATGAGTGAAGGGACTTTGACACAGGCATATTTATTATAGGCAAACAAATATGAGCCCCCTTTGGTTTATTTTCACTGATTGGATAATGCTATTGGTCTTATGGGGGCTGCTGACTGTATTATTTGAGGTTTCCTTTTAGAAAAAATATTAGATTTTTAGGTGTAAAGACAAGTAAATATTCTAGACAAAAATGGCTGGCACATCCTGCCAAGTTTTAAGTTTGCCAAAGAATGGATAATTGTCTTAATACAAGTGAAAGAAAAGTGGAGTACCCAATAATACTTGCATGTTGCATGTTTTTTTTCTGTTTTGAGTTAAAATATCATAAATTCTGATGACCCAAAAACAATGTTTCACGTTGTGATTCTGCTAGCACAAATCACATGAATGAGAGGAAGCCTGTTCTTTAGAAATGAATTGGCTATATAGGAAAAAAAAGGGCAAAGTCTGAACACATTTAAGCGCCAACATTGGTCCATAAACCTTCTAAAGAGTACATAACAGTTTATGTGGCTTTAGCACACACAAACCTTTCCCATATCATAAAACACCTTATTAGTATCGCCCATAACTTGTCGTCACGCCATTTAAAGTAATCCAGGTTGTATCAGTGTTAAGAAGAGCTACAGTTTTATCCATGTACTGCTACAAAATTTTGTAGAGGTCTGTCCTCTGCGTTTAAAGAACTGTCACAGCAGAAGGATTGACACGATCCACTTCCAAAGCAAGAGGTGCTGTGCATATTTGCATATGGCACAACAGCAGTAAAACATTATTTATAGTTGGCATTATCCCTGAAACAGAGACATGATTGGTCAGGATGTGCAACAGCTAATGGGTTATTTCTGTTTGTACTGTCAGGTAAGGTTTGACTCTAAAAGTCAAAGTTGATTACTACAGGGGAGTCACCAGTTGTGTTTAATTTCCGAGTCTCAGTATTTGCATGGACTAGTTCCAATTACAGGACCCTGTCGAAAGTATGAAACAATAACATTTTGTGCCTTATGTTTATAGACGAATAGAATATAATTTGTCATGCACAACATTTAAAACAGTTTGGAAATCCTCTAAATGAAAACTACTATTTAAAGGATATGGGAAATGTTTTTTGTTTGTGTTAGGTATATTTTTTCAGATTGCAGTTGAACCAGCTATTTACCTTGTTACTGTTAACTGGA
This sequence comes from Monopterus albus, assembly GCF_001952655.1. NCBI lineage: Eukaryota > Metazoa > Chordata > Actinopteri > Synbranchiformes > Synbranchidae > Monopterus > Monopterus albus. The sequence continues at coordinate 2,823,394 of NW_018127907.1, read as the reverse complement.
CCAACATGTTTTCTTTATTTGCTGTTTTCCTTATCTTAAAATTGTCACTGGGATAATTCAGTTTCATATTTGAATCTGCTGTTCACATGCTATCAAGTTAAAGCTTGAACAGTGGTGTTTTTACATTTGGTGTGCAGTCACAGTGTTATGTCTAGAAAAGGAATATTCAATTTACTTATTGGTGGGAGGGAACTTTGTATGCATTGTAGGTTATATGTCTCTGAGAAAGTAATCTGGTGTATATTGTTTAAAGCAGCACTACACTTTTCTGGTCTTTGGGGCTTCCTTTAGTCAGCTCTGTCAGACATGAATTTGCAGTCCAACAGGCCCTGAATGTTTACTGTTTTAATAAATGTTCATACTAACCTGCTTTAATAGGCATACATTTTTGACCACTTGGGAAGTGTGACAACTAAAGACAAGTCTATAGTTGTTAAAGCTACCTTACTAAGTGGTTGCTTAACACAGTAGTAGCATTCATTTGAACTCAGAACTTGCTTGCTGCGAAGTGAAAGTACTAACCACTTCACCACCATGACACCACATTTGTTCCATTATTTATATAAAAATTGATTAGCACAACTTTAATACTGTGGTTTGGTTTTTCTTCTCTAGTAACTTAGCCCTCACTGGATATAAGCTCACTGCATCTTTTCATCTCATTTGTGCATTGTCGGTCAGTTTCATATTCTATGTCAGACTGTGATTAAAGTCACTGTAAAGCCAAATATTAGGCTTCTGAGATTTTAATACAAAAATCCATGAATTTTCAATATTTCACACCAGTCCTCTGGGCTAGTCATGCAGCATTTTCAGTTAGTCAAACAAGACTGGAGCTTCCTCCAGCATTCTGCTAAGCCTTTCTATTTTCAATGATGCATCAGTGACTCATGCAGTAGCTCAATAGGCCTTGATATGGAGCACCAATTGGCCTATAGCATGACTCACACGCTAACCCACTAGGTCTACTCTTAGAGCAGCACAACAGGGTTGGTTTGTGATGAGTCATTCATGGCACCACTATGCTTTTCTTCAGGTAAAACAATTACATTGATTTTCACAAAACCCTTCGGCATATTGTTATGCCTGGTAGAGAGAACACACAGAATTTTTTTTTTTGTAATCCACAAAGCAAAACAAAATTAAAACATAGGAAATCTCATGCTCTTCTGTCTTATCACTCCTGTTTTCTCAAATTCTGTCAGTTTCCTGCCTCATCAGTACGTTCCAATCCATGTATGTCACCTATGTTTGTGTACACTATGTATGCACAACGACGGCAATAGAAGTCTTCATGTTCTAAGGTTGAAATATTCACCAGAGGAGCAGATCCAGGAATCCAGTTAGATCATAGTCTTCACATGTTAAGGAAAAGCTATTTTATGAATCTTTAAAGGAGCATTTCAACTTTACACACAAATCATTTTTACATGTTATAGTGCAAAGTATTTATCTTTAAAAAAAACAAAAAACTGCAATACAACATGTTAACAGGATAGAACATGGAAGACAAAACAATGGCTACAAGACATTTATAAAAGAAACAGGTTTACATTTGGTTTGTGTTCATCTCAGTGCAGTCTGGTACTAAGGTCCTGACTCATGGACTGAGGTGTGTTCCCGTCAAGTTAATGAGGGCTCAGGGCTGTCCCAATGTGAAAACGTCAAGTGCATGAGGGCTCTCTTGCCTCCATTTTGATCCTTTTATGCTCTCGTTTCTGTCATCTTGTAGGAATTGCCCATAGTTCAAAGCGTGGGTCAACACGGGGTTCTCTGAGAAAGTTTGACAGCATAAAAATTAAAGATGAATGGTAAATGAACAGTCCTTATGTTCAGTGATATGCTAATGTTTTTGTAACCTCTGAATAATGGCAACTGCCAAATACTGTAACAAGTGTTAGTGTTTTTAACTGGCCCCAATTTGAGATTGAATAGTGGCACCAACTCTGCTTCCTGTGAGCATCCACCATCAAATGTACACTGACCACCTGTTTTCTTAAGTCTCATCTCAATGCTGATGAATTCTTTTACTATGCTTACATTATTAGTGCTGGATCAATGTAATACCTGGATTTGATTTTCCACTGTGTTGGTTAGACCGACAGAAACCAGTTTGTAATGTACAGCTTTTTTGAGTTCTTTAGCTCCAAAATCTACTGGATTTAATCAGCAACTCACCCCTCCATTTGTTCAAGGGGGCTCTTTATGATGGAACATTCTGGGTCCCACATCTACTACTACTTGATCTACTTTTGAACTTTTTCAGTTGAACATATCAATGAACTTATGTGTGAGGTCGCAGTCCTCAACCCATCTACTTTATCGACTGCCAACCACTCTGGTTAAAGCCTGCTTGCCCTCAATTTCCCCAGTTATAACATTATCATTAATGCCTCTGACTATTGTTACAGTTTCCACATTCCTAGAAATGAACTACTAGCCCATTTCCAACCCTCCATTCATCTTAAATTCTTGAAAGGACAGTAGCAACTCAACTTGAGACCCACCTACAATGTAGTAATCTCAGTGACCTTACAGTGGATGTAACCTTTCTGATCTCACCCATGAACTGCCCAAATACAGGCAGCAAGTCACCTGTCCCACCAGAGACAAAATCACACCGGACCACTGCTACACAGCAATGAAAGACGCCTATTGCTCTGTCCCACGCACAGCTCTCATACGCTCAGATCAGTGTATGGTCCATCTTATTCCAACCTACAGGCAGAAACTTAAAGTTGCGAAGCCTGTAGTCAAAACAGTGAAGAGCTGGATTGAGGAGGCCAAATCAGGGCTGCTTCAAATGCACAGACTGGAGTGTATTTGAGGCTGCAGCTACAGACCTGGATGAACTCACTGACACTGTGACATCCTACATCAGCTTTCGTGAGGATGAGTGTGTTCCCACCAAGTCCTTTTGTACATACAACAACAACAAGCCCTGGTTCACAGAATCAGAATCAGAATCAGCTTTAGTGGCCAGATGTGTTGCACACACGAGGAATTTGACTCGGGTACAGCCGCTCTCAATGCCTATGTTCATGTCCTTGTGTAAGGCAGCAGCTATTCTGAAAAGATGAGGGACCAGGTTTTGGCTAATGACCTGTTGTTTGTGTAGAGCAGCCTTAAAAGTATCACTGGCTACAAGAAACCATCCCCCCTGCTAAGGGGAGCCGCCACCTGGCTTCAAACCATTCAAAACACTGCTGCAAAAATCACCATGTCCCACTCCTCCTCATCCAGCTTCATTGGCTCTTTGTATAGCAACAAACTCACTACAAGATTCTCCTTCTTGCCTTCAATGCCCTTGCTACAGTAATCAGGGGGCCCATCCCTCTTTGACCTTCTCCATCCTCACGTTCCTCATCACTCCTTAAGATCCTCCTTAAGTGCGCTTCTGACTGTCCCTGGTTTTAGACTCAGTGACATGGGTGCCAGAGCCTACAGCTGCTCTGGATAAAGACTTTGGAATTCAGTGCCTCTACATCTTCGCCAGCTGGACTCTGTTGTATGGTTCAAATCACAGCTCAGAACGCATCTGCTTAAATTAGCATATTCAGCATAACACAGTTATTGCCATGCCACTTTATTTGTCCAGTTCTTCTGGATGTTAACCTTGCCCTTTAGTGCTGTAATTTGCTGTATGTTCTGTAAGGTGTTCTTGGCTGTTTGACAGGTACCAATAAGTGAAATTTATGTTTGTTTTGGATATTCATTAAAGTATAATGCAGCCTTGGATAACAGCTAAATATTTTTCCATCTTGGTTGTCAATAATGATTTGTGGACTTCCAGCCTACTGTAGGTCAGCAGCTTCCCTGAGCCTCAGGCATGTAGGCTCAGGCTGTAGTACAGTTTTCTGTTAACTTACACAGCCTCAAGACATTCCTTTGTCTGATGCAGTATATATTAAATATACCGACACATTGTGTTCAGTGGCATATTGACAATGGTTGAGGGTAACACAAGTAAAAGTCGGAGTGTATTCCTGCAACAGCCTGCTAGATGCTGTAAGAGAAGGGTTGTAAACCGTAAGGACCAATTTGTTGTTTGCATTTATTGTAGGCATGGTGGGTGAAATATTTTCTACTGTCATTTAGCAATAACCTGGTGAACACTGCTGGATAAATATCATAAAACTCAAATCTATTTTCTCATCACAAGATGAAGAGCTGTCAGTTAGGGAAGAAATGGGACACTTGCAGTGTTTTCGCTACACAAAGACATTAATTTGGTGCTCTTCTGCCACTGGCCATTAGCTCAGTTTGGCCTCATGAGTCACCCATTAATGTTGAATGGTCTGTTAAACACCAGGTGCAAATTGCTGCTTGGCACAAACACGTGGCACGTTTCAATTTTTGTTATAACACCTAAACAAGAGAGATTTTATGGTCAATGGATTTTCCTGGTTAAACACATAAATGAACAGAGCTGTTAGCTTGAATGAACAAATAAACATAACTAGAAATGTTAATATGTAACTGAATTATCTTTGAAAAAAGCAAATTGTGAACAAAAGCTGTGAAATGGATCAATTAATTATTTGCATATAACAATAATTTTGACAGTATTGTAATGTTGAAAGGTTACAATGTCCATCTATTATGCAATTCCTTTTTAAAAAAAAATTATAATATACTTCCCCTGCTCCCCAATTTTTACAAAAACATGATAAAGGATATTGTATTACCTTAACAGTATCTTCATTGCTGTTTTCTGAAGGTCTGAGGTTCCACAAAAGCAGCTTGACTGAATGCTTCTTGTTTCGAGATGCTCCGATACGATACCAGGTATTGTTATCGGTATTGGTGCCATTTCAGGCATTTTTCACAGGAACGGTATTGGCCAGAAGCCGATCCATTTTTAATCTTTATTTAAAACTACAGACCTACATTTGAGAAGACTCACTGACATTTTTGAGACATGTCACAAAACTGACAAGCTCCTATATTAGCCAGTGCAGCTGTCTACACTGCCGGCTTGTTAGCTGGCATAATACTCGTGCAGAGCTGCAACCTGAAGCCTATTTTTAGCTTCAGGTCTACTTTTTCAAAGCTCCACCAAAACAATGAAAGCTCACAAATTGTAATCAGAGGTCCACCAAAAGAAAGAAATATATCAAGTAAAGACAGTTAAAACACACTATCACATCAGTCCTATGGAACATGGCAGTTCTTTTTAAAGAGTGTGTGTGTGTGTGTGTTTTTTTTATTTGCTGGGTTGATGTACTGTACATGCAAGTGTAGCCAGTAATTCCGTCACTGTCTACTATTTGGGGTTTTGGATCAAGTTTTCCCTTTTCCAAATGCTCCTCTGTGTGGTTTGCACACCACCTGCTTTCCAATGGGAGAGTGAACAGGTGCCTCCCAATGATGTGCACGCAAGATGTCACACACTGCACACACTTGTGCTTTCGGTGTAGACATGGTCAAGTTTTATGGTTTCCTCCAGTGGTGCAATGATAGCGCCACCTTTTGTTAATGCAGCGTTGTTAAAAGTGAAACAGGTAAATCTAAACTAGACTGGTTACACAAACTGTGTGTTCACACACAGACACAAAGTCAGTGTTAGTATCTGCCCTGTAATGAATCTGTAGTTCTGACAGTGTTGTCCAACTCCCAGTTATTTTTTATTCATATCAATAATATAAGCAAATAAACGTGACATTTTGCAACCAGGACCTGAACTAGTATTTGGATCAAGAAGCTCCTGAAAAACACAGTTTTCCAGATTCATTTAAATTTCAATATGTCACATACTTAATGAACATTTAATGTAGGTACATATCGGATTGGAATCGTATCAGCAGATACTTATTATTAAAGGAATCGGATCAGTATCAGGATGAAAAATGCTGGATCAGGACCTCCTACTATTTACTACAGCCAAAAGGCCAACACACAGAATTCAGTTCTATTCATGTAAATGAATGTAAAAGACAGTGGGACAGTCTGTTGACCTCATTTCACTGAGTACACAGGTTGAACAGTGTCACAGGATTGGTCCATGCCTGCCCCTAAGGCAGGTTCACAGACAGCTCGCTCACACATTGAGGTATGAAGCTTCACAACAGTAAATGGTAGTAGCAGTTAGGCTGCATGTGGTATAGAGGTTGCTTTCTTTCTGTCTGCTGACTTGTCACTCTCTGCTCTGCACTGGTACTGCTGGTTTGTCTCCTGCAGAAGACAGGAGGAACTGTTTAGGCTTCTTTCATTCTCTTCAGCACCAAAGCTTGTCCAGTGCCTCCCTGCAGTCTGAGGCCACAGCCGGTTCTTTACAGTTCCAGTCTAAACTGCAGGGGAGCCGACAGCAGCAGGGAAACCCAGAGATGCACTGAGAAAGCTCAACAGTGGCTGTCAACCTCAGACTCATCTGTAAGCTCACATGAAGGAACTCCCTGTAATGTGGGCTGAAAAGGGCAATGCATAGCATTTACATTACGTCGACCCATTCAATGAGAGTCTGAATTTTAAGCATCATTTTAGAGAGCCTCTGAGCAGTAACAGGGAGGTTGGAGACTGGATAAACTTAAATAACTGCTTCAGCTTTTTGTCTGGACTTTACAAGCTTGAGAGATTTGGAGGCAAATTATTAAATGTTTGCCTTAGTGTGAGATTTCACTTTTATTCAGATAACAGATGCTGTCTTTAACACATACCATCTGTAGAAATTTCATCCAGAACTGAAAAGCACTAAGTCTGTACTGTTTGCAGCTAATGTGAAAACAGCTATTGCAGCAATACAGAATCTTGGCAATAAAAGCAGATTCTGGAAGATGCTGCAAGCTTTCACCTGAACGTATTCTCCAAATAATTTTCTAAATGCTGCACCACCCTAATTACTCAACACTATATTTTTTATATACTGCTTTTAATTAAATAAAAGAAGCACAGGACCTATTTTTCCTCCAAAAAATGCTGCTTGCATACCAGAAAAGCCTATAGCCAATGGTATTGTGAATGGGGAGGAAGTAGAGGCCACAGCTTTTCCTCAGCGACAGCTTTTAAAGTGTAAAGTACATGTCTTCATACCATTTATTTTGGAAAATGGGGCAGTGGTAGCAGGTCATATCCTTTGCATTCAAGGTCTGTGTTTAAGAAACTATTGAGCCAGGCTTTCTATCTTTGGAGTTCTGAGTGCTGCTTGGAACAATGAAACACACTAGTTTTTACTTCAGCCACGAGGTAAACATATTAGTCAGTCTCCTTATTCAGTCAAACCACATGTTAATAATTGTGTGATTACACACATGCAACATGTGCTGCATTTGCCCAGTTGGGCTTTAACAAGTGGTATACCCGATACACACCACAATCAGCTGAGGGTGCACGTCCTACTTCAATTTGAGGGTCTACGTTCTGTCCGCATACTCCATTTTCCAACCATTGTTGGACGTGCAGTCGGTGCTTTTTTGAGCTTACAGTCCATGCAGACACAAATTTGCTAGCCGGAACATGAGCCAAATGTTAGCCCTTATAGCCCCAAGTGTGTGCCTTTCCAAAAAATGTCCAGTCAGTTCAGGAAGAGGTGCACTCCATTTGAATTCTAGACACATCTGAAGGATAATAAAGCAAAGAGAATGCACCTGACCAGAAATTGGAGTGCAACACCAAAGGGTCTCAATACTTTGAGAGTAAGCGATGTATGGATTCCCTAAAGGGAATTTAAATTTTTTTTTTTTAATATTGTGTGAGCTTGTGAGAACAAATGATCTTGTGTGCACGAGATAATATGTTCACACATGGGACTTCAGTAGATCTGTAGACTACAGTTTTTGATTCTTGATTCATGTTCAGACAACTCTATAACCATGATTTAACTCTATTATCAGGGGTGATTCACCGTATAATAATAGGGTGTGTAAAGCTAATCTGTTTACTGATGCTTTGGCCAAAGGTAACCTTTAATGCACTATACAGACCCCAAAGGTACCGTTTAGCATCTGTGTGAGTCACCAAAGGTATTTGACAGAGCATCAGTATTTGACTCTCTGAGAATAAAAATAGAAATAATGGCTAATAACTGTAGCAACACGTTCATGCTTAGTGGTTATAAATTGATTGTGTTTAATATGTTACCTATTTAATGGTAATACTGTTGTTCAGGTGGTGCCCTGGTCTAAGGGCCACATTAATGGAGGCATAAAAATGCCCACAAAAATAATTGCACAGGGGCTGTATGCTCAGGCAAATAATGCTTGTATTGTGTGAAAGACACTGAGCCTCAAATGTCAAATTAAACTTTACTGATCCAAAATAATGCTATTAAGCCAAAGAGATCCAGCAGTGTACAAGAGCTGGTACGCAGACATCCCATGAAGCTCATTAGTGCCGACCTTACTGATACTGTAGCATTGCTGAATCTAGACATGCTTACAGTGCTAAAAATTGCTAAAGCTACTGCCCCCAAAGTGTTTACAAATGCGACAGCTCGGTGGCACACAGTGTGGGGTGCAGGCCAGTCAGAGCTGCCAGTGGTCTCAGTGATTACTACCTTTTATTTAGAGTAATTATTCTAACGGCCCTGAATGATTGTCATTATATGATGTTAAAGTGTTACGTATAGCATGCTATTTACAAGGAACGGTAATTAATTCTCGACAGAGGCTTGACAGAAGCACAATAGCTAAACGGAGAGGTAAACAAGAGGTGAGCTGATGGAGCTTCACACCCTGACTCATTAAATCATAGCAGCAGTGCTCTTGTGATGCTAAACCTCGCCATCAAATAACCCTGCAGACTGTTCCAAATATTGACCAGTATTTTGAGAAAAGCTTGCCTGCAGTACACTCTCCTACAGTTAGCTATTGCCTTTTTGAACTTATTTTTGGGTCCTCCTCATCTGCCTCTGATGTTTTCCTTCAGCACTGCTGCAGGCATTCAATAAAACATCCCACTCCAAGGATGCATAGAGATTTATTGGTCCACATGGCTGACTGGTAGAGGCAGGTACAGATAAGGAGACCTCTGAATGTCACTTGACAGGAACACATGCATCCTTGTCTTTGTCACTTAGCAGGTCTAAGGTTAGCAGCACTTAGCATTTACTTACATTCATTTCCTGGACACTTTACTGGGGGGGTGTTCAGTGTCTTCGACACTTTGACAGATGGACTGCAGGCAGCGAAAGTTGAACCTTCAACCTTTTGGTTGGGAGATGAGATGACTGCTCTACCCACCGCACCACCGCCCCTACAGCTCTAGTAGGCTCCTGGTTTTGAGTCCCCCAGAAGTACTGAAAACCAATGTGATACAGCTCTGTCTTTTAGCTCTCTCTGTCTCTCTCTCTCACACACACGCATGCACGCACACACACACTATCTTCTTCTCACTGTTTCATAAACACAATCATACTGTTGTTCTTCCCTCTCCCATGCTATGCTTATCACTAGCATGTACACACACAAAGTGATTCTCTATTTCAGGGATTAAAACGTTCTAGTCTACATTCGAATGCCAGCAGTAATTTACCTTCATGCCACCAGCAACATTTTCCTTTCCAGGTGAGAACACATACACATACAGGTTAGCACAGGTGGACATGCATCCTGTGTATGTGTGTGTGCCCTTTGCAGTAATCCAATCCCCAATGCAGAGTATTTTAATTAGTTGAGAGATCCTGAAAGATACAGGGATGGTCTCTGGGTGTTTGTCAATTTACAGCACAGACAGTGACATTAAACTAAGCCCCAATCTCTCTCTCTTTCTCTCTCACACACACACACCTCCACATATTGACTGACACAACACACTAAACATATGCATACACACACATGTCAATACTCACAAAATCTGAGGACAAAGCAGTTCCACACGTACTGTACCTGCACGGTTCTACAAGCACACAGCCAATATTTCAAAGGCACACAAACCACTAAATACTGGTAATAAAAGCTGCTATGTAAGAGTTTTATCTTAAGGTGAGCCCACTTTCTCACCAGTGATCCCCAGTGTCCCCTGTTTAGGGGTATTATAGAGTGTGTGTTGTAGTTTCTGATGATCTGTATACTGAGCTACTGACATAATAAAACAGCTCTTGTTTGTCATTTGGGAGCTGAAGGAGCTCATCACTGCTGGATTCATTCTGTTAATTTTATTAAGGGATTTGTAAGCATTGCTTCATGGGAGATATTTGTTTGCCTGTGCTGCTGTTTAATACTACAAAGAAACAAACAACTTTTGACTTCAGGGCTCCGTTGTTGATCACTGTTTTCATGACGAGTCAACCAACTATCTTTTGCCATTATTACATTTGTTAAAGTATGTCCTCAAGTGCTGCGCCCCCCCCCTTTAATGTGTGCTTAGGATTATCAGGGGAATCTGCAATGTACTGGTACGGTGCTTTCGGACTAAATGGTTCTAGGGACTACACCACTGGGGAGCTCCCCCAGGAGATACACAGCTTTACAGGCTTTTTTTGTTTGTATTTGCACCACCAGTAGGGATGTTGAAGTGGTGTGACACTGAGCTGGCCAACTGTTAGTAAGCAGCCAACAAGCTAACAACGGTTAACACATAGAGACATTAAATTACCGATAAGTATTTCTGTCACTAATGTTAATTATGTAAAGACCCACTAACCCTCCTGCAGACACTTGCATTGGCAGACGGCCACTGGTCATGGCTATTGATCGCTATACAAGGCTAACACAGTTTTTAAAAAAATGATAGCATTGCTGCAGACAACGTACATGTATGCAACTCATGGTTCCTATTGTGCTTGGAGAGTACCTCCCCTGAAGTAGTAGCTAAAAAGAAGTCCCCCAAAATGGCATTTTAAGAGCCATTATTGTTCTCAGTTCCTTTGGTGCAGACACACAAAAAAGGGGGTACTTTTCCCAGTAGTATATGTCTAAATTGCCTGTAGTTTGCCACTGAAAAGCAAAGCTATAACTAGCTTGTAGCATTTAACTGTCTTCAGAATAACCTGTACTTATCAAAGTCTAGATTGCCAAGATGTATTTGTGTTACCATGATGAATGAATGATGTCAGAGTGCAGTCAAGGAAAATTTACAAATTCTTGCCATTACATCACATTTATTTAAACTGTAACCCACGTATCATTGCTGTAACAGTGACAACTTCCTGGCTAACTGTAACCCACAGAGATTTCAGTAAGCAAACAAGACTAAAGGGTAACACACAGAGCTGACGTATGACACCCATCAAAACACCTTGTTTTCTATGGAAACCTGCACATCAGTGGCACATTGAAGTGCTTTGCTGCATAGGGATAAGCCATTGTTCTGTTTTCTCAGTGGAAATGCAGGTCATTTGTCAAGAAAAGATGAATTTGTTCTCCGGACTGAGACATACCAGCCACTGTACTGCCACTACTTTTTGTGTTTGCATTTAGTGCTAATTGACTAAATGCCACTAAATCCAATGTATAGCATGTGGTGATGGGAATGACATCATTTAGTACCAGCTACTAGATCTTGCTTCTTAGGAACATACTTTCTTGTGCTAAGTTGCACCATTCAGTGCCTTGTTTAGATTCCTTGAAATATACTGGTTTAAAGGACATCCCATCATGGTTCCCTGAACTTCCTGTTTTGGACGCTTATTTTTGTGCACTTTCTCCTTCCTACGTGGCTCCTCTGTCTGCACCAGCTTTACTTTCCCCGTCTGAGCTGTTTTTCATCAGTGTAATCAGCTAGCATCAGCTGTTTTTGTAGCATCCTTTGTTATGATTAGAGACTTTGGTTCTGTCCCTGCTTTTGCATTGGCTGCGCATTTGGTTAATTTATCAGAGACTGTGTTATTTGCTTTATTGGTGTTCTTGTTTTATTATTGATCATTAAAGATCCGTTTTTTCCCTTCCATCCTTGTCCTGAGTCTGCATTTGGGTCCTCTATAAGTAAAACCATATCACATGCTGCTTGACCACCACAATGGCAGGAGTGTTTATATGCTGCTGTTAGTCTCTCACTGAGACCTGTCCTTGGTGCTTTTGTTGTCTCAGTGCAATGAACTGTACAAATGAGGATAAGCAAGTTGCAACAGTTTTTTGAAGCAGAGCCTTAAATTTGATTTTCTGTAAGGTGTCAGATTATTAACCGATAAAGACCATTTTATGCCACTTATCTACACATGAATAAAAGGACTTCCCTAACAGGCTAGTGGTTAGGGCACAGTGCTCTCACTGCTGCGGCCTGGGTTCGAGTCAGGGTCATGTCAGGAAGGGCATCCGGCGTAAAACACGCGCCAAATGTCAACATGTGAATCGTCAGTGTGATAATTTGCTGTGGCAACCCCTAACGGGAGAAAGCCAAAAGTAACATTTCATCTACACGGAAATAAAAACAATGCCATTGAAAATGGTTAGCTGGCTTCTTACTGCCTCACAGGTGGAATTAAGTATATTTAAGGCGAAGTTAGCCGATCATGTTTGTGTTCCCTCCAGATTATTGTTTTGTTTTGCTTTTGTTTACTTTAAAAATAACACCTGAAATTCAGAGTTCATGCATTGACTTGTAACTTCAAAGTTACAAGTTTAGTTTGAAAACTCTTTTAGATCTCAAAGGAGATCTGAATTTGGCTGAGTATGAGTGTGTGTGTGTGTGTGTGTGTGTATGTGTGTGTGTAGGTGCATGCACATTTGTGCGAGTGTGTGCTCTCAGTGCCCCATGCTGTGGGTTCCAGTCCTGTTATTTCAGTGGCCATTAGAGAGAGAGTAACCACTTATTCAGCAGCACAAACTTTCACACCAGGCAAGACTAAAGCTACGCACACAAATATCCAATACACACATACACACGCACACACATTATAACAACACCTATGCATGACTTCACACACACAGCAGGAACTAAATTAGTACATTTACTTCTTGTAGCTGAAGTCCTATGCTACAGCCCAGCAGCTTGCTGGTTATCCGCTCTTCTGTGAATAGAAGGTGACCAGTTTGTGAAGGAGGCAGAGGTAGAAGTGGGTGTTCAGACTGAGTGTGTTGAAGCGTAGCCCCTTGCTTTGGGCCTGTGGTAGTGAGGGGCTGCAGGGGGAGTGCCATGTGTGTACGATATGACCACACTGTGGAGGAGGTGAATTAGCTATTCAATGTGTTTCACTGCTGTCTTACATACAATAACGTTCTGTCTCTGGCATTAATGTTTCCTGGAAGAAACAGGCTTATGAATCATTTTCATCTACAGTCCAAGGTATTGCACTCAAAATCCACTGGGATGCAGCAGCACCCCATATGAAAATGAAACTGTAGGATTATTAAGCGTGAAACGTGGCTGTAGATGTAACATTAACGTTCCTTTCACTCAGATGTCTTTTGTGTTGCTATCGTTCAGTTCCAGGATTAATATGGCTACTCAACCATTAATCATCTAAATGTTCACTGCACAGATCTCACTGTTTTGATGTTATCTGATGATTTAGCATCACCTCTCAAACTGAACCCTGTGTAGAGGATTTTAGTACAGATGTGTTCTCCACAAACCTTAACAGAGGCATCAACATGTGTACCCACAGTAATTGTAGACAACCAGGATGAAGAAGATATAGTGTACAGTGAATATTAAAAATGCAGTGTAAAAAAATTATGAAAACTGGCCTAAAATGTATATAGTTTTTGTTGAATAAGACTAGACTAAAGCTAACAAAAATCAGAAAACTAAAATTTGACTAAAGCTAATATGCATTTTTGTCAAAAGACTAAGATTAAAACATAATCAAATTCATGTGTCAAAATTAATACTGGTGTCCACTGTGTTTTGGTGAGCCATGCAGCTCACCAATCAGACTCTACATTAACACCAATTTCCACCACCAGTGTGTCAGCATGGATAGATTCAGCATCCAATAATTAACAAAAAGATGCATGGCATGTTGATATTGTCTGTTTGTGACTGGCCCAAATTTGAGAGTGAATATCAGTAAACAAGAGTCTTATACCTGTGGGTGTTCACATTATGACTGTCTCCATTATGTGATTGGTCAGTGCAGTCTGATGTTACCATGTGTTGCAGAAAAAAGTTGTGCCAGATCCAACCACTGATATATAAACGGTGTCACTACTTCCCTTCATTATGCAAAAAATGAAGCTAAAATTTTGTCAATACAGCAGCTGCCATCTTACTTTTTTTGCAACCAGATTCTGTGCAGTAGCAACCAGAAGTGAAGTGACAGCATTGGACGGCCAATCAAAACATCCAAATCAACTGAAATGCACCTCTTTTTATGTCATTAAATAACTCATTAAAAACAACCTTACCAGAAAAATGACCCATTGTACACACATCAGTGTGATAATATCTACCAAAAACCACTGAAGTGACCTCTGTGAAAAATATATCAAATTTTTACTTTGACCTTTATGGTGTTGCCAGCTACCACTGTAACTGGAGGCTTGTTATTGTGAAAATAAAATGGCAAACTTTATCTCTACAGAGAATAACCATTAAGGCCTTCAGGTACCAGCTGCCTCTTCCAGTTGGTTTTGGGACTCTAAAAAGCATGGCCAACTCACCAGGTTTCAGGTGAGCACTGAAATCTGCATGGCTTGTCATGCATGTTGGTTCATCCACAACATTACTGCCTCACTCCAAGTCCGTCAGCAGTGCTTCCAAAATATCCCATTCATGGCAGCAAAAACAACAGTGTAGACTACACAGTTTCATGTGTTACAACTTCACCACCTGCTGCCATCTGTTTGTTTCAAAGCCTGGACTCCCGGTTGATTGAATGATGCAGTGGCAGTGCCCTCCTCTTGCCCTTTCCCTTTCTCTCTCTGTTTATATTATTATTGTTTTACTACTGCAGAGTTATTTCATTGCTAACTGATGTTTTTTTTACTAACTAGTATATAGACATTTCTGTTCTGATCATCAGTGGTGAAAGAAGTACTCTGATCATTTACAGTACTTAAGTAAACGTAGCAATACCACAGTATAAAAATACTCCATTACAAGTAAAAGTCCTGCATTCAAATTGTTACTAAAGTAAAATTACAAAAGTATTAGCACAGAATATACCATTAAAACTCCAAAATGTAAGAAACATATGTAACATAAATCAACATGAATTGCTGGAGGTCTCTGACCATTTTTCCCTTTGTGCTCCTCACTGAACTCCCCTGTCTGCAACCCACTGTGTTTTTAATGCATGTGATTATAGGTGTCAGTGGCATAATATGTGGTCAGATCTACATGCTGTGCAGCCTTTGGAGGATCCCCAGCCTTCCTAGCCAGGCAGTTGATCCCTTGTGTGATCTACTACCTGTCTTAATGAGCTGTTATGGACAGCATTCAAAGAGTAGCTGTGTATTCCATCTCTAAGCCTGTGTTATTAGGATTGAGCCATAGGAATATCACCCCGTGTCCTAGAAATTATGTTTATACATCACTGGTGGTTTCCTAATTACATTGTGGTGTGGTATCTTGATAACCTGACAACCATGAAATGGGCCACAGAAATTCAAAGTCTCTAGAGGGAGGAGTCTTTGGTGATCCTCCCTCTTCTCAACCAACAAGTCAAGCTTTAGCTTTGCTCAATAATCTTATTCATGCCCAAAAACCAGCAAGATTATTAACTATTCCCATGAAATGCAACTGTACTGGTTTTAGTGCTGATTAACAAATGTTAGAATGTTAAACTAAGCCTGCGTTCAAACTGAGTTCCAAAGGTGTGAAAAATACGCAACCCTCTCCATTCATTTCTTCTGGGGATTGTGTTCACCCGTGCCAGCACCAGTACCAGCACCACAGGTCTCAGTTGATGTGACTGGGTTAAAACTGTACTCTACTGAAAATTCAGCATGTCTCATACGAACACCAAAGGCACCCTTTAGTGTCTATATGAAATGCAAAGGTCATTGACAAAGCATTAGTATTTGACACCCTTAGAAAGGAAAGGTACTGATTATCCTGTGTTTAATGTGACATCTGTAATAATATTCAGATTCCATTCAGCACTGTGCTTTCTCCTTTCAACAGCGGAAATGAATAAGGCAGAGGACCGAACAATCATTTTTTTTGTCAAGTGAATGTCTAATACGTCTTTTACATGTCATGTTTTGGCATGATTTTGCCCCCATGGGCTGCACCTCCTGTGGTCTGACCAGTCACTGTCTGGATGGGAAGTGTCTAAACACAGGGCTCTAAACTAACACACACATCAGTATTAATACTAGAGAGTAAATCATGTCAAGAAATCTAAATGGCAGTGAAAACTACAGTATGTCTCCAAAGATTCTGTTTGCTATTGCATAAACTGCTCTTTATACAGTAGCTTTATATTCACTGTGAAAGATGGCTTTAATTTAAATGGTTAAAATAGGCTAATATAGTCAATCCAAACAAAGAACAGCAACACATGCATGTCCCTGACCTCCCATAAAAGACAATGAATTGAGGTCTGTGTACTGTGTGTACTCTGTTTTTAATGTAAAATCTTTTTGTGTTTCATGTTAGAAATAAAGGCCATATGTCATGGCTGCAGTCTTATACCCAAACTGCACCTGCTGTTCACTAACCCCATGATGGTTCAGTAATAGTCTAGCTTGGTATTCCTCAACATGTTGGTGTCATGTGCATGAGGTTATACTAAAAGTTACATCTGTGCAGTTGGGGGTGTCTTGTTTTAGCCTTTCCAAAACTGAAAACAAAAGAGCAAGAGTGCAAGGTATTAATTAAATGGTATGCAGTGTGCAAATTGCATCATGCATTTTGAGGAGTCTCCTTTCAATCTGGTGGTGGGCACCAAATGCACTTACACACTGGCAAACCGAATAACACATGTAAGCAGCTCATATTGAGCCTTTAGCTCAACTCCTTCTTCATCACAACAGTCTGGTACAATATCTGCATTACTGCTGATGCTGCCTCTATCCGCCTGTCAATCTCACACTCAGATTTACCCTCACTGGTGAGCAAGTCCTTAGGATGCTTAAACTCCTTCACTTGGGGCAGCAACTTCTTCCTAACCAAGAGGGAGCAGTACCACTATTTTCTGGCAGAGCATCATGCTCTATGCTTATGCCAGAGTGCTGGAAAGGAGGCTCCAACCGATTGCCGAACTTCAGATTCAGCAGGGATTTTATGGATTCCGTCCTGGTCGTGGAACAATGGACCAACTCTTTACTCTTGTGAGATTACTGGACAGATCTTGGGTGTTTGCCCATTCAGTCTACATGTGCTTTGTTGACTTGGAGAAGGCTTATGACAGGGTCCCTCATGGGATCTTATGGAGGGGTACTTCGGGTGTATGGTGTACCAGGGTCATTGGTACAAGCCATCCGTTCCTTGTATAACTGGAGTGAGAGTTGTGTGAGCTTACTCGACAGGAAGTCAAACAAGGTCCCAGGTACCATTGGTCTTTATCAGGGTTGTCCCTTGTCACTGATCCTGTTTGTGATTTTCATGAACAGGATCTCAAAGCACAGCTGGGGTGGGGGGAAGACTGTCCAGTTTGGGGACCTCAGAAGTGCATCTCTGCTGATGCTGATGATGTGGTTTTGCTGGCTTTGTCAGACCGTTACCTCCAGCACACACTGGCGTGACAGTGATGAGAGTTAGCACCTCCAAGTCTGAGACATTTGCTACTACTACAGGGATATACAGCATGCTGTGTCTATTTTTACATTTTATGATGGTTTGATCCCGACAAAAGCAGCTGTACTGTAAGTGGAGATAAAGTGGGTGATGCATGCCTCTTTTTACAGCCTGCACACTCCCACAGATTGCAGTCAGTTTCTGGATTACTTTTGGTGCAATACCATAAACACGGTGAATAAAATATATTCTGTTTTTAATTTTTATTTTAAAAACACTGACGTTACAGGCAAATCAGATTCCCATTCTCCCAGGTCCGCATGTTGAAATGTCCTTGGGCAAGACAGTATATGCCAAGTTACTTCCAGTAGATAGGCTAGTACCTGCCATCAATGTGTGTGAATGGGTGAATTTGTAAAGCGCTTTATCCAAGTAACCTAGAAAAGTATCATATAAGTGCAGTCCATTTCCCAAATCAATTGTGTTGTCTGGAAAAATAGAAAATAATTTGGCACATTTTGAGATTTTCAGGGGGTCTCAGACTTCCCTAAACCCCCTTTATTTCATACCGTGGTGGTATGCTAATCTGTAGTTAACTAACATAAGCCGCAGTTAGTATGCCCAGTTAATTATCTTGCTATCTATAGTAGCAATAAACTTTTACTTGCCAAGGCAAATTAGCTAACTTGGTTACACTGGTTTGTGTGTTACAAAAAAAGTTGCTTATAAGTAGCACATTACTTTATGTCCCCGTGTAGCAGGTGCTATAGATGGTTGTGAATCAGTTTAAACTAATGTTAGTGGCTCTGTACTGCTCTTTGTTGCATTTGTGGAAATTTACACCCCAGCGACCCTACAGCCATTGTTACAGTTTAATGCTAGATTGACTCTTTTGTTTCAGTGCCACCATGTGGTATCCAGCCCATGTATGCTGCAGCAACCAGGATGGCCTCATGACAAGTCACATATACAAGCAAACAAACAGACAAAAAAATGTATATATTCACTTCCATGATACAAATGTCCTATTCCAATGGATAAGAGCTAACTCACATATTACCTTTGCAAACACAAGGTTATTCAAATGAGCATTTTCATGATTCCTCAAGTCACTGTGCCTGGAGTAATGAAATTCTTGCTCTTCAGAAACACCTTTTTTTCCTGTTTGTCTCTAATTCTCCCTTTTTCTTCTCCCCTCTTGTGCTCCCTATAATCTAGCTATTTAGGGATGCTCTGGACCATAAAGCTGTCATGACTCAATCTCTCTGATAAACCAGCTCTTCCTGCTTTACAGCCAATGGGGGACAGTGCTTAGCTCCTAGTCTTTCACTGGATATGCTCCAGGAAGTGTTTGGATGGCATTTTGTATATCAAATTCTGCTCTGGGAAATGTGCTTACATTGGTCAATATGTCATGCCATATGATCACATGCACACAGAGGTGTTTTCAGCAGTGATTACACAGACACATGTTTACTTTGACGCACACATACAATGGATCACCTTTGTGGGAAAACTGGCTGGCCGTGAAAACGACAGATTTACATGTGGAATATAATACAGCAGGAAATTTCTCATACTGGTCCTAATGTTTCTTTATATCACATGTACAAACTGTGTGTGCACATGCGCAGTCCTTAGATTTTGATATATGTGTCTCCATACTTGTGTGACAGTAGCGCTGGCGTACATGCATACATTTTGAGTATTTGTGTGTGTGTGTGATGGATGTGTCTTATTTTCTGTGGAAGCTGCTATTTTGGTACTGCTTCTCAAACAACCCAAGCAAGGACAACAAATAAAGAGAACAAACAAAAGGTAACCATAATAATATGATCGACCGTGACAATAACAAAATGGCAAAATCATCATTCGAGGAAGCAAAAACAGAGCGTGATGGTAAAAATGATCACGATCCACAACAGTGAGCTCCCTAAAGATCAATTCAGCAGTTGTCTTACGTAGAGCCAATTTTCTCAGTCATTACAATTTTATATTGACTAAAATGTGAATGCTCTATTTTTCAAGTGTTAGTATGCATCATATTGTGTTTGCAAGTATTTGTCCAAAGCAAGTTATATAGCAGAAAAAGCACTGAAAAATGCCTAAATCATAAATTGGGGAAATAGAGCTGGTACATGTGCAATGCATTTTGTTTATTGAATGAATTTAAAGGGGAATTTCATGGATTTTACACATCCATCTCAGTTTATTTATCATGAGGAGAATGACCAAGCCTGTGAAAATAGCAGTATGATCTCTTCTGCAGCTGTGGAGGGAGCTTTTTTAAGTCTGAACAAATACACTGATAATGTTATCAGGGAGACTACAGATTTTTAACCCTTTAGCAATAAAGCACATTTTAATACAAAATCCTGGATGACATGCCCAAAATAAATGGCTTCTTGTCCTTGAATTCTTCAGAATGTTGAACAACCAAGGAATTTGACTCTGATATTCTTACAGCTAAACAAATAAAAGGTAACCATTTGGGCTTAACTATCAAATAGTCTGATTTAAGAAAAAAATTACTGTCTTATTTTATTTCAATTTCACTTACAACAGTTGTTGCCATGCTTGTCATTGCTGAGTGACAATTTAGCCAGATGTCATACATAAAAACACCAAACTCTCCTCTGCTATTGTTATTTTTACTTAACTTTGCTGATTTTCAACCTTATCCTTGTCTATATGAATTAGGGATATAGTGTGAACAGCAGCAACAACAGTCTTTATTAACAGTCTCTGTGTCTCTGGGGCTTTGTTATGAAATCTGTAGCTCATCCTGGAACCAGTGACAGTGGTTCTTGGAAGAACTACAAGCTTTTTCAACTTGTATTTCTAGTCTCCCCCTCCTGAAATCTAGGAGGTAGGTGTTGCTCAGCGGTATTGCAAGCTAACACCATTTCCAGCCGTGAAAGTGACATCTTTTAACATGAGTGCAAAGGATGTTAGGGGCAAGGCTATTGTTTTCAGTGTATCGGATGAAAACACTTTCTAATTGCATTGTGGAATGTGTTCGATTCAGTACTTTTGGGGCCTGACCTTGAAAAGAAGGATATATTGCACTATTTTTGTTCATTTTAAAATTTTGTTTCACACAAGGACACCAACTTTAGGTTTAAACTTTAAGTGTAATTATTTCCCATCCTATCATTGCATGACCCCTTCAGTTCATCTTATGAATCCCTGTTTGGTTCATGTACCACAGGCTGAGAACTACTGCTGTACAGGAAAGCAGTTCATTCTGTAGCAGTGACACACTGAGGTTTTGACTTTATCCTGTTATTTCTTTTGATGTGAAATGACTCAGCATTGAAATGACTCCCATTCTGTTACTGCAGTAAGGGCACTTTGTAGGAAACAGGTGCAGAGTTAACTGCACAGTTTATGTCACCAGTTCATTTATTCTCTCGCAGATATCCTTGTGTTGATGTGAGCACAGCATGTGATGGCTTAATATGAATTCGAGTGTGTTTTCCTGGCAAAGCACAGTTTGCTTACTTTGGAGAAAAGTCTGTAACTTGAATTACAGTGGGATATAAAGGCTGAAAACTGCTACTTTTTATACAAAAGTCAAACAGTGTATGTTAATGCTGGTTCAGCATAAGCATATGCAAGACTAAGACACTGAGCAGGGTAAACATACATATATGTTAGTGATGTTATGTTTGAGAGTGATCTGATTTTATCCAAGTCTGAGAGTTGTTATTATTTTTGGGCCCAAATTTCACTGTTCTAAATCTACTATGATGGAGAGAGAATGAAGCGAGGGAGTAGTGCTAGTGAAACAGAAAAATAAAACTTTGTTTCTTGGCGGCTTTGTTCTAAAGCACAAATAAACATGGTCACACCTGTGCAGAGAGGACTTTATGTGAATGCATTCAAAGTGCAGGCTTCACTGTCTTGTCAGCACAGCTGTGGCACTCTGTACTGTACCCTGTGTGTAGCGAAGCCCCACCCTTGGTTAAACAGACAGACGCACAAGCCTGAAACTGGATTCAACTGAGCCATGAGATCCAGTCCTGTTTAAAGATCTGCTATTCCCATCACTACAGCATGTTAGCATTGTCATTCTGAGCATGTTAGCATATTAACGTAAGCATTTAGCTCAAGCAGCACTGTGTCTTACTCCATCCACACAGAGTTGTTAACATAAACAAAGAATTGTTCTTGTCAGTCATACTGTTGGGTATGTGATTTGGTTTTAAGTTTAAACAAATTCTAAACATACATTTATCCATACCACCTATCCTGATTAGGGTCACAGGGGGCTGGAGACAATCCCAGCTGACACTGGGCAAAAGGGGTCCACCCTGGACAGGTCGCCAGTCTATCACAGGGCTGACACTTTAGAGAAAGACAACTACACACACCCACACTCACTCATACAGACAATTTAGAGTTACCAGCCAACCTCAGCTGTATGTCTTTGGACTGTAGAGAAAGACAACTACACACACCCACACTCACTCATACAGACAATTTAGAGTTACCAGCCAACCTCAGCTGTATGTCTTTGGACTGTGGGAAGAAGCCGGAGTACCAGGAGAGAACCCACACTGGTACAGGGAGAACATGAAAACTCCACAAACAAGGGTCCGAGGTCGGCCGGGGCTCGAACTGAGAACCCTCTTACTTTGAGGTTATAGCGCTAATTACTGCACCACCATGCATTTATATAAAAACCATATAGTTTGGGCTTGCAGTAGCATTGGAAAAGTAAGGTAGGATTTACCACTACAGCCCTATAGTGTGCAAATCTATATTGTAGGAAAACAAATACATTATTGGAGTGATATTGTTCCAGTAGGGGGCACCAAACTGCAGTGGCCAAGGCAGTAACTGGTTCAAAACAGAAAATTGTGGGATGCTCCTGACACTATGATATAAGCTACTATCATGCCTAGCTTCAGGCTAATTTCTTGATTAAACACACTTTTCTAATCAAAGGATTTGAGGTGAGGCCTCCATATTGGCAGGAGTGCCCCCCGAGTAAGTCAAATCCCCACCACAGGCTATTGTACATCGCTGCCGTAGCTGACCCTGATCTCTGACCTACCTGAGAAGAAAACCTGCAGGCATCTGCACAGTGTGACACTGATATTATGTTTTCTGCAAACAAATGTTGCAGGGTTGAGCATGTACTCTCAACAGTGATCATTTTCGTCTTCACAGTCATTTTCAAACATCCACCATGTTACCCCCAATTTTTTTTTTTACATATTTGATGGATGTCAGCATTAAATAAACATGTCTATCAGATGCAGAACATGCAGAAGAGAGAGGGGGCCTATAAATTATTGACAACAAACAGAAAGCATCATCTGAAAATGAGATGTTGGAGCACTTTTGTTCTGGCTCTCCTCCTCTCTTTACCTTTCTCTCTAATGCTCTCTCTCTCTCTCTTCTACTCTGTTTCTCTCTCTCAGCCCACTCTCTGTCTTTGGAGTACCTGCCAAATTCTCTGATATTTCCCTTTGAGAGGGATAATAAGAGAGATGAGAGGGAAGGATGGATAGAGAGAGATTTGGACAGAGAGGGAGGGCGCAGAGGAACTCAGGGAGGAAGGTGACTGAGGGGATGGAGAGAAGAGGAGACGGTGGAGGCAGGAGAGAGAAAATGACTGGGAGAAATGGTATATTAAGGAAAGAGAAGGCTAGTTCAGTTTATCAATCATTGCTTTTTATGTCCAAGAAGGGGATGTATTGAGAGTTTGAAGAGGAGGACTTTGATTTAAGCATCCTTTTCCAAAAGGCCACATAGGTCCATACACACATTTTTACTGTTACTGCAGGTCTCTCCCTCTCTCCTTCTCTCTCGCTCTCTCTCTCTCTCCTTATGTCTCTTTCTCACACCCACATAGTGTACATTTATTTTCTTTCACATAGCAGTGCTTAAATAGAAATAAAAACTGGTTATTTCTTGCATGTATCTGTGGCCAAAACAGAAACATTCAGCAAAAACCAAATTTGCCTCTCATTTATCCTGTAATTTTCCATGAGAGATGCAAAAAAAAAAAAAAAAAAAAAAACATGAAAAAACCAAATGTGGGGTGGTGGGTGGAGAAATGTGGGCAACTAAAAACTGCAGACACAGTTGGAGGTGAAAGAACTTCAGGTGAGCTCCAGTCCAACTATGGTACTGCACTGAAACCTGGATGAATATAGTTACCTCTGCCAAAGGCAGCAGTTATGTTTTGGCTGGTATTTGTTTATTGGTTTCTTTGTTAACAGCATAACTCAAGAAGCAATGAACAGATTTGGATGAAATCTTTTTTTTTTTTTGGAGAGGTAGGGTATGGCTCATGGAACAATTGTTATTAAACATGATTTTTACTATTTTATGTGTTTTAAACTTTCAGAACAGAGCCATGTGAGAAACTGACTGTGTATGCCTGAAGGATGTTTTCTATCTTTCATGTGAAACTCTGTGTGCTGTGATATGCTCAACTACAGAATGTTCCAGATGAAGAGAGACACAACTGGCAACCGCAGGCTAAACATGTGTTCCAGTATGATTAGCTTCTAGATTGCGCTATCAGGGCGTGCCTTTTTACCTGCCGTGCCTTTATATATTATGTTGTATGAACCTACCTCACTCAGACAACTCTGTATGCTCATGCTGGCTTGTCTCCTTGCTGCAAGAAAAATAAACTACTTAAAATGATTCCAGTGACTTCGTTGCTTTATTAAAATTCTTTTGACAATTTATTTGATTTTGGTGCTGCTGACTGTATGTGAGCCCCTCTGTGGCCGAAGTGAATGGCTGCACTGCTGAACACTGGGCACATATGGAAACAAAAACCTGGGTTAGTGACAGCTGTCCATTCATTGTCAATGGAAACCGAGTGCTCTCAGTCAACACACCCAGCAGTGTGAGACAGGGAGTGAAGGAGCCCAGAGAGGCGACAGCCCACAGCTGGGGAAAGATCTACTCTTTGCAGTGATAAACTGATGGTAGAGATTTTGAGCCAGGCTCAAAGCCGTTATAATTTTCATCCATAGGACTGATATTATGCCATTTCATTATGTTTTTCAGGAGACAAAGTAACCACTTAGATTGAGAATATGTGCTCAGTCTATCCAAGAAATACCAATTTAGAATTAGTTCCTATGTTTTTGGAGATGTGAGTGCTCCTTATCTGACCTAGCTAGCTCTATTAGCAGGCAGCTACATCTCGTTCAGAGCACATGACTCTGTCAGTGAGGATGCCGGTGTTCCAGCTGACATTATAGCTGTGTTTGCACTGTCGGAACCTAATGAATGTTATACCCTGTACTTCCCTTAACCGTCATCGAACATAACCTCCTAGGCTGACGTGGGCCATCCTACTTTGTTTTCCACTATATTTTCTCTGTGTCCATCTGTTTAGAGGAGAGAGGGACTGAGACATCCTGGAAGAGACCCCTCATTTATTCAGGTTTTTCCTTTAATTGCTTACTTGAATGTATATCATATTAACACCTGGTGACATATCCAAACCCAATACTTAACCCAATACTTTTAAAGGCATTTAACATCAGAATTAAAGCATTCTGTTCAGAAGTCACAATGAGCCTCTTTCTTAATAATAGATACTATATTTTTCTCTGTTGTTGATTTACGTCTGTAGCTTTGGACACATGTACAGCAAGCACAAAGAAAATAAATATTTAACCAACTCTTCTTCTTATATCTATCATTTTCTGGCTCTAAAGCATTAGGCAAAAAAGTGTATGCACTCTATAAGATCATGTACACCATAGGATATAATGTAAAGGTCTACATTTCAGCTAAATGATACAGTATATGTAAATACATCCTGGGATTTCAATGCCTATTTTATGTTTGATGGAGGTTCCCCAAACCAAACTAGAATGTCTAATTATCAAAGCCTTTTCCATCTTGTCTGGTGTTATTGAGGAGGACCATGAAAACAGACTGAGCTGGCTGGCACCCCCCTCTGACTGGCCCTTTCTGCTGACTCCACATCACTCCCCATTTCTACTGTGATTCTAGATCATTTACTGACAGAAGACTTTGGAGACAAGAGCAAAATCCAAGCTTTTATCCAGTAGCTGTCCAGCCAGATTGATTGCACTTCAGACAGAAGGGCAGCAGCCAGCGTCTGCCTGGTGGTGGGGCCAGATGCTCAGATACACATTCATCAGTACTTTACAAAGTAAGGACTAGACCTTACTATTATCACTATTATTATAGAGAAAACCCAACAAATCCCCCTGAGCAGCACTTGGCGACTTAAACTCCCTTTAACAGAAGAAACCTCTGACAGACCCTGGCTCTTGGTGGGCGGCCTTCTGCCTCGACCGGTTGGGATGAGTGGATAGAGGAGAGACAAAAGAAGAAAAGCAACAAGACACAGCAAACAAACAAGCACTGGGCAGGTTGATGTGGCTGGTGACTGCTCGTCAGAAACGTAGAGCTCCAGAGCCAGGGCAACCTGCAGAAAGGTACAGGGAGAGAGAGAGGACACACTACGGGAGAGAGGAGACACAAAGTTAGTAATGTGTAATGGTGGAGAGAAAGGAAAAGGAGAGGAGATACAGGTATTTGTTATTTTATCCATCCAATTGACACCACGGAGGCCAGGCTAAATGATATTTTAATAATAGTTTAAATTTCCTTGCAGAAATAGAATACATTTTTTTTTCCAAAGTGTTCCATGAATTTTTCATGAATATTGTCACAGAAGATTTCACTTTGGTTTTCTTACCTCTATTTCCCAATGGTTCAGATGAATGTTCAGGTTGCTTGAGGCATTGTTGGTACTGCTCTATTGCTGTAAGTCTATTAGATCTCTGGAGATAAACTTCTGCCTCAGGACTGGGACGGTACAATTAACAGGCATATAGACATGCAAACACACGGACACATAGGCTCAAACACACACACACACAAACCTAGACAGCTGGTATTGTCAGTATGTTCCAGAGGACATTCTGCCTGAGGACAGGGAGACGATGGGTACTGGAGAGAAAATTTCAGACATGAATTCTGAAACACACACACATGCGCTGTGTTTACATTGACTTACATTCACTTCCTGTATACCTATCCAAACCTTAACCATAACCACTACTTGCCTAACACCTAACCTCATCCTAACCCTAAACCATGTTGCCTCCCTAGAATTCATTGATTTCCTTGTGGGGACTAGTTTCTGGTCCACACAAGGACAGCCGAGTCCTCACAGTGTGAGTGTGTTAACAGGTTTCGGTCCTCATGATGTAAGTAATACAAAGGCACTCACACACATTGTGTTCTGTACTCTGTTCCCTTTCCCTCTAATCTATTTCATTCATTTGTGACATTACACTAACCTCTCCTGCCATTCTTCACCTGCCCACCAGCTGTCATAATCATGCTTCCTGCCTCATTCCACCTGGCTGTGCTTTAGGTCTGAACTTTAATTTGCTCTCTGTTTCTTTGATCAAGTAAAGACTGCTTTGACCACACCTATCTCCTGCTTTCAGGCACTAGATGTTCAGTCCAGACCCCCCGCCCTCCATACACACACACACACACAACACCAAAACACAGCATGTTTGGTCGGGTTATGTAAATTTGGTAAAGCGTCTGTATGTGGCATTACAATTCTGCTGTTACATAAATGGCTTCTTTCAGGGAGAAGAGGTTGAGACAGAGCAAAATGTTGGAAGGGAGGAGAGCCAGGGAGAGTGGAAAGAGAAGGACAAATATAGTATATACAGAAAAGGCAGAGCTTCTGATTGGCTTTCTAGAAAGGGCCAAAAAAGTGAACTATACAGAGCGTTCAATGTTTTCCATGATGTGAAGTGTAATTTGTATCTTGTGGTTGTTCATTCCAATCATTTACCTAGATGTATTGAAAATAGATGTGAAACCAATCTACTCCTAAGATGACGTTAAGACCATGTTAGCACTAACAGACTTTGCTACTAAAATGTCAGAAAAATGTACATTTTAAATTCTCTATGACTTCCTTAAAATGAGTAATAGTTCATTTTCTGCATAGTCAAAAGTTAAGTACCAATATTCTGTGTTTAAATTAGTTCAAATTATGCTTTAAATGTCTCTGATCTTTTATAATGTAAGCTAGGTTTTCATGATGGGTTGATCATTCAGACCCTGTCACCCTCATTATACATTATTGTCAAGATCCAAAAATTATCCAAACTAAAATGTGATATTAAACATTAATGAAATCTTGCATTTGTTTTAGGCACTCTATACTGTACATGTGATATTGCTTCAAAAGCAGGTACAGAAGATATGTAGTGTAGGTGGTAATATATAATGAGATATTACTAAAATGCTAAACTAATAAAACAGTAGCACAAGTCAGCAACCTGACTTAGTAATGTGTATTATATACCAATACTTATCTAAAGCTTGCTAACATTAGGTAACATTAGTCATCATAAGATACTGATCATACCAGGCAAAGTAGTTCATTAAAAAATTAATACTTGAAGTGCTGGCTAACTTGATTTTCTACATTCTAAGCCATCGGTTTGAGGTTATTAAAAACCAATGGCTGTCTGAAGGACTGCACTGAGAAAATGAACTTCTAGAGAAGCTTTACTTGAGATTAGGTAATCAATCACAGTGAACACTTGGTTGCAGTGATTTCAATTGGAATCTCATTATAGTTACTTCATTCTCAACACAGTTTTAGGGTTTAAATGACAAACTTGGCTCAGTCATGATGTGCATTGTCACTCTTTAATATGCAGTACACTGTGCAATATAACAGCTGCTAAAAGTCTTGTTTTTGTCAGTGGTTTAACTTCTTATAGTGCTGCAGTGATGTACTGTAGCAGTGCATTAAAGGGTGTGTTAGTCCACTGTGACCTTGCTGTTAGGTGTGGTTAGAAGTACAAGAGGGTCAAAACACCTGATAGTGTTTCTGTCTGACAGTGTGTGTTTGTGTGTGTGTGTGTGTGTGGCCTGATATTTCTCATGTTGTGGGGATGTAAATCTGTTTACACAGTCATACTGTGGGGACTCGACATCCTTAGGGGAACAAAAAGCAAGTCTCCAAAATGTAAATCAATACATATTAGAGTGATGATTTGGTTTGAGGTTAGGGTCAGTCTCCAGGAAATGAAAGTCACCTGAAGTGATGGAAATACAACGTGTGTGAGAAAGAAAGAGAAGAATTGTGAGTCTGGGTGTATGCAGTGTTTTTTTTGCCTTCGTATTACTTACATTACATGGGATATGGGGACCGAAACCTGTTAACACACTCACATTGTGGGGACCCGACCATCTTTGTGGGGACCAGATGGTTAAGTTTAGGATAAGTCTATAGGAAATGAATGTAAGCCAATGTAAAGTCCCCACAAGGAATGAAAACACAGTATGTGTGACTGTGCATATGTGTGTGTCTGTGGGTGAGAGAGAATGTGTATGCTGTGGTAGTGGTGTGGGTGTGTATCAGAGAGAGGGGGAGCGAACAGGTCTTTTTTAAACAAAGGGAAGAATAAGAGGTCAGTAGAGAAGTGGATCTCCTGTTCCTCCAATATCCAGCATGTCCTTGACTTTTTAATTTCTCTTTTTTCCACTCTTGCACTGTTAAAGTAACTACAAATCTTGTTTTGCCAGTGGTTTAACCTTTGCTAGTATTAGTTAACATTAGCCACTAGAAGCTACCAGGCCTAAAGCAGCAAAACCTCTGGTGTTGTTTATTAATTCAGCTATTCTTTTATAAGGGGAGGAATTTATATTTTATTTCAAGTTTCTTGCTTTAACCCCACACCTTCATTCTCAGGTCCACTGGCGTCATTATTCCTAATCATTTTGGGCTCCAGCCCTGTAAATTTTAAAGCCTAACCCTGAATGTTTTAAGCCTTCAAGAGGATTTTTAGTGTCACAAGGTTACTGTTGGACTTAAGAGTGGAATTTTGCTTGAATCGTCGGAGGGAAGGGGAAGCAATTTGGCGCTGCACATGAAGACACATAAAGATATTCCCATGGTAGGAGACATAGAAGCAGGTATAGAGGCAGAAAAAGTCCAGGAGGAAAACTACCTAGCTACACTTTATGGCTTTTTCAAGAAGAAAGTAAATAAGTAAGCATTCATATTAAACAATGGATGTTACTACGTTGTTCAAAAAAACAAAGCTTTTGACAGAAAGAAAATGAATTGGTGTTAAAAGCTGCTGAGCTTGGAGTTTTGTGGTCATATCAGGAAAGAGAACTTCTTTCAATAACAGTACAGGCTGTGTTCTCTGTCTACACTCTGCTCCTTGTCAAGTCTACCCACTACAAGCATTTCCCTTTCTTCATAAATGAACTATTGTGTTGCATGCAAATATGTTGGTAATTTTATAAAGATACAACAGATGAAATAAAGCACAGTAGACATACAAAATCTTAAGAACCTAATATAAGAAGGAAAAGATATGCCCAGGCAAATTATTATATATAGTACTTTAGCCGGCCCTGCGATGGACTGGCGACCTGTTTAGGGTGTACCCCGCCTTTTGCCTGATGCTGGCTGGGACTGGCTCCAGCCTGCCAGTGACCTCGTTTGGGACTCTATAGAAAATGAGATGAGATGGGTAGTTTAGCCTGTGCCTTCTTGCTTTGAGCTTAGCAAACTGATCAGTGACCACTGTAGGATCAGTACATAATAATGACATAAGTAATAGGTGACTGAGTCTGTCCTGGCCCATACTATAGGCAAGAAGGAGCAGACAAACAGGACAATACCGACAGCTTTGTGGCTCTATGCCTCTGCCCACCAGTCAAATTCACAGGTATAGGACAGAAGTGAGGTCACTGACCTTTGACCACCAAACTCCGATCAGTTCATTTTTGAGTCCAAGTGGACATTTGTGCCAGATATGAAGACAGTCCCTGAAGGTGTTCCTGACATATTGTGGAAAACTCAAAAACATAATGCCTCCGGCTGCAGCTGTCACCAGAGCGGAGGCATGAAAGCAAGACATAAAACTTGAAACATTAAAAACAATCAAAAATACTACAGTTATGGATGAAAAGGAAGAGAGGAAAGGTACGTTTTATATAGCACAATAATCTGTTGTGTGTGTGTTAAAATAATTTGTTATGATGTAGATGTAAATATAATCTCTCCAAGTAATCTATATCTACCTTCCTCCTAAAAAAATGACAAACCCCAGCTAATCTGGATTTAGCCCCTGGTCAGCTGCTAGAAACAGCCCGGCTCAGGCCAACTTCACTGTGATTTGTTAGTGCTCCTCAGACTTCAAACAAAAAAATGACAAACCCCAGGATTTAGCCCCTGGTCAACTGCTAGAAACGGCCCGGCTCAGGCCAACTTCACTGTGGTTTGTTAGTGCTCCTCAGACTTCAAACAAAAATAGCATATTGATGCTGTCAAAGCCTATCAGTGGGGCATGAGTGGTTACACCACTGGTTTTTGTAACCTCAGACATGTGGTGCTCCAGGGATTAATTAAGAGACCCGATTTTATACTGATAAAGGTAAATGTCATAACCCATATCAATTCTGTTAAAGGTCCTGAAACCAGTCAGCTTCTTACTATGAGCGGTCACAAAATGTTCTGTAAAACCGAAACAACTTTTGGTTGTTTTCACTGAGAGGTGAATGTTGTTTGTGCTGTTCTTACTTGTTTAATGTGGGCAGGGCTAAACTGGACAAAGGTGATGTCATATATTTCTGTGCACCTATCAGAAGTTTTCAATATTTAACCTAGAGTTAGAAGACTGTGATGCAGTTGTCAGTCAAGATAAGAAACCTTTATTGTCATTGTATTCAGAATACAACAAAATTGAGAGTGCCCCTCCCAGTGGTGCTTAAAATACAGTCATATACACACAAAAACAAGATATAATAATTAATAACTAGCTTTAACTTTGTTTAATAATTATGGATTTTTAATGTTATGTAAAAATACCTAAGATTAGGGCTTCAAAGTAGCTTATTGCTTTTAGTTTAGATTTTTTTCTTTGCAGAAACTCCTAGGCACTTTATTCACAAGCCATTTGTTAATGTGCTGGGAAAACAGATTATTGGTGCAATCACTTACTCCCTCTGCATTACAAATACCTGACTATTGCTCAGTCATGTAGTATGAAAGGTTCATGTAAACAGCTTAAAAGGAATAAAGCCCAAACCCAAGTATGGCCTGGAGCTAAGTTACTAGCTACAAGTATTCACAGTCTCTCCAGCATAATCGCTCTGCTTAAATATCCAATTGACAACATAAATCTTTCTTTGCAGATCGCTGGCACAAAAACTCCTTAAGTAAGGGTCTGAGGTCTAATGTTGAAACTGTTTGGTTCCAGGAATGTGCTCAACAAAACAGCTTCTAAGAACGTACAGCAGGCTCAAAGCAATCCAACACGGCGAGTGCAAAACGGCACAGGCTGGTTGCACAAGCCTACAGCTGCTAAGTGGCTGTGCAAGCGAGGCGGAGAAAATCAAACAGATTTGGATGAAAAGACAAAATATAATTTTTCCTCTATCTCAGATCACTGTGTGTGTAGGTTTATCCACACACAGGAAACAGCGTGGGCTGCAAACACTCCGGGCTATTCCGCCTTTTTTTTTTTGCTATGTGAGTATGCATGTGTGTGTCTGACAATGCATGTGTGTAAGAAAAAAAGAGGAATTGTGAGTGTGGGTGTATGCAGTGTCTTTTTGAGTGTGTATGTGCATATATGTGTATGTGTGTGTGAGTGTGTGTATGCTGTGGTAGTGGTGTGGGCGTGCGTCAGAGAGAAAAGGTCTTTTCTAAATGAGGGGGAGAATGAGAGATCTGGAGAGAATTAGTCACGGAAAGAGATCTCCTCTGCCTCCAATATCCAACATTTCCTCAGTTTTTTCTTTCTGTATCCTCTCATTTTCTTTTTCCTCATTATCCAGCTCACTGTTAATGCATTTGCTTCTATAAGTATTCAGCAGAGATGTCTGTTCTCAGCCTCACTGCACAAGTAATTTGATTTGAGATTTACACGGTAAACTAAACTAAATAAAAAACAGTTACAAACAGTTATGAAAAACCAGTTTAACGTGCCTAGCCTTCTTCCACATTAAAAAAGGTAAGTGTAGTACTGTATACTATGCATTGCTGTGGTTCTATGAATCCATTTCTGCTGAATTAATCATACGCTACCGTTGCTGAGTCAGAAGAGGGAAGGAAAATAATGTGTTTAGCAACTGGTTTATTAATGGCAACAGGGAGAGTCACTAGCAGAGTACCAAAGAGTCCTGTAAACCTCACCTGAATAAGAGTTCATCTCAGTATGATCATCCCTGTTTCCCTGTTACACCAGCAGTACATCATGTTTTGTGTCATGTTTCCACTAGCAGCTGTGTTTAACCACAGAACAGCAGCCATACACCTAACAGTGATTCAGCGCCTTACACAAGGGCCCCTCAGCAGTTGTGGTTTTAGCCAATGGTGGGTTTGGACCTTGATTATTCAGTCAAAAGGGTGAAATTAACATCCTACTTAGACATTGGTACAATAGTCAAAACTAGCCGTTTAAATGTATATAACCATGTTTGATAACTTTCTCAAAACATAGGGTAGATGTCACTTTATAATCAAGGAAATAAACCAAATCAGTGAAGCACAGAACGCACGTCCACTAGGCTTGCTTCCTGGGGTTCATAGGTCCACACAGATACACAGTATATGGGACAAAATCTATATATTAATAGTTATAAAATAGGAAAACATGAGGAGTAAATACAATAAATACAATCAATCAATCAATAAATCAGTATTAAATTATTCCAAAAGGTGTGTTTTGAAACAAAAGTGTGTATCTGTGAACTTATTGTACATTTTGGGTTGTACCTGCAAATCTAAAAAGCTTGTACGTTGAGGTTTCTGCCTGCAAACTTTTCATATAATTGCAAAAGTGTGTTTTATGATGAAGTCAACTTTTACAGGAATGTAAAAAAAATCTGTCTTGTTTTTCAAAAGTCGCATGGTCTCACTTTATTATTCACAAGAGTATTTCTGAGTGACGTGCCTCTTTTACTGCGCTACAGGAAAAGCAGAAACCCCGGTAATACAATGTGTATGCAAAGCGGAGCGTGCTAAGCGTTTGCTATGGCAAGGTTAAAGCTGCACCAGGACAAACGTCAGAGTGGAAACTGCATGATGAAATTACAAGCAAGCCAATTTGGTTTTGATGAGAACTGGATTTGGTCCCCATTGACTTGCTCTAACACTGCTACTGAATGCTAACAAGAGATTCACTGCTGGTGTGTCACAAACCTGTCACACCGACACAGAGGATTTTGGAGAGCTCTCTAAAGAGCTCTGGCCTGCTTTCAATGTGCTGGGTGTCTTAAAGATACCAAACCTGACCTCATGTTAAGACAAAGGTTGTGAAAAACACAGGTCATTTTAAATAAAGACGAGATGAAACCACAGGAGAGTGTTTCAAAACAAAATGAGAATTAGATGGGATGGAAAGAAAAACTGAGAGGTGAGACAGACATGTATGGAGGGATAGAAAGCATGGTGAAAATAAATGAAGGAAGAGCAAATGTAGCAAGAGAATATGGAAAAAAAATGGGAGAGCATGAAAAAGAGACTGAACAATGAGAAATGGTGTGAGAGCAGTGACCTGGAGAAAATGAAGAGTATAGGACAAGAAATGATGATGACAAGAGAAAGGCAGGAAAAAAAAAGAGTTCGGAGGACAAAATGAGGAGGTTGGCTTTGAGAGGCGAGCATTATAGGAATGGATTTGAGATTGGATGGAGAGTTGCATTCATGGAGGAATTGTTGGCAGAGAAAAGGTTTCAAGTTGTTAGGAGAGCTGCAGAGAGATCTCTGCTTAGCAACTGAGGGTGAACAAATGGGAGAAGCATGTAGTACTTCAAAGTGTATTTTCATCTGGGAGGTTTGTGTGTGTTTGTATGTTTGTGCCATTTGGCTGTAAGTCTACTGTTTGGAAACTGGGCCTTAAAACAGCACCAAAGTCTGACTACAAGTCTTTTCGCTGTAGGCAGTGGCAAAAAGTCAGTTGCTCCTCTTTTAAAGGGACTGGCTTAAATTCACATCATTATAAAAATGGGTCAACTTGTCAAACCACTGCCAGGTCATCACCATAATCCACTTCTCTGTTGTCTAACTGTATAGCCCAGGTAAAATATTTTGGCCAAATGTCACTTTTATGAGTCTTTAGGAGCCTTATTGTTTACCCCATTATACTGTCAGCCCATGCAGCAGAGTTATTAGTTTCTTAAAATTAAACTTCCTGATGGCCACTTGGTGGAAGTGCACAAGCTGTGAATACCACGACATACAGTGTCATCACTTTAGCTGAAATTGCAAACCTTAGCAGTTATTTCACACAACAGATACAATGCAATGTTTTCATTCATTTGGAGTTTGTGTCCACCTGATAAGTCCTGGCCTATTTGAGCTCTGATTTTGGCCTCTACCAACTCCTGAGGGAACTATCAGGCTGTTGAACTGAGTTGTTTGTTTCGTTCTTTCTATTTTGGTCACTCCAGGGGCATCGGAACAAGCATGAAACACATTAGCATTTTAATGTGTTAGAAAATGCTTGCCTATTTGCACATCCAGCAGACACAGCATTAGCAATTACCTGTTTATGTTTCTAGTCACCTGACAAATGCAAGTCCAGTATTCACTCTGCTTTTAGCTCTGTTTTGGTCTCAAGCAGCTCATGAAAAAAATCATGCCTCTTTGGCTCGTTGGAGCTCCAGCTAGTTCGCTGACTTTGTGTGTCAGGTAGTGAAGCTGAGCTGAAATTGAGCATTAATGACAGGACAATGTTAATGTGAAATGATGGGATGACTTCAAGCAAAGGAAACATTCACACCAGTAGTGATGTGCCCACTTGTGTGCAGTGTAGGAAAGCCATTTATTCTAAGGATGAGCTTACTTCTAGTTAATGATGTGACTTTATATTGAAGCCAAAAAAAAAAAAAAACACAACTACCTTTCTCTCTTAGCATGAAATTCTTATTCACCTGTCTCCATTTCATTCTCCCTAAACACCCCCCCCTCCCCCAATATTCCAATGAGACACAATTAGTGTTCTACCAAATGCTCCTCTCACTAAAAATTAAAAAAGCAGGTGGGTAGATAATGTCTCATCTCAGATGGGTATCTTTGGTTTATGCTGGGGAATCCTCTTAACCCTAAAGTCACAGCAAAATCCAAAAAGAAAAGAAAACATGTTAAAGGAATATTTGGATGAATGCAACATGATTTTTTTTTTCTTTCTCTGAAACTGGTCAGAACCACCATGTGCTAATGACTTCATAATTCTCTGGACAGAAGCTATACATGGAGTTAACAAGCCTCTCAGCTCTCCTCTGTGCTTCTTTCATTTGATCCATCAGTGGCCCACACGGTGCTGTTCTTCCTTGTTTCTTGTCCGCCTCTTGTGATCAAAGCCGTGGAGAGCCATGTGGGTTTGGTTCTGCAGGAAGAAAGTAACACAACAAACTGAACAGTTTGATTATCTGGTCAGATCTAGTTGGGTTTCAGGATTCATTTATTAAAGTTTCCCCAAGTAGGGAATTTCAGCAAGCACTGAGATATTGAAATGAAATGTAAGATTTAATAAAGTCATAAACATTCTTTTGGGAAAATATTCATGGTAGCAGTAGATTATAAAGAGATTGTACTGCTCTTAAAAAGACAACTCTACAAAAAAAAGACTTTAACCTTCCCGAACAAAGTCAAGTAAAATTTATTTTTATTTCTCGGACTGAAGAAGCATCCACGATATCACACACCCCTAAGGTGGATCGTACCATTTTCACATCCTAACGTGAGCTGCTTCAAAGCTCCACAGCGTGTGCTGAGTGAGGGCAGCACACAGACTCCATCAATCTGTCTAATACCTGGTTCAGACCACATGCTATTTTTCTCTGATACGATGGTCACTACATCAGATCGCACAATTGTACAGTCATACATTCTTGAATGAGAGATACAGTATGACAGACCACATGTTGGTACCCGACAGATCACAGCCTGCTGTCACTCATGACTTGGAGGTTCCAGGGACTGGGAGACAGTAAACACATTATAGCAGCTGTGGTGAGTGTGTTACTGGCTGCTTGTGTTCTGAAAAGCATAAACAAGGAAAAAAGAAACCCACTGCAGACCTGTGTGTCACACAAAAAGGGTAGCAGTCTATGTGTTGTCTGTCCTTCATGCCTTCATGGAGAACTTGAAGTAGCAGTTAAAAGTAAATGTTTTAAGCTGGTAGTAAAACCAAAAACTAGCTAGGACTGGTAGGGTAACTACTTCACAAGGCTGATTGCGGTAGGGTAACTACTTCACAAGGCTGACTGTGAAAGTCACTATGTTAACATTAGCTCTATCACTGTGGTGTTTAATTGAATACAGTTCAGCCCAATATGCCAAGTGTTGTGAACAGAAGAGCTATACTGAGCTATACTGTGCTCCTGCTGGTTGGTGTTGCCTCACCTTGTCATAGATGTTGAAAAAAATTCTGACATGCTAAACTTTGTGTCGGATGTCTTGAGGCGTCTCAGATGCAGCATCGGTTGTCGTTTATTATGCCACACTATAATGAGAGATTGTCATGTCCGACACATTAGTCAGTTCTAATGCCCTATGACAGTCAGGTTGGACTGTTATTAGGTTTAAATTGTGAGCATGCCATGGGCTCTTTAAATGCTGATACTGTCATGAATCATGTATGTGCTGTTAGACTTCCTGAGAACTAACCTACATTTTTGCATTATGCTGCCTTTTTTTACTGTCACTGCAGATGAAAAATACATTTTTAATTTTACATAAGGATGAAATTAATTCCTCTAATTATCTCCAAATTCCATAATCAACTATTGTTATTGTTAAATGTTATTTTTGTATTTCCCATTGTTTTTAATGATTAATGAATGCTGTTTAAAAAAGGACTGCTGGCCCAGGAAGATGTGATGCTTTTCCATGATGGAGCCTCTGGCTACTGGACTGTTAGCATTTTATTTGACCCGTATGTGTTTTAGAAAATGTGCACACTGGGGAAACCCACACAGCCAAGGATAAAATATGCTAACTTTGCATAGGCAGTGGACTCACAAATGGCACTGGACCATGGTGCTGCTCTCGACATACAACATGCTTACTATATGCATTCATATTTTTCACAGTGGTGACCTGATTGTAACAGGAAAAAAAAATCTGGAAAAGAGGCCTATATGTCCAAAAATGAAAGCAAGGTCTTGGGACATTTAAAAAATGTAATTAGTCTTCCAGTTCCACAACAGTACGCATGTAAGCATCTGTCACAGAAAAAGAGCTAACAGACTGACACACACAGTGTTTTCCTTCCTTGTGGGGACTTTGCATTTACTTACATTCATTTCCTGTAGACTTATCCTAACCTTAACCATAATCATTACTTTCCTAACACCTAACCTTAAACCATGTTGCCACCCTAAAGTTCCCTAAAGTGATTTTCTTGTGGGGACCCCACAAGGATGGCAATGTGAGTGTGTTAGCAGGTTTCGGTCCCCATAATGTAAGTAATACAAAGGCACACACACCCACACCCAGGGAGAGGTTGATTTGCACAGTTCTTCTAATGAAATATAGTTTTATAATTACCATATTATATTTTCAGATGAGCTTTTAATGGAACATCTCACACTTTACATTTTACAAAAAGCTTTTTTCAGACAGGTATGACACAGGAAATGAGTAATGTGCTGGACAGGCAATTTAAAAAGAAAGACACAGATCAGGAGTCAGTCTCTCTAAGCCGAAGGAGCTGAATTGTTGTGTGCGCTACTGCAGGAATAGATTTTTTGAAATGCCTCTTAAAATGAATCAATGGCAGCTTGAAAAGAAAGACATTTAATAAAACAGTTTCTTATAAGTTAAGAGGAGAGGTTTAATAAAATCCAAGCTCCTTATTGTAAGTGAAATATTGTTGTGTGTGTGTGTCAATGAGTGGGAGAAAGCGTTCATGTATATATGTGAAGTTGTGCGTGTTCATCCCAGAATGTGAGAGTGCTAATGCCTGTGCAAATTAATTCATGTCCCAATACATGTGTGAGCACATAATGGGGTAATCACCGAGCATGTGCTACACATTAACTCTGTGTGTGTGTTTTCTGACAAATACTGTTCTGTGTGTGAGTCTACAAATGTGTTGGTGTGGCTTTCCATATGAGCTACAGTGTTGATTTTTGTGTATGTGCAAAGTGTACATTCTTTATTCATTAAATTGCACACATCTTGTGCCAGAGGATGCCTTCATATGTTTGTGTGTATTTTGTGTCTGTGTGTGCCTGTGCACACTGTGACAAATGAGTAGAAAAAAATGTGTGAGTGTCTACACATATGTGGCTCAGGCAGTATTGAACAAGTGAAATTTCTCTATTATGTACCCACAGTATTTGTTAACTATCTTGTTAACTAATGTATGCATGTCATTTTGAGCGCTTAGCCCCAAATTCATGTGTGCTAAACACTTCAGTGCTTTTTAACTGGGATGGCTGTCCCTCAGTTTGAGGTTTGGGGATCAGGCCAGCATGTTAGTAACCCTGTCTCCTTAAATTAGATGTATATATTGGTAAATTGTTTTCTTTATGAAACCAGAGCACAATATTTCTTTCCTTGACTTTAGTCAAGTTCTCTGAGTGGTTTAAACATAACTATAAAACAGTTCATAATCCTGTATGTTGAACGTTCGGATGGGGGGCGCCATTTTGTGAGATATGCGCTGTATTTACCTGCATACATTTTTGTTTTGTTTGACTAAAATGTTTAAATCATTTAGATCTCATTTTACTAACTGTGGTAATTCACAATGTATAACCTCAGCTGACTGTAGCTAACTTGTAGCAGACCTAGAGATCCCGTTGATGAGAGTGACAAACCGAAAAATGACTGCACTCTGATCTCAGCTCTCAGTTCGGGATCTAGCGCTAGCTAGCAGCTGTCAGCAGATAACACAACCACTACAGATAAATACATTTCTGTGCTGAAACTGAACATTAAAGTGGACGTTTGCACCTAGCTGAAGCATCCAATACTATATGTATTTATTGTATGGAAGTTGGAAGCTTAATATCTCAGGCATACCTTGGTCTAGAAACGCCATTTCAACTTTATTCAACTCGTGAGACATTCAGCTACCAATGGTGCAAAAATCATCTTGATATCCTTTATGTTTGTTTTTTTTATAATCGACATTTATATTTTGTCTATTTGTCCATAGACAACGAATGGGCCAATACTCTGCAATGCCATTGGCAGCAGTGCGTCACGTGACCCCCCGGTCTAGCAGCTTTCTCTATGCTTCTCCTCTTCTTCGTTGCTTTTGTGCTCCTATTATTTATTTATTTTATTTATTTATTTATTCTTTCAAGCGTGTAAAGACAGTTGATATGTCAACACACATGATTTTACACATATCCAACAAATGCTAATCCAATATCAATTTACTTATACCTAGTACATGCTTGAATGGAGTAGGAAGAAGTCAGACTTATCCAGTCCTACCCCATGACATCATCTTACCATCATTGGTTTGCAAGCAGTAAATGATTCACTTCTACCCACACAAGTATTATGCCAAAAAAAGATTATACAGTGTTAACATTCTTACATAATTACATTCTTAAGTAATTATCTTCTACACCACACAAGTAATATACTAAAAAATTATTACAAAGTGTACACCACACCCACAATGTTAAACTTGTTCTTGCATATATCTTGATTGACACATACCTTTATACTTATGTTTAAACTCATCAATTCTATTACTATTTTTTATGTCGTAATAAATTGTTCCTGGCTTTATACATAAACACAGCAGTCTTATATCCCACTAAATCAAAAATTTTTAACAATTTAGATTGTATAAAAGCTACATTGGTGTGATCCCTGTACCCCATCTTATGCACAATTCTTACAGATGTACAGTATGTTGTGTACATCTCTATGATGGAATATGAGCATGGTCCCCCCAAAATGGTGCATTTACCCAAAATTCAACGCAGCATGATGACAAATTCTTTCTCTGAATGTGAATGTGAATATTGTCTTGCAAAACACTTTAGAAAACAAATTAAATATGTCAATGAACACCTTACCTATACATTTAGTATTAACATTTGTGCAACTTGCCATGGACAACATTTTTAAAGTATAAAATCTGACCAACATAACATCAGTGAGCATTCACCTGGTCTAGATTCTTTTGAGCAAAACAGATTTTCTACCAACTGCAGAACCTACAATATCTGCTCTCAGAAATAAAGCAAGCAATTTTGCAGTGCTTGTGCTTTACATTCCCTGCTACTTAATGTATCTCCACTCTATTGCAAAGGCAAATATTGTACTTTGCCCTCTATATTTATTTGATAACTTTACATATTGTAGCTTTAAGTAAAATGTGAGTACCTCTCCCACCACAGATGAAGTGGACAAAATGCTGTCACTGAACATAATCCAAGCAGTAAGAATGTCTCTAGCAAAATACATTTGGCAAAACAAACCAGTAGTTAACTTCTAGGAGACAGTTGATCAGCAAGTATACTTCTTACCTAAGTGCCCATGAGCAAGATGCTAATTCTGTACTAGTGCATGCCAGCTAGTTTGTAACTGACCAATCAAAAGTCAAGAATCAAGAGTTTATTTGGTGTATTGAATAAAAGATTCTTAGTATGTTACACAGGACAGTCGAGCCCATTGGCTTCTCATGGTAAATACTGATCTTTATTAGCTCTACTTAAGACAGCAGAACAGGTTCAGTCAGCAACTTAAAAAATTTATGAGGTACGGTG
Source organism: Monopterus albus (assembly GCF_001952655.1). Classification (NCBI taxonomy): domain Eukaryota; kingdom Metazoa; phylum Chordata; class Actinopteri; order Synbranchiformes; family Synbranchidae; genus Monopterus; species Monopterus albus. Next base: position 2,782,126 of record NW_018127907.1, on the reverse strand, counting down.
CATGAGATTTAAACCCCAAATCAACTCTGTGTGACACTGCAGGTGTAGAGCTGAATTTGTTATTCTAACTCCAGCTTTAGGGAGTGTGAGGCAGGTTTAGAGTAACAGCAGGGGGGTGAGGAAATTAGTACTTTTCAATATAGTAGGTGTATAGGATTAGCATTACATCTGTACTCTTTTGTGATATACTACTGCCACTGCAAACTGGTTGGAAAACAGTATTTTAAAATATGTACTTAAAAACAGGCACACTAGAAAATACAGACTTTTTTTTTTTAGATAAAGGTGGCCTACTAGTTGGGAAGCTGTGGTCCTAAATCCATTTGTTCACAATAAACAAGACCACAGTAACACACCAGGCTGAATTACTGTGAAACAAGTGTAGAGAAAGGAGGTGATCTGTCTACAGTGAGACATGTACACATTTCCTATTAAAGTAAAGTCTGAATGAATAATTTCTGCATACCATTAGCTGTTCCCAATGAAGGGCCATTATTCTGTGCATGTAGTTCCTCAGGCAATTGATTATAAATGCAAACCAGACACAGGAATTTGAAATGCATGTGTGTGTTAAATTTAATACTGTGCACTCCTTGCAGCCCACTGAGCTAGTGAGTGTGTGAGAATGGTTTAGTGAAATCATTTAAGTTCATATGTGAAATAAAAGAGCTTGCTTATATTTTTAGCATGAATTACAACATGCTTCATCTTAATACAGGATTAGAGAAAACGCTGGAGAAGTGAATGTAGTATGCTGGAGTGGGCTGAACTATGGCAAGGTTATCACATGTAGACTTACACACTTGGTGGGCTGTCATGCATTTTTCTTTGAAGTATTTTTAAAACTCCAACTTATTTAAGGTTTTTAAGTGACTGCACCGTCTATTTACGTAGATCACCAACTGTGGCTATCATCAAACTCTGAATCAGGTCAGCTTTAATCCCTTATAGATCACCAAACCCAAACATCTCTGTATGGATTTGTCTGAATCTGAAGATGGGTTTGGCTTTTAGTCACTGCAAGTTTTCACTCCTGCAGTGTAACTGTCAGAAAAGATGGCAAACATAAATTTC
>NW_018127907.1:2778271-2780995 GCF_001952655.1 Monopterus albus | reverse complement strand
CGGTATTTGGGCTAACATGCTGAAGTCTAATGTTAGAAAGACTGAACTGCAGTAAATGGTACAGCAGAAGATGATATATACATAAAGATGTATATCGATAACATGGCCACCATTCACTTTGAGTTTACTCCATCCATCCATCCATTTTCCTCCGCTTATCCAGAACCGGGTCGCGGGGGCAGCAGTCTAAGCAAAGATGCCCAGACTTTCCTCTCTCCACATACTTCTTCCAGCTCCTCCGGGGCAATGCCGAGGCGTTCCCAGGCCAGCAGAGAGACAAAGTCCCTCCAGTGTGTCCTGGGCCTCCTCCCGGTGGGACATGCCCGGAACACCTCCCTTGGAAGGTGCCCAGGAGGCATCCGAAACAGATGCCCGAGCCACCTCAGCTTGGCTCCTCTCGATGTGGAGGAGCAGCAGTTCTACTCTGAGCTCCTCTCGGGTGACCGAGCTCTTCACCCTATCTCTAAGGGTGCGCCCAGGCCACCCCTATCTCTAAGGCCGCGCCCGGCCACCCTGCACAGGAAGCTCATTTCTGCCACCTGTATCTGGGATCTTGCCCTTGACCCAAAGCTCATGACCATAGGTGAGAGTCGGAATGTAGATCGACCAGTAAATCGAGAGCTTCGCCTTACAGCTTAGCTCCTTCTTCACCACGACGGACCAGTACATCAACCGCATTACTGCAGAAGCTGCACCAATCTGCCTGTCAATCTCTCGTTCCATCCATCCCTCATTCGTGAACAAGACCCCAAGATACTTGAACTCCTCCACTTGAGGAAGGAACTCTCCTGAAGGGAACAAGCCACCCTTTTCTGACTGAGACCCATGGCCTCGGACATGGAGGAGCCGCTTCACACTCAGCTGCAAACCGCCCCAGTGCACACTGGAGGTCCTGGTTTGATGGAGCCAACAGGACACTGTCATCTGCAAAAAGCAGAGACGAGATCCTGTGGTCCCCAAACCAGACTCCCTCCGGCCCCTGTGTGCACCTAGAAATTCGGTCCATAAAAATAATGAACAGAACCAGTGGGCAGCCCTGCCGGAGTCCAACATGCACCAGAAACATGTCTGACTTACTGCCGGCAATGCGAGCCAAGCTGCTGCTGCAAAGGGCCCCGGACCCCGTACTCTAAAGTAAATAAAAGGAATGGCTTGCAGACAGTTGGAAGACATTATTAGATAGTTCAAATATGTCTTATAATAAATTGTATTAAGTACTGTCCTGTTAGCATCCAAGCTAAGCTAACGCATTTAAATAATAGCTAGCTAATAGCAAGCTTATTAACTCAGGCAGCTTTATTTTCCCAATGTCTGCTTGCATTTCTAAGCAGTAGCAAGCTCTAAGCAGCCACTCAATGTGGAACAAAATGCAGTAGTGGGCTGAACAACAAAACCACACTGGTATTTTTAGCTCAACACATACTGTATGAGGATGAATTACATGCTTGATTTTGATGCACAAATGTGAGTTCTATTGTTTTATTTACTGCTCCTTTAGGATGACATTTGTCCAATTCTATTCAAATGTTTCACTCCTCCTGTTTTCTGTCTGGCTGTGGTTTATTGTAAAGTTAACGCACAGAGTGATCTCTCACCTCGCTGGTCAGCTCTGCTTTTAAAGGCATGCTTGGGGTCACTCAGGAGGCTTAATAAATATGAAAGGGAAAGAACATAGAAAATGTATGACAAGGCAAAGTGAGGTAAAACAGCAAGTCACCCTGCTTTACAGCTGAGCTAGCAATGAAAATAAAGAACATGGCAAGGCGTGTGTTTGTGTGTGTGTTGGGAGGGGTTGCACAAGAGGAAGGGGGTTGGAGTTGTTCAAAGTGAGCAGAGGTGGGAAGGAAGAAAGAGTGGGAATTGTAGAGAGAAACAGGGAGTGAGTGCGTTGGTGTGTGTGTTTAAAAAAAAGAAGTGCAACTGAAGATGCTGACTATGTATTAAATCTTCAGTTGAAGGGTAAGTGGATTTCTGTACTTGACTATTCAATAGAACAAGGTTCACACTGCAAAAAATAGCAAACCATAGCCAGCTATTTCACCCACTATTTAGAGCCATCAATTGTATTTCAAGATGTTTTATTCAACATTAAACTTTTTCAAAGTTGATGCCGATGTTAAGGGAGGCCAGGGCGAGGGGAGACATCGTGTTCCTGCGGTATGACCAACTAGTGACCCGACCTCGGAACCAGAATCCAGGACCCATGACCAGCACGCTGAGGACCAGTATGCTGAGACAAGGAGAGTATGAAGGGGTCGCTGGACCCTCAGCTGTATGAAGAAACAGGCAGGTATATTGATATCTGCGAAGGCAGATGCGCATTGGAACTAACAATTAGCAGGAACCAACAACAAGTATGACCCACGTATGGAATGAGGCAAGTGATTTGCTACAGAGGTTAATAGTTTTTGAGGGACTGGATCTGGAATTGAACACAATTGGAGACACTGAACAACATTATCATGAATCGGACGATGATTTTGACCCTGAAAAAAACTTTTTTAAGAACTCTGAAAAAAACTGAAAGTATTACACGGATGAGCAGTTTAACAGCAATGTCAAGACTGAAAACAAATTATCATTAATTCACTTCAATAGCAGAAGTTTATACGCAAACTTTCAGAGTATAAAACATTATCTTAGTAGTCTTACACATTCTTTTAATATAATTGCTATTTCTGAAACTTGGATGAATAATGTAAGGGGAATGGATTTTGACCTTGA
>NW_018127907.1:2776815-2777523 GCF_001952655.1 Monopterus albus | reverse complement strand
AGTTTCTACAGGGTACATCTGGTCAAGGATAACTAGAGAGAAGAGTTGATGACTGTCAGCAGACAGGGTGTTTAATATTATTATTATTATGACGTGTATAACTGTAGCCTTAGCCATAATATGTTCTTATGTTTAAGCCACGACATGTACTAGAGGTCATGAGAACGTTTTTAGCTACACACCACTTAATCAACAGACACACGCACATTGATTTGCTTCATGTTTTGATTACTGCTTGGGCCAGCTGCAAAGCTGGCAACAGGGATGTCCCGGTTGACGTTTCTGCATAGTATGGGGCTAGCCCAAACGAGGTGATATAATGCATAGGCCTGGTGGGCTCAGGGTCTTTCATCTTACATCTGCCTGCGTGCAGTTTGGAGGTGCAAGATACTTGAGAGTGTAATGTTAATTTTACCTGTGATCCTTTGAATAAATCAGCACTGTTTTGAAGTTATTGGACTGGCTCGTCTCTCAGAGTTAGCAATGGTAAGAAGTACGGGGTACAACAACACTATGCCAACCACTTGGTTATGGCGTTCCATGTATGCCCTGCCTGCTAGCATCTTGCACCCCGCTGTTATGTGCTGGATTGTCTCAGGGGCATCTTTGCACAGCCTGCACCTGGGGTCCTGTCTGGTATGGTAGACCCCGGCCTCTATTGATCTTGTACTTGGAGCTTGTTCCTGTGCTGCCAGGATTAGTGCCTCT
>NW_018127907.1:2770773-2772767 GCF_001952655.1 Monopterus albus | reverse complement strand
AAGGGATTACAGAATGCATGCAAAAAGAAGAATGCGTTATACAAGCAATTCATAAAGGACAGATCAAAGAAGGCGGAAGAAAAATATGTCATATAAGAACAAATTAATTGAGATTTTGAGGAGATGTAAGAAACAATATTATTCTAAAGTATTAGAGGATAATAAAAATAATATGAGAGGTACTTGGAATATATTAAATCAATTGATTAGAAACAGTTCCAGCAAGAGTAACTACCCTCAATATTTTATGGATAATGATACACCGGTTAATAGATTGGAGGATGTAGTAGATAAGTTTAATAGGTTCTTTGTGAATGTTGGTCCTGGTTTAGCAAGAAGCATTTGTACAGATGATACATCCGTCACTATAAATAATAATACAATTGAAAGGAACATGAGTTCTATGTTTTTGAAGCCCATAGTTGAAAAGGAAATTATAGAGATAGTGAATAAATGTGGTAACAAAACATCTAGTGATAGTGATGGTATCACTATGACAACTGTTAAATGGGTAATTGAGGGGATATGCAAACCATTAACCCATATTTTTAACATGTCGTTTTGACTTGGGCAGTTCCCCCATAATATGAAAATAGCAAAGGTTATTCCACTGTATAAATCTGGTGATAAGCACAACTTCACAAATTATAGACCGGTTTCTCTGTTGTCACAATTTTCAAAAATTCTGGTTTAACTCTTTAATAACAGATTAGATACATTTATTGACAAACATAAAATCTTATCTGATTGTCAATATGGTTTTAGGTCGAACCGATCGACATCTTTGGCCATTACCGACCTGATGGAGGACATTACAAGTGCTATGGATGAGAAGAAATACACGATGGGGATATTTATTGACCTAAATAAAGCATTTGACACAATCAATCATGAGTTATTAATGGATAAGTTAGAAAAATATGGGATCAGAGGATTGGTTTTGAAATGGATTAGAAGTTATTTGACACAGAGGCGTCAATTTGTGAAGTTGGGTGAATACCAATCGAGTGAGCTGGATATTGTATGTGGAGTGCCTCAGGGTTCTGTTTTGGGACCTAAATTATTTATATTATACATTAGCAATATATGCAAGGTTTCTGATTGAACTGGCAGGGGAGTGAACAAAGAGCAGGGACTAAATAGGGAGAAACTAATCAGGTGCAGCTGGGGGGAATCCGGGGGTAAGCAGCAGGTGTAAAGAATAATGTAATCAGGGTAAGGGAGTGAAAACAGAGTGAGGGGAGTGAGAAAGTAGGTGCAGCCGGGCAAACCTGACACATTCAAGCATGTACTAGGTATAAGCAAATTGATATTGGATTAGCATTTGTTAGATATGTGTAAAATTATGTGTGTTGATATATTAACTGTCTTTACATGCATGAAAAAATAAATAAATCAAATCAAAAAAATGCTTTTGTTATAGAACTATGCTCCAAAACTTAATGTGGAGAGGTGCTGTCGAAGCCTCTTGTGACCATGACTCATTGAACAGCTCTGGCAGCAGGTCAAGGTTAAAGGTCAAAGTGTTTATTTGTCATACGCACAGTTAGGAAACGCGTTTCCCTGTACAATGAAATTCTTACTTTGTCATCCACATTAATGCCACAAAATACAAATGAAATATAAAGTAGATAAATAAGTAACACAAAATCTAAGGCACTTTAAGCAGCAAATGCAGCAGTATAATAAAAAATATATAAGAATGTAATAAGAGAGTGTATGCTACATGGGAGCAGCATGTGCAGCAGTCAACAGTCAGTGTGCAATTATGCATGTGCAAACTGAGAATGTAAACAGTACAGGTCGACAGTACATGATGTATTTCCTGGTAATAAACTCCTCAGTTGTTTAGGAGTCTGATGGCAGAAGGAAAGAAAGAGTTTTTCAGTCTAGTGGTCCTGCATTTCACACTTCTGAACCTCGGGCAGTGGAGTCCTGGTGATCTTCTCCGCAGTCTTTACCACTCTCTGCAGGCGCTTGCGGTCCATAGCCGT
>NW_018127907.1:2766657-2770205 GCF_001952655.1 Monopterus albus | reverse complement strand
CGTGCCAGTCAGAAAGCCGGGGAGCCAGTCACAGAGGGTGGGGTGCAGGCCAAGTGTGAAGGGTGAGTTTCCAGTCACACGGGCCTGAGAGTCTGTCCATGCATTTGTATGTCAGGCTGATCTATAGTTCTGTATTACTTGTCAGCGTGGCAGTCGTTACAAGCACGTGCTTGTAAGTCAAACGTTGTTCAAACCGACAAAACCTTATATTAAACTGTAGAAATCCCAAAGATTTCCAACAATGTGCCAGGATGAATTTCGGTGAAATATGTATTAAATGATGCACAATGTATAGTATATCCATTTGGGTCAGCTAAAAACAAACAGTTCTCAGTTTGAATATTTAATTCATTATAAAAATATCATATAGCTTTAATGACATGATACTAAAGCTACTTAAGGACAGAGAAAAATGGACAACTGTAGGACTTTTTTCAACTAAAATCGAGGCTTTTATCATTTGTGCTCAGTAATAGAAATAGTACCTGTACATTTGAATTTGCACTAAAAGAGATCCTTGTCATTCATTTTACACCTCTCTCCATCCATCCAACAGTATTTTACTGAACCTATCACCTTGCGAAGGTTGTGGTGAGATGCAGCATTTAACTTGGCCCTTATTTCTCCAGAATAATTCAGTGACCCAGCTGAACCTTCCTCTGACCTACCTACAGCTCCTGGTGGAGTCTTTAAAGCGCTGGTGTGGAAGATTGAGCTGTGACTATCAAAAGAAAGGAATGAAGTTCAAACTTACAGAACACTTTGTCACAGACAGTATCATCTCAGTGTCTGCACACTGATTGTTCCGTGGATCAGTGAACAAATGCTCATTGTAAGCATATACAATACACTGTATAAAACCTCTGTCTACCTTGAGAAGTGGTTTTGTGTAGTGATGAGTCACATGACCAATCTACCTTTGTGTAGTGATGAGTCACATGACCAAGGTTTCTTGACTACGCCCAGAAACATCAGTTTATTCAGTGAGTCATGGCAACATTTTCTCTCGCTGTCATGACTGAGCTCCTGTGCCACAGGATAGCTCCATGCCCCTCCTGGATTACCTTAGCGTCAGCTTCTCGGCATTGTCCTTATTACTCCCAGCTGCTTCCAATTGTTCTCAAGTATTTAAGGCTGAGTGTCCAGACGGTATCTGACAAGCTCTACAGTATGTTAGCTAAGTTGAAGAAATGCAAATTTTGTGCTCTGTCTTTGGTTTTAAACAATTAACCACTCTCTCCTGTGCTTTTACTGTTTACTTACCTATAACCTTCTTTTGGTTTTAACAGCCTTTGGGCGATATTTATAAAACTTTTTGCAGATTACCGCCAGGTTGACAAAATATTATGGCACCAAAGTTTTTCATTAACAAAACCAATAGTGATGATGTAAATGAGCACAGCTGTGGCAGTGTTAATTTGAATACTCCGTTGCTTGGGATGTCGGTCCACTGCACACGTATTTAACGAGAGGGAGTGTTACAAATATCAGAATATAACACCTGTAGGCAGATGTATATATCCTGGAATACAGGAAAGGAATAATTAGGCAGGGAGACGTGGCTTCACATCGCTGATTTCTCTGCCATTATTTTTATTTAAACACTAATTATTTCAACAGTCTGTCCACTGGGTACTGTATCTGTCGCTCATGTTAATTTTCCAGTACATACTGCACATTCAATGTATTCTTATACATAGTAGATTGTGCTCATGAAACAGATATAACACACAAAACATCTTGGTTGAAATCCCGTCTTACATACCCTTACTTTTACTTTTACTTTAAACACATCCTGGGTTTGAAGTGTACTATCACTAATGAATAAGCACTTTTGTATCATTTTAACTTGAGAGCAGTACCAGATAAACAAATCATGAAACATATGTAACCAGGTGAACAAAAATAGCTGTTATTTTCTGCTGTGGTTGCACATTTTGAACAGTAGATGGCCTTAGTTTTTGGGGGTTATGGAAAAGACCAATGTATGCTGGGAAATCCCGGAAGAGGATACACGCATGACTTGGGGTGGGAATCGATGCATATATCAACGGTGAGATGTTATCTTAACGTTATTCAGGATGGCTGAGAATAAAGTTGTACCATATGGTTGTGGACGAAGTAAGGGATGTCCGACGCATGTTTAAGAGATCCTATTTTGTTTTGTTTTGTGCACAGAGTCGCGATGCATGTAGATGAAAGACTGCCCGCGTGTAGATTTAAATTCGATCCTTGAGCTGGGTAATTATTATTTCTTTGGATTTTTTTGTTTAATAAATGTACTCTGTGGAATAATATATATATATGTTGTTTGCTGACCAGTGTTCATTGAGTGATTCTATTATTTTTATTCTATGTGTTCTTTTTGTTTGTCTAAATTGTACAGACGTGCCACTGCTGTATTTGTTTAGTACGGGTGAACATCTATGGGGGTATTGATACGTCTGTTATTCGGTGTAGTATCTGCAGTTTTGGAAATAAAGAACCCACTATTCTCACTTTTGTGAAGCGGGGATTTTTATTTACCCCGGTCACACATAATTAACAGTTCACACATTTCCTTTTTAACATGAACATGGAGCCAGGGTCAAATTACAAACAAACGCTACCAGGTGAGGTGAGTGACCTGAACTGAGAGTATAATCCAACTAATATTAGCATGCTTGCTGGCGAAATGAGCCAGTATGTAGCAGTCACCATAAGTACTCAAAAAAAACGACTCCAAAAAACTACTCCTGCAACCCTTCTTGGCCTGATAACCGTTGATTTACTGTAGTTTACCCATATTACTAACCTGGAATACAGGAAAGGAATAATTAGGCAGGGAGACGTGGCTTCACATCGCTGAGTTCTCCGCCATTTTGAGAAAAACCCAGTGAAGCATGCTAGATGTCCATCGGGTAAACCAGTCTCACACTGCCACCTACTGGTGAAAAAAAGTATTGTCCTATCCATAACACTGGGTTATGTCATGCTTTGAGAAAACAAGATGTTTACATGAAAAATGCACATTTACCCTTAATGCCATTATATACATTCAAACTAATGTGATCACACATTGGTTGGACATCACAGGAGCATAGAAGAAAGTTTAGGTTTACAGCGACTCAAGCCGCAAATGTTACACCTGCTTTCTCCTGATGTTAAATTTCAGCTGCAGTAACCTCCCCCGCAGCGGTGGTAAATCAGGTGCTGAGAGTATTTGTATAAATTTCCATTTTCACTTCCTTAGTTTTTGCATCCTTGAATTGGAACAATTTAAAAAACATATTGCAAGAGACCTAACGTGTGAATTCCTTCAGTGCTGTATTTTTTTGTTTTTCACTGGCTCAAAAATCCCACTGACTCCCTAGGAGATAAGAACACAAGCAATTTCCAAAAATGAGCCACAATCCTTAGTAAATATCCCCCTTTATCTCACTCCCTCTACTCAGCCTCTGCCTCCACCTCCAACAATCTTCACCTGCAGCCCACCCTCAGCCAGTTTTCTTCACACCCCAGCCAAGGCTCATCTGTTTCCCTTAGTCCTCCTGTGCTGTCAGCCAGCA
>NW_018127907.1:2714426-2766608 GCF_001952655.1 Monopterus albus | reverse complement strand
CGCTTCTACTTCATTATCATTATAGCCACTTTAACAGTGCCAGCACCTGTGTATGCACTGAATCCAATCCAGTAAAAATCCCATCATTCTCATCTTTGTCTTACCTCTCTAATCTACCTTTTTTATGTATGGCAATGACAGGCATTATTGTTATAACGTTCCTGATTATAATATCACCTTTAGCCTACATGATCACTGCTTTGGGGCATTTTCTATGAGCCACATACCCGACATTGCTGTACTAATGAAAGCACTCATACATTGTACTTCAGCTTCTTATACTTTTCCTGCCATATTATATTTATTCCAAACAAGCGGCTGTTGTTGTTCCTATCAGGGTAAAATAAATCACTTATTGTTCAGCAGAGGATTTTCCAGGGAAGATGAACCATCCCATGGGTGTCTGAAAGAGCAAACACAGCTTTTATGCAATTGATAATGGTTAAATCACTATTGTATGGTATCAGTCAGTGAGAGAGAAGCAGTAGCGGCTTATTACTTTAAGTGTATCTCATAAAGAAGAAAAGGAAAAAAGTAATACTTTTGCCTTTCTCTAAGGAAGAGATATTGTTCATCTTTTTGTAGAGAAATCCATACCAGTGCACAGACTGCTGAGATGGAAACATCAGTGTGAGAACAACTCACTCACAGGGACAAGAATAAGAACGGTTGATATATGAGGACTATCAGGTTTGATGAAATCAACCATGCAGTGCCGGCAAGTCACAGCACAGACAGGATTACTGTAAAGACACAAGGGCACGCACACACACACACACACACACACTTTCTTCAAACTACTTTAATCCATTTAGGGAACATACCCTGTGTTTGAGGGACACAAGAGTATAGTGGGATAGGATTTAGGAAATACCCATTGTGTGTGCGTGTGCGCCTGGCATTACCTCCCACTGTGGGGACTAAAACCTGTTTAAACACTCACACTGGCAATTGAGCAATACACTGAACCCCCAGCTGCTCCCGATGATATCACCAGTGTGTGAATGTGTGAGCGTTTGTGTGTGCGAATGGGTGAATGGGAAATAGTGTAAAGTGCTTTGAGTGTGCGTCAGTGTGTAGAAAAAAAACATTTTATCATGCCGTGCTTGATGAGACCAGATGCCAATCACCACCATGTAAACCAGTGAATGAGTGACAACTTGGTTTAAGGTTAGGATTAGGGATAGGTAAGTAGTTATTACAGATAAGGTCAGAAAAAGTCTCCATGTAAAGTCCCCATGTGGAGTTAAAAACTAATGTGTGCTTGCATATTTGTGTTTGTGTATGTGTGTCAGTATTTGGGACCCTTCAGCTCCATTAGGTTGACTGAGATCACTATCTCTTGCTACTCATCACTATCTCTTGCTACTCTAGCATCTTAGCATAACCCCCTCTCTGGACACACACATGCATACAAAACAGTCACCTGCACATGGCTTGCTGCCTGTGTGATGACAAGGACAAAGAGTGACAGGACGTGAAATTAGATGGAGGGAAATAAGTAGAGGCAGGTAAGGGAAAGGTGGAACAATACCACCAGACTCTGTAGAAGCATACAAGCTATTTAGGTATATAAAAATGCTTGTGTTTGATACCAGTTTTGTTTTGTTTTCTTTATGGTATCATTGCATAATTGCATGGTTATGTGTCTGTGAAACTAAGTGTCTGTCTTCCTGCATTGGAGTGTATATGTTTTTCTGTCTCTGTGTGTTGTATCTGCATGCAAGTGTGTGTTGCAGTTGGATTTAGCACAGTGCTGAAGAGGGTTTTTAAATGGAGTCATGGAGAAGGAGGGAGGACAGTACAGACTGCTGATGTCAACATAGAGAGATGAGATAAAGTCAGTTTAGAAGTAGAGGAGGGGGTGGTCACAGCGCAGGACCAGAACCACAGCAGGGGCTGCTGATGCCAAAGATAAGACTGAACTCTGGATGCTCAGATCCCATCAGCATCAAGGAGAGGCTGAATACTAACTGACAGGCTCACTGCGTGACCAGCTGCCTGAATACTAATGGAGTATGTCTGACCGACACACTGGATGCGTGCTGGCCGGTGGTCCTTTTTCAACCAAATTGTTCAAGCTAGTGTAAGGAGCCACACAAACTAAACTCATGAATTAAATCAGGATAGAAGTCTGTTGGTGCATTCACTGCATCGATAAAAACATAGGAAGTTCTAGTTTATATGATCAAAGGGTGGATCTAGAATATTTTCGATTGGGTGGCCAGGCTGGGGCAGACTCAGAGAAGGGTGGCACATTTGAAATACATGTAAAAAATAAATGAAACCCCTAGTTCTGTGAAGTAATAAACCATACATTATTAAGAATCAAATAGTTTATTTTCTAGAAATGAGACACACACACACTGCTTTCTTTAGCTAACTTTTCACCTGGCCAGGACCAGTTGTAAATAAGTGTAAATGACTCACCTTTAAGGTGAGTCATGCCAAGTACTCCACAACAACACAATCAGAGAAATCAATGCAAATATATCATGCTGCATGCCTGACATAAAATAAAATTAATTTGACCAATGTAAGTTATAAAGCACCATAAAAACATTAGGTGCATCTAAGATTGTATATGATTCACATATAGATTAGGTATATTAAATAGCAGCTCTTGATGTTGGTAAGGGGGTAGGCAGAAGTGCACAAGCAAATTAAATTCTCCTCAAAGTCTTGTGTGAGTGTCTGTCTGCAAAGTAGATGTTACCCACAAAACTGTGTTCTGGTCATTATGTCATATAGTGGTCAATTACATTTTGCTAGCTAGCTTACAAAAGGCAGAAAGGTCTTATTAATGTGCCAGTAAACTGATTTAACATGGTCCCAGAGCAACTTACCTGCTGACTGATCAGCTCTATGACAAAATCTAGAAACAAGCAAGAAAGTTCAAGTTCAAGCCTTTATTGTCAAGTCACAATGTCATAAAGCAATTAATATAAAAAAAACTCCTAAAAGCTTAAGAACCAGTAGGCAAGTACCAAATATTAAAAATTTAAATTAGAAACATGCATTTCTCTGTCTGTAGTCACAGATTTACAGCTAAACAGTGAGAGGAGAGAGCTGCATTACACAGCATATCTTTTGCAGAGGAAAAAGCAGTTGGAAAGTCTGCCTCCTCCTGAAGCCATCTGTCCTTATGCAACCTTCTGTGCTTCACACTGTACTTGCCCTTTCTACCTCCTGTCACTGTACCCTGCCTATCTCTTCTCTCCATAATTCTGTCCCCTCCTATCTCAGTCTGTGCCCTCTGTCCAGGTCTTTCCCAATATGCCCCTCAGTCTCTCTACCTTTCTCAACTTTATAACTTTTTGTCTGTTTTCCTCTCTCCCTCTTCTGTTCGCATCTCTCACTTTCTATTTGCAGGGAAACATGTCAGTGCTCAGAATGGGGTACTCTGACCTTTGCTGTAGTTTTGAAAATAGAGTGAGTATATCAGCCATTTTTGCCCCTCCCCCTGTGAAATGTCTTCTAAACGTATGCTGCCATCTCTGCCTCCTCTAACACTCCATCTGAACAACCCTTCTATTCTCTCCGGTGCTTCATCAGATGGGCAGAAGGCTGACTCTCGAGTATGAGGAATACCGCAACCCAGTGTGATGTTGCTTTCAACTGCTAAACTTAAATGTACTGTATTGCAGGACGTTTCAGCTTTAGTAAACTAAGATCATCGATGTAAAGACCTTCAAAGGTAACCACAGCAGCGAAATATTTTTAAAGTAGGGTTTGAAAGTTCATGCATTGGTGGATGATTGTGAGGAGTTCTGCAAAATTCTCTGACCCTAAAGACTTGTTCAAGTTTCTAATGCAACTGTACAGTGCAAACCTTTTGAAATGGAGCCTAGAGCATTAGTTACAGTGTGTCAGCCTGAGTTAGGATGGACAGGATGCACCAGTATTGCACCTCGAAAAGAGTAACACCTCATACACTGCAGGGGGATTTTTTTGTTGCAGTGGCCACTGGGAAAAATCTGGCTGACAGTTGAGTGGTGGCGCTGAATTTAAATAACTGACCTATGATCTCTCTACACTGCCAGAACAAAATAGAGAACTCTACCTCTTGGGTTAGAAGAGCTTATTTCTGGAACAGGTGCAAACCCTGTTTTATTCCCCTATGGTTTACACCTTGTAATATATTCCAGGTTACCCAGTGTACTATAAAACAATGGTGGGGTTAACAATGGTAATGGTAGTCATAGCATTAAGTAGTAGCAGGCAGTCATCCATCCATCCACTATCTGTACCGCTTATCCTGAACAGGGTTTTGGGGGGGCTGGAGCCAATCCCAGGTGACACTGGGCGAGAGGCGGGGTCCACCCTGGACAGGTCCCCAGTCTATCACAGGGCTAACATGTAGACAGACAACCACACACACCCACATTCACTCCTACAGGCAATCTAGAGTCACCAATCAACCTAAGCTGCATGTCTTTGGACTGTGGGAGGAAGCCGGAGTACCCAGAGAGAACCCATGCAGGTACAGGGAAAACATGCAGACCCCACACAAAAAGGCATTAGGTCAGCAGGGCCTCTGACCCGAAACTTTCTTGCCATGAGGCGACAGTGCTAATCACTGTGTCCCACCATGCCACCCAGCAGGCATAAATTCTGTCCTTTCTGTACAATCATCATAGACATTTTGCTTCTACTGGACAACAATCACTTCTTAATGTTCATATTTTGCTGGACAACAATCACTTCTTAATGTTCACAGTCATTAACGCTGTTAGCGTGGCTAATCAGTTAGCTGGCCCCCAGATGCTGTGTGCATCCAGGGGTCATTTTGGCACCAACTGCTTTTCCCTAGTTTCTATCTGTTCTTGCTTAAACTGTGCCAAGACTGGCCCACTTAGAATGTGTTAAATAGATTTTTGCAAGCCAGCCAAGTGGGTGTGCATGTGTGACAGTAGTAATAAGGAGAGAGAGAGTTGCTCTGTCTGTGTATTATAAGTACAAGTCGCCAACTGTGAGTGGATCCATATTAACTAAAAGGTCAGTGATTGGCCACCTGCCCTTCAGTGCCTTTGGTGCAAAGCCAGTCACATTAGCAGTTTGGTGTCCCTCCAGAATGCAATGGGCCAGATGAACTGTTGTTTGTCCTGACAGTCATTCAAAAGAGAAAAGTGAGGAAATGTCTTGGAAATCCACCAGCTATACAGTTCAAAATGCAATAGGTAACTGTGCAGAACCATGACAGCATAAAGAAATTTATACCACCGCAAATCTGCGCAATGATACCCTGCAAGCATTTGACAGATGGCACATTGCAAGAGACTAAATTCAGCATCTAGTCACACAGCACAAAATATTAACCAAATGACACAAAATCTCATTAAAATATATTCCAGTAGTTTAGGAGACTGATTGTAAGATGATATTTAAGGGATGTAAGCTATACAAAAGACAGTGAGGTTGAAGTCATTCCAGCAAATCTCTTTAGGTTTGGATTATTTTAAAGTTTGGAGCTTGCCATCTTTAACACACAGAAAGTGAACAGAGCTGGAGAGCCAATGAAAAATCCTTATAGTGCTTTCTACTACTGGTGATGGTTTTGGAGTAAGTGCGTGCTAACCGATATCTCTTATCTAGATTATACATGTATTATGAGCCATCCATGGTATGGTGCATGATTTTTATGATTGCAGTTGATGGGTCAAAACTGGAAGAAAATTATTCCCTTTCACCAGAGAAGAGTAGCATTCCGCTCCAGGATAAGCTGAATTCTGGTCTCTGCATAATTGACTTCAATAGCTCTGAAGCTACCAAAAGCACAATTTGAAAACTAAAAACCCTGTCTACCCTGGCATTTTCACTTGTGCCTTTTTTTTTTGAGGTAGTTATCACAAAGACCTGCCATTTTTTGTCCCTTTCCAGGAAGAGAAGGACATCAAGCAAGTTGTACACTGGCCTACTGGAGAAAGGAGGCACACTTGCACAGTTAAGTGTAATGCATGTCAAGACTCTCTGCATTCATGTGCACATCAGATAGAGATAATGAGAGCGAACCAATAACTGTGTACCGTAAGAGGGCACATTTGAACCTCTGGGTAGGTGAGCTGTGTGTGTAACGTATACCAGCCACCTGTATTGTAATAGTGAGCATGTTCTGTGTGCCGGACAGGAGACACACCTACTGAAATTGGAAAGATTACAGAATTTGGAGGTTTTGTGTTTTGCATGACTCAAGATCATCTCAATTTCAACAGAAAGAAAAGTGCAGAGTTGTTTAGCCTACTGTTCCACTCCACTGTATGTAAAGGAATTTTAAATACAATGTGGGAAAACTTGCTGTAGCGGCCTCCAGTTTCCCTGTTCACTGTGATGATCTGTTTTAAATTATTGAGACATTACAAAGAACGATGCGTGGAAACAAATCGCTGACATACTGTATGTCAGAAAACAACAATCCAGTCACAGCACAGAATGTCAAGTTTGTGTTCAACACAATATGCTCCAACCACAGATTTACCGAAGGCCAGATACTACCACTACTTTGTAGCTGTATGAACACACTGTAAGAGAATTCATGCTCTTAACCGCAATGCTGTTGGTAATGTTAGGGATTTTTAGTCAGATAGAAATTGGATAGATACTTTATATATTAGAAATGTTTAGAGGAGATAGGATGTCTAGTTAGACTGTTAAATGCTTAGTCATTGTGTAGTATGGGGCTAGCCCAACCGAGGGGATATAATGTATAGGCCTGGTGGGTTCAGGGTCTTTCATCTTACATCTGCCTGCGAGCAGTTTGGAGGTGCAAGATACCTGAGCGTGTAATGTTAATTTTACCTGTGATCCTTTGAATAAATCAGCACTGTTTTGTAGTTACTTGGACTGTCTCGTCTCTCAGAGTTAGCAATGGTAACAAGAACCAAAGACCAACAGTAATGATGTAATTAATGTGTTTTTGATAATACACTAAGTAATCATGAGTATTCATATGTGCACATTAGCAGACAAGAGTCAGAAACAAGACAAAGTAGAGCCTACTATTTTGCCTGCTCCCTTTATGTAAATATGACATACAGTGCTTCAGACAGAGATACAGCTCAGCTCAGCACAATATGAATGTCTTTTCTGCTGTGTCAGAATCAAATATATGTCCCAGAGTTCTCATGCACGTTTTAGCCAGCACAAACTGGACTAGAAAAAGTAACACATTGTTCTGACAGGATCCCTAAAAGCCTTAAATACCTATTGTAAAAACACAGGGGGAAATACATGCACACACACACAGTGAAAAGCAACACATGTACACACACGCATCATTCTCCCTAAGCAAATAAGAAGTGATGCCTCCACCTGTGCATACAAGGAACATGCAGGGAGCACACAGAGAGAGGGCGAGGAGGACTGGGAGAGAGACAGTACATATGTACAGGATATGACAGGCCTGCTAGTGTAAGCCAAGATCATACAGTGCCCATACCAAGTGCAAAAGCACACATACAAGAGGAATGGGATACAAGCAGTAGGAACTCAAAGAGTGAGGGATACTGAAGCAAGATATATTTATTCAAAGTCTGTGTGTGTGTGTATGTGTGTGTAAAACACACTGAAAAACAAAGCAGTGACTGTGTTAATGTACCGTGTGTAAAACACACTGAAAAACATTAAACAAAGCAGTGACTGTGTTAATGTACAGTACACAGGACATGCTGACAAGTCCTCTCAACAACAGAACAACTTATTTCTTTTACAGGATAATACTGCCAAGGGTAATACAGAACAACATTCTCATCCTTTACAGAGAAAAAGTAATGCATATGAAGTTACATCATGACATCCTTTTTATTTCTGGGTGGGGATGCCTACATATTGTGTGTGCATTTGTTTGCATGTTCACACTGGCCATCATATCATGATATTAGAAGCATAATTATAACAGAGTCTGGTAATGGTCAAGACTATTAGCTTCCAGGCATAAATGTCATGATCTGGGATTCAAAGCTTTATTTAGCCGCTTAATAAGTACAGTAGAAACCATAAAGCGAATCTGGAGTGAGTCAAAAGGGGTTTTTCCATTATAGGAACTTATTGAAACATGTACAGTAGCACAGAATAACGCTCATCACAGGTTCCGCGTTTGTTTCCACTACGGTGCCCCCACTTTGGAAGTGCGGTCTGGGAGCTAAATTTCAGCACCCCTCAGGAGGTAGTACTAAACTCAAAGACCAGGAATGCGAGGGGGGAAGGGGTGCATGTGCACAGAGCAGACCAGGAATGCGAGGGGAGAAGGGGTGCATGTGCACAGAGCAGTTTCCAGTGATGTCCTTGTCTTCACACCTCAAGCATTAGCATTACAAGCACTGTGCATAAACACACAGTGGACTGTGTGTGTAAGAGCGGAGACGCCCCTCCCTCATCTAAACAGAAACCGGCAGAGAGAAAATACAGTGGAAAAACAAAACAGGATGGTCTGCGTCAACCCCGGAGGTTATGCGGGGCGTAGCTTGCTAGGTTCCAACAGTGGAAATGCACAGACTGGAAATTACCTCAAGCAGTGACCCGGGGAGGAAATACTTCTAGACAATTGTTTACTTGATTTATCCAAATTTGTGCTAAATCTAGTTAATGCAGGTTTAAATGAAGGAGCTAGTGGAGCATTTTTAGTATTTGTCTGAAATGAATGAAATTGCTCAGCCTGTTGTTAACTACAGTGGGAGCACACACTGATGGATGTGTGCACACCTTCCTATACAGTACATGCCCACATACAGATACACACACAACTCGCTCACAGAGTAAACACATAGCATTGACTGTGTAACTAATCAGCTGTCTAATTGTCTGTCAGTTCTCATCTTCATCATCAGGCTTTGTACATCTGGCACTGCTTTGATCAGGAGGCTGTGTGCATTTCTCTATGTAGCCTTTTCCATCGTAGGAACCTACTGACCTGTAATGGAAGGTGTACACCTTGACCGAGGTTCTGCTTTTGTTCAAAGCAAGTTCCAAGAGATAATTTTTGGCAACTCTCAGGAGGCAGTAATAAGTCAAGTTTCAGGAACTTGAAGAGACAGAGAGTGGGTGCTCATGGGAATCTTGCCCCAATTGATTAAATGGCAGTTGTCCTCACGTCTTACTAAGTATTAGTGTTACACGTACAGTGTGTGAACAAACACTCAATGATTTAAAGGTATAGCGGGGACTTCAGTGTTTTGACATTGGGCAAAGCTAGCAGATTTTGTTGCATGCATGATTAATGAGCATTGTGCTCTCTGCTCAGCTGTGTGTATGTGTGTGTAAGGAGCACAGCCCTGCCCTCGTGTAAGCAGTGAATGACACAATGGGAGAGCAAAGTGGAATAGACCACGTCAGCCCTTCAGGTTCTGCCAGAATCACAAGTAGAACAATTCTGGACACCAAAGCAATGAATATTGGACTTTAAGGGGGATGTTTACTCAGGGTTTGTGGCACATTTTCTGGTGCTAAACAGTGGAATTGCATGTGGTCATACCTATTGAGTCTCTGTGGGGTTTTGCAGAGGAGAAACAAGAAGAAATGGTACTGCAGGAATGTGCCTATTGGGTCTCATATTTTAAGTTGTTCCTGTTCAGGTACGCCAAAATAAGGGAGGAGAGAATGGAAATTTATACAAATTTATCACAGCTGTGACAGAGGGAACTGTGGCTGAAATTTAATGTCAGGAGAAAGCAGGTGTAAAATTGCTCTCAGTGTGGCAGCTGTTAGTCATTCGAGATCTCTTCGGAGGGAGAGGATGTTTGTAAATCCCATCACTGGCCAGAGGAGAATGTGATGGACTTTCAGGCTTTCAGGTTAAACCATGCTTCAGTTACTGAACCAAATAAAAGATGATTTGATTGGCGGGAGACTACATGATTGCTGTTCTAAAATATGTCAATTTCTTCAACCAAATCCAAGTTTGGTTGCTGTAAACTTTCTTATGTTCTTCCTCTTGTGACACACAGGCTCAACAGCCTTCAAACAGCAGGTCCGAAGTGGAGGTGGATTCGAATCAACACTGTTGTAGCTGTGCTCATTTACATAATCAGCACGATGCTGAAAACTGTGCGGCCGCAGTATTTGTCTTAACCTGACAGTAATTCATGGCAGGCTTAGTAAAAATCCCCCTAGGTGTCCATAAAGAGCCCTTCAGTGGGATACCTGTGTTAAATGTTTTGCTAAATATATATGTCAAAGATTATAAAAGACTAGAAAAGTTTAGAGCTACCCAGAGAAATAAGCAGTGATTAAATCAGTCTTAGCCATTGTATTTGTGAATCAATCTGGCTGGAAGTTGAAAGTAGGGTCACACTCATCAAGCAACATTTGGCACTTTTTGTCTTGGGAGTCCCAAGTCATATCTCTAATCAGGCATGGGAATACCTTGTGATTTAACAGAAAGAGCTGTAAAATGTTGCTGTGCACAGGGACAGCTAAACCTATACCCACCACAACCTAGCCTGGGATATGTGGCAAAAGATGGATGATGATTTTGATTCTGGTACACCAATCAAATCTGTTGTGATCCTTGTTGGTCTAATCTCATTTAGGTCTGCCCTTCTAGGCATACACTTCTGCCATCAGCGCTGCCTGAAGCTTATCCTGAAGTAAATGTTGGTTAAACCTTTTCAAAAGGGGTTTGGTTTTGCAAGTTGTTTGCCTACAATAATGCCCTGAAAGTGACAAGTGAACCAGGCAAAGCTTAAATACAGTGGGGAATGTCTTCTGCAGCAGCTTGCTCCAAGAGACGGACAGCTGGTAGATCAGGTCACTTTTGGAGAGTCACTTTCATTAAACTGTGTACTGCACTCGCACACAACTAAGCTGTCCAGTACAGGGGCAGTAATAGGAACAGAAACCTCGAGCCCAGGCAGGATCAGGACCATGGACAGTGACAGTGACGCTTCAGTGTGTACAAAACATCTGTATGCAGCCTCAACTGTTCATACAGTAAAGGAGTGTTTTATGTTAAACTGCACTAATATGTATTTTATTTTGTCAGTTTCCAAGCCTGCTGCTTGCATATATATCACATGTACACTTGTCAGTCTCAAAACTGGATGCTGTTGTACATAAACATGCACTTTGTCAGGGGGTTAGGTCAGTTCTCCAAAGTGGAAACTTTACACTGCAGAATGACAAACAACTAACCTTGATGCTCTTCTTGTGTGTGTGTT
Source organism: Monopterus albus (assembly GCF_001952655.1). Lineage (NCBI taxonomy): Eukaryota > Metazoa > Chordata > Actinopteri > Synbranchiformes > Synbranchidae > Monopterus > Monopterus albus. Next base: position 2,755,458 of record NW_018127907.1, on the reverse strand, counting down.
TTTTATATAATCATGTTTCCAGGAGCTCTGAGTGTACACTGACCAGTTTTCACAGAGCTTGGTGGTGGATCACTGGTTGAGTGCCCTAAATGTTCATTGTGAGCAAAACAGTAGTGCGTGTATGTATGTTTGAGTGAGTGAGAAAAATGATCCAGTGTGCCAGAGAGCAATTACGTCATCTTTCAAATGGCTGTTTACCCTTTAACCCATTTCCTCCTTCCTTTTCTGTTCATGTTCTGTACTGTATGTCTCTTAACACCCCCCAATTATATCTGCCATCCTCTTCCTCTGTGCCTCGAACCATAAATCCCTTCTTTCTCTTGGGCCCTTTTTAACAGTTTCTCAGCTCCCTAATTGGAAAACTATCTAAAAAAAATCTGATTATAATGCTCTAAAATCTAGGGAGAGAGGGTAAGAGAACATGAGTGTGTATAGGAGTATGTGTTGCATTCTTTGAGACAAATCCCAAAATTCAATTCATTTTCAGATTTCTCACCCAGTGCCAGGTGGGACAGGCCCCCACCGTGACTGTCTATAGGATAGGCGGTATAGATAATATGAAATGGCTAGCTGCATACAATGAATTTATATGAGCAGATGCAATGACATGGGCTATGGATAGATTTTTGTAAGAGAGACAATTCTATTTTTGTGAAATAATTTGGTGCCTGGTGTTTCTTCATTACATTATGCCTATCAAGTGCTGCATACTGGTACAGCACATGCAGTTTAAAATGGCAGGTCTACCACTCAGAAATTCATAGTCATTTTTGGAACAATGTGTCTTTGATTTTGCACAGAAGTAATGAAAAGCAGCTTCTCATTTCTAGCTGACTCCAACCAATTATGTCAGCTGTAACAGCAGATTTTTCTCAGCTGTAACTAGATAGTTTATTAATGATAAGTTGGTTCTTTGAAAGTGCTTTTTTCTTTTCTTTTCTTTTTTTTTTTTTACTGTTTCGAGGAAACTTGTTTTAAAAATTTAATTCATGGACAAAAGTCTTAAATATGCACTTGATGGCTATACAGTGGCCATCATAGCTGTGGTTTAGGAGGTTGAACGACTCATCACCTCACCAGAGGGTTGGTCATTTGATTTCCAGCTTCTGCAGTCCACACTCTGATGTCGACACTGAACTCCAAGTTGCTCCTGGTGGCTGTCCACTGGTGTGTGTGTGTGTGTGTGTGTGTGTGTGTTTGTGTGAGAGTGGGCAAATAGTGTGAAAGTACCTTGATGATGCTTCAATGCATAGAAAAGTGCTATACAAAGTATCAGTCCACTGACCAAAAAGTCAGTCTTCTCAGCAGTTGAAGGTCCTCTAACAAGTAAATAATCAGCCCATAGCTTGTATAAAGCAGGGAAAAGCAATTTAGCCTACATAATACAATTTCCTGTAGAAAAACATACTTGGTTAAGGAATGCAGATGTTAGAGTTTTGCATGATTGCTTTTATTTTTCTACTACAAAAGTTTTAAGGCTTTGAAATAAGCAACTCTGATCATTATAAGTTTGGGAGGAATCCATCCATCTATCCATTATCTGTACCAGTTATCCTGAAGAGGGTCACAGGAGGCTGGAGCCAATCCCAGCTGACACTAGGTAGGAGGTGGGGTTCTCCCTGGAAAGGTCTGGGAGAACCCACGCAGGCACAGGGAGAACATGCAAACTCCACACAGAAGGGCATCAGGTCAGCTGGGGCTTGAACCTGCAACCCTCTTGCAGTTAGGCAACAGCACTATAGAAGGAGTCCAAACTTCCTAAATCCAGCTGCGAGCAGCACAGAGCCACTAATGCTGCTCCATACTCTGATATGGTGGCATGTTAGCAGCCACACAATGTGTTAGACCTGAATTGGCCTTTAGTAGCATAACCTGGAACTGGACATAATAATATAGGTAGCTAATAATATGTTCATTAGTACATTAAATTAAAAGGCATAGGGGATTGTGGGTATAGTGCTTCGTACAAAATACAAAGTGGTAGCAATACTATACAAAGCAGTAAAAAAGACATAAAAAGACATGATCACAACTTAAATGATAAGTACTATACTTGTACTGTTTTGGTGTCAAACAACATCACACAAATGAAAAGATAAAGGTTTTTGCTTTTGACCCTTTGTGTTTTTTATTAATGCATCTCTCACTGAAGCTAATTTTCCAAAAGATTAGAACTGCCACCGTCATCAGAGTGTTAGAGAAATCAAGCAGTGAACACAATTTGACACAGTTTTTAATTAATTAAAAATCTTTCAGCTGTTTCAGGTCATTTGGAAAATGTGGTTATTCTTTTGGGGTTTAAATGACTGCACTGTGGCTCATGTGGATAACAATGATTTATTATCTCTGGATTACACAAATCTCTCTTAAAGGAATAGTTGTCTTATGAAAAATCTTAAGGCAAGCTTCAGTATCCTAGAAATCCAAGTACAAATGTTTTGACTCGTATTCCAACTTCTAGATCCTATAGCAACTTACACTTTCAAAGATGAGCAGATCCATACTGGTTTTCCATCCTCAAAACACATCCCACTGAGCTTCCCTTGGTACAGGACATATATGGAAATATCCTATTCTCTTTTACAGTTAACTGTCAGAAGCCTAGCTTAGCTGCTTCTGATGTCTCTGCCAACTATATTATTATCAACAATGACCATTCTGCTTCAATAAGGACTTTGTATGATAACACAAAAACTAACATTAACTTAACTATAACATTTAAGTCAGTTTTGGCTCTTACAGTTAGAGAAATACACTTTTATTGGTTTCCTTATGAAGAGGTAGATGAAACTCATAAATCTGTCCATCAAGTGTGTAACAAAATCCACATAAATGTTAGGTGCTGTTCGCACCAGTCAGTGTGCGAACGAGGAAAGAGGCGGACCCAGGTAGCCGACTTCGGTGCATGCAGTGATTTATTATATACAGTGATCAAAGGAGTGACAATACACAGAGGGAAATAGTGCGTAGTCCTGTAGATGAGTAGTAGCCGGGTGTTTGACCAACCGCAGGAGGTGAGGAGATGGAGAGCTGGGCCGAGCTGCGTAGGCTGGGTCACTCCTGGGCTGGTCGGTGGTGATGGTGGCTACTGAAGGTAGGGACAGAGAGATGGAGGCAATAGTGGAATAGATAGGCGACTGTGCATTGACCTGCCTGGGAGGGGAGAGTGGAGCCACGGTCTGGAGGAACAGTCCTTCGGGGAAACACAAAACAGTAGCTGGCTAGGGGATAAATACATAAAAAACAATGACAACGCACGGAGTAAGGTTGGCCTAGAGACTAGAACGAACTGACTAGTGACTGAGGAGTGAAACCGGGTACTATAGTGAGCAACCTAATCAAGTGCAGCTGGTGATAAAGGAGTGAGGAACAGGTGAACGTGATTAGTGTAAATGGGCAAGAGACAGTAGGAAAGGTGAGGGAGGCAGAGCGGCCGAGCAAACCTGACAATAAAAGCACCTTTAAAATCTCAATTATCAAATTATATGTATTCAGTTAAATCTTAATAATAATTAAGTGTAGTTACATTCACAGAGTGAGTAGATATACTGTATAATTCCTGTGGGCATACATCCCCTTGAATACAATTATAAATAACTTGGTGAGAGGCAGTTTGAATATTGCATGTTGCTCAGATTATCTCTATGCTAAGCAACACTAACATTTCCCTATTTTACCAGATAGATATGCATTATCCATCTTTTCATATAGCTCTGAGTGAGAAAATCAGTAAGTGTACTTCCCAGTATTCCTTTAAACAGTGGATGGAATGCTGGCTCTCCATTGGGACTGACAGAGTTAAACTTATCTGGGGAACACAAGTAATCCGGATTTTTCTCAGAGGAGTCTTTTAAATCTAATCACTTCCTTCCATTAAAAGTTACAGACTCCACATTCTTCCTTTTGGCATTGTGTGCTCAGAATGATGTGTTTTCTCTGCCATGTGGATCTGCGACTGAATACTAGTTGAAATGCTGCCTGTTGGCTTTTATCCACACTTCTGAGTTCTCCCTTGGACATTTTAACCAACAGCTGCTGGTGAAATGTGGATTCCTTTCCCAGATCTGTATAATTGGAGCCTTGAGAAGGAGAAACCATACTAGAGCACATCACTTGCTGGAGGACACAAAAGTTTCCATGCTATCCTTCCTCAAGTGTTCACGCCTGAAGCAACAAAATGAATAAATTACCAACTGCTGACCAGGACTGACAATGACTTCACTTCAGCAGTTTATTTCCAGGAAATGTGGTCCTCTCTCTGCTCCGATGGCACTGTGGAGCTGCAGGAGTATACGCTGATTCATGTAGACTGCGATAAACATATTGGCAGCAAAAGAAAAGGGAGGGGATATGTGTTTTAATATCAAACACAAGCGATGCCCAGTCATGCTGACTGAATTGCAGCTTGGCTGTCTCATGCTTGAAACACTGCTTTTTCTCTGCAAGCCATTTAGCTCGCTCTGGGACTTTGCCTCACTCGGTCTTTGCTGCTGTGTACACCCTCCCTCAGGCAAAAGCAAATGGCATGCCATGTCTACTATCAGAATGGATAATAACAATGAAAACCAAACAACCCGGCTCTGCAGTCTTCATTCACAAGGAATGAGTGCCCCTCCCCAACACAGGAGAGAATACAAAATACAGAGGAGCCTCTTTTACTCCACCATTAAAGGTTCATTTCCCTCATTTTCTAAGGTCCTTTGGGGCTGTTAACCAGGGCTCTGATGGTTCCAACATATAATAATGCTTGAAGTCAGACAGACACGTCCTAACTACAGTCGGATAATGGACCCAGACACAGCTGGAGAGTGCAATGACTCTAAAGAATGGGAGTCTCAGGTACCTGCCAATAGTAGTTTAACTACATTGTGCAGTAGCTTGCTGGTAGTTCAATTACATTAATGTTAGCAGAATGATTCAAATAATTTAAATACTTTTTTTCACTATTTTTGTGTAGTTAATTACTGAAACTACAGATAAAAGCCATAAAAGGAGAGGAATGGTTTATTTTTATTTTACCATTGTGGGACCACCTGTTGGATATGAACTTTGAGAGAGTCATGTGTCGTATAAACAAAAGATTCAGCTCTGAGGAGTAAAAACATAAACTTATTGTTTAGGCCAGTGTTCAAAATGTTCACACTGTCTAAAAAAGTGAGAACAATTTTAGTTGCTGTGATTGTACAAGTCAGACGTTACAAAACTGACAAGTGAGACAGGCCCATTTTTTTCAAAGAAATAATTAAGTCATTCAGACTGTCTATAACACAGAATCTTGAATCCAGATTTGTTTACAACATTCTTTGGAGTACTGTCCATGGGAAAAGTCCAGATGGGACTATTTTATTCAGACAGGTTCAGGTGGCATTTTTGCTGGTGTGTGACTTTTTTTGTGTTATATTTTGATACAGTTGTGTATCACATGTACATTGTCAATTTGATCATTGATATACAAAATAGTTTGAACCACAATTTCTAAGTAGTTTTAACTACCGAACAAGATTTTTCCCTAGACTAGCTTTGTTCAACCATTTCTAGTATGAAATATTGGCTGTATAAAATATGGACGTCATGACAATTCCCAGGAGTGACGCCACCGCGACTCTATTGCCACCAGACGAGTCGGTAATTGGTAGCTCGCAAAGTTGTGCTTTGAAAGTAGCTTCTCCAACACTGCCTGCCAACAATTGTCAGTGAATCCAAATGCTGAGCATTATGATGTTGACATTTGAAGCTATAGATTCCTCCAAGCAGTGTGCGAAATATAGGATATTTTCAAATCCATTTGAAATATTTTACCATTGGTTAAATTAGAAAACTTTAGGTGGGATGGTGGAGCAGTGGTTATCAGCAAGAAGGTTTCAGGTCAGAGCCCCAGCTGACCCAAGGCCTTTCTGTGTGGAGTTTGTATGTTCTCCCTGTGCCTGTACGGGTTCTCTCTGGTTACTCCGGCTTCCTCCCACAGTCCAGACATGCATCTTAGGTTGACTGGTGACTCTATAATCACTCCTTAGGAGTGAGTTTGGGTGAGTTAAACTGGTGACTTGTGTCAGCTGGGATCGGCTCCAGCACCCCCACGACCCTCTTCAGGATAATCAGTACAGGTAATGGATGGATGGCTAGAAAACTCTAAATTAAATCCAGATTATAAAAAGCCATTTTGGTAACACTTCATTTTACATGTCCTGTACTTTCTAGCTCATTTTTTAGAAACGTTCCTTGTAATTTAATTAAATAAATAAACAAATAAATAAATAAAGGAGCTGGTATTTACTTTACTTTAGGTTACTATAAGAAAGGCTGTTAGAGAAAGTGTTAGTTGTTGCAGTTATAAAGTATGTCCTGGTTAAATCTGAGGAAAAAAAAAAGTCAACATTCGTTGGCGTTTCCTGGAAAGATCAACGAAAATTTGGATTCTTCATGGCTTTGAATTGCTACACATTATAGATCCATAGCTATGCAATGTACAGTAGTATATTGCAGCAGCAGGGAACCCATCTTGTGGATGGGTGAGGAGGTTAGTTTAAACCAACCTGCTCTGTCTGAAAAAACCTTTCTGTCAGTTAAAAATGGAAAAACTGAAAATTTAATAACCCCAAAACTCAAGTAAAATTTGACCTTCTGGACACAAATGTTTGGGTAAAAATAATTTGGTAGCATGGCCAGTGTACTAAATTATCATCCTCTGATCAACCCAGAGTTCCTTGTTTTGGAGGTTGTTTCATTTCTGGAAAGAGTTGGACTTTGTCCTAGTATGAATAATTCCCTTTTGTAAATCAGTGATTGGGTTTGCTGAAACAATTGTGATCGCTCATTCTCTTTTTGTCCAGTTTAAGTCATCACTGATTTTCCTCACACCCTCCATCTCGCTTTAGACAGACGGTCTCTTCTGGTTCAGGGACGAGGTCCAGCATGTTTTCTGCATGGTGAGTGGCTCATTGGGCGTCTGCAGCCCTCCATCTAGGAGCTGTATGACACCAAGGTGAGAAAAAGGGTAAGAAGGATTGCCAGGGACCCTGTACATCAACTTAACCATCTGTTCCAACCTCTCCATTCTGAGACAGTCTATGATACCCAAACACCACCAGCCCGCACCAAAGTGCTCCTCACAAGATCTATCATTCAAGATAAACACCTGAGTTGCATATGAGTTTAATACAGCAGAATCTGCATGATTTCACAGTACTTACTGTCTGTACAACCTCAGACTTTGCAAACTCTGGTCCATTTTAGTCTCTGAAATGTACATCACAGCCTCCAATGTGCAAAATTCATTTCATGCAAGTCATTCTTTTCAGCGTGACTTATTTTATGGTATACTGGATCCTTGCACTAATGAATACTCATTATATTTCCTCCTAGAGCTATAGCTGTACTGTCTGCAAGACTGCTCAAATGCACATTTTTAATAAGCCCTGGATGTAGAGTTACATACTGTATGTAGTCACATGGTTTTTGAATCTCTCACCTTTTAGAGAGACTTACAGCCTCACCTCCATGACAGGGCCTGTTGACCCTGCACCATCTGTGTGTGGCTGCTTTCTGCATGAAGCATAGTGAGACAGATTCTTTATGACTGGGCTGTGTATAAAATGTTTGAATGGCTGCTCAGTGTCCGATAACTTTTAGTTCACCATGCAGTAACAAAGCTATCAGTGATTAAAGATAATTTGAGAGAGACCGACTCAGTGAATAAAACCAGGCAGCTCAGAATGACTTATGTTTATGTTCAAGCGACAAAGACTCCTAGTGGCCATGTTGGTTTAGACACATGACACTGCTCTTCTTTACCTACTGACAGTTGATCTCTTTGAGCCATGATCAAGATCGTTCCCTAAGCTTAACTTATGATTATTAACACAGTCATGAAGGCTTTTTTAAACTCCGCCCTTTTATTTTTGCTTTTTGTGCTTTTGAAGGCAAAGACAAATTCTGTTGCCCTGTGTTTTGGAGGTCACTGACAAATGATGCATTTTGTCTTTTAACACAGAGTATGATGTGTTCAAACTTTGAAAAAGAAAGATCATAAATCATCATAGATCATAAATAAAACTGTGGGAATATTTCTCCTTGTTTGCATGAGCAATGAAGAGTTTGTTTCATTTGTTCATGTAATGTTTTAGCAATGTTTATTTGTACTTTCATATAATAACCATGATTGTGGTGCTTGTGCATGTGCGTATATATATAGATGTTTCTCCATACCTACACTACCAGTCAAAAGTTTGGACACATGTTCCCATTACATTCGGTGGGAAAGTGTGTCCAAACTTTTGACTGGTAGCGTATGTACCTGTATGTGCTGACTCTGCAGCTATTTTCAACACACTGAAGTCCAATAAAGCACCTAGCAATATGAGCAATATGTGCAATATGTAGGACACACATGGTGTATGGTTGTAGTTCAGTTCCTGGTTAATATTTATAATAAAAATATAAATATTTTTATCTATCTTTGAGTGTCCTTATGTATATATATTTATCTAAGTGAAGGCATGAGACACCTGATTCATTGTTTATATCACACTCATAAGATGTGTTTTTGTACAGTTTTATTCACCTCTGTCAGCACTGATCCTCTGTTTCTCTGTGACTTGCTTAGCTGAGCTGGTGTGCTTCAGCCTCCCTCCTTCCGTTATAATCCCTTCCTTCCTTCCTTCCTTCCTTCCTCTCACCACAGCGATATCCCCCTCATCTTCCTCCTCTTTCATGCCCCAGATAATTTCTCTCCAGTTGCCAAAAGGGGGCAACAAAGCGACACTTTTCACCACCCTCAAACACAAAAAGTCCCCAACAGCAAGCTTGCGTGTTTGTACTTTCTCTCTCTCTCTCTCTCTCTCTCTCTCTCTCACACACACACACACACACACGCACACACCTACAGAACCTTAGCTTCTCTTAATTTTCTTCATTAATCTCTCTTCTGTCACTTAGCCCCTTCCCAATTTTTCAATTTATGCTCATCAATAAAAATCAGTAATGATAAAGTCCAGGATACAAGAGAGGAAGGCAAGAAAAATGCCCCCCCCCCCACACACACTTTCTGGCGTTTGTGTGTGTGTGTGTGTGTGTCGTGGTGCTGAAGGAAGAGCGCCCTTCACATGGGGAGAGAGAGCAACTGAGAGAAGCAGCCAGCTGTCTGCCCCGTTCATTCCTATTGGCGTCTGAAGTTTAACAACATACTCATTTCTTCTTTATCTAGGACAGGAACCTATCTGGCATCAGAAAGTGTACGTGAGGGTGTGAATATCAATTCATTTCATGCACCCCCCTCCCCCTCCCCCGGCTGCTCCGCGCGCTCTCATGGACTCTCTTAAGGCACTTTGGATAAAAGCCACAGCAAGAAATGGCAGATTTTATGTCTCTTATCTGTGCTTCTCTGTGCAGGTGGTGAGATATCTGAGAGAAACGAATGAGGAGAGGAATGATTTATTTCTGCACAACAGAAAAAAGGCATTCGGCCACGGAGCCAAAAGTGGGGTTTCTCTTTTCTAGTTGAATCGCGGGAGCGGGCTCTTTTCTCCACCTTGTTCTTCTCCTCTCCGCATCCTGTCCGTTCTGTAGCTGAAAGCAAGGAGATCCATCTCCCCTCTCCTCCTTTCCCCAGCTCTTCCCATCGGTTTTGGCGGAAAGCCCCCAAAAACGCGGTTCAAGGCTTCGCGGCTTCTCTTCTCCCACTGCTCAAGCGCCGCAGGAAGGATTTCCAAAAGTCTTTTCAAGTGGACCTGTTCGTAGTTATGGCAGTGAAGTGAAGCTTAGGATCGCATCCAGTTAACAGAAGGGAGGTAAAGCACTCTGACCTGTATAGGGACGTTTTACTGGAGAGGAAGAAAAGTAAAGGACGGAGGAAAGAGGAAACGGGGGGGAAAGAAATCGAGAACATGCAGCGTCTCTTATTTCAGGTGGTTTAGGATAAAAAGAGCAAAAATAAAGAGCAGGGACCTTGCCCCGCAACCTTGAATTTTAAATATTCCACTGCAATTTGGTTATAGACTGATTGCTTTTTTATCATCAACTGACTTATTGATTGATTGATTGATTGATTGACTGATTGGCTGTCGGACATTAACATCCGACAAACTTGGACTTGTGTGGGATTTTAAGACGCAAAGCGAGCTCTTCACCCCAGCTGTCCTCTGTTGGCATGAGATGGTGCTTGTCTAACAGCGCCTCTGGGTTGATTAATTGATTAATCAATGTATTGAACCGGTCAAGTAGGACGTTATTGATCGACTATCTTATCATTACGTTTACTTTCCTGCCACTTTCTCTCCATCTTAACATATGAAACAAAGTAACCTGCTATAAAAGTTTTAATAAAGCTTTTAGATATATATCAGTCCATGTTTAAATCCCTTTAGGATTATTACATGAATGTTAACATGTCATAAAAAATCCCACCTGGGTGATGTCGCTACATTAAACCCTGTAAGAATATTGGAAAAGCCGAAAGTACCGTAACCTGCTATAAAATGACTATAAACGTATGACAGCGTCGCTGTATGAGTATTATAAGAGTTTTATAGGGATTATTATAGTACAAGTGCTTCTCGGGATTCAAGTTTGGAGATTGGAAGTTATTTTTGGTTGTGCACAGTATAGGGCGACTCTTCCACACCGGACAGAGACAGAAACAGACTGAGCAGAGAGGTCCACCTACTTGTCTCTGTCTTGCATCCCATCCTGAAAGAAAGGACCGGGACAGACAGACAGACAGCGGAGAGAGAACGAGAGGGAGAGGAAGGGGATGCGTGACTGCGGCTAATTGGACGTTAGCCTTGCAACATTTTGAAGAAGAAGGGAGAGGAAAGTGATTTTGTCCGCAAGAGGTTACAGGTTTTTATAATTTAATTATTTATTTATTTATTCATTGGAAGAGGCTAGAAGAAGACACGACCTCCTTCATCCTTTAGTGTGTCCATCTATCGTTTTTTCCTGCCCTCAGAAGACTTTTGAGTAGGTAAAATCCCCACGAGCGAAGGAGACATTTGGCTGCATCGGTCAGGTCTGAGACAGAAGAAAGAGCCAGAGTGGGATTATTTCACTCACATTTTACAAGATTTTCGTCTGTCCAAGATTCTACAATCAGCGCAGACTGGATTCAGGATTTGTTACTCCGAAAAACCAGGTAAGAGGACATCACGGTCCGATTTTACGCGTGTGCACCCATGTGTGATGAGCTTGCTTCGTGGGCTGTTTGTGTACATGCGGAGAATGAGAGGAAGAAGGAGAGACATTTATATCCTTCAGCCGTGCGCGCCTGGTCCGTGGGTGTTTGCGTTTTTACGCACGAGTGAGAACGAGAGTGAGGGAGAGGGAGAGAGAGAGAGTCGTCTAACAGCATGTGTGTGTGTCCATGTATTAGTGAGAAGCCAAACATCATGGGTGAAAGGCATCCCCTCCAGGGCAGAGCAGGAGCATTCAGCCACAGAATAGGCAGGGAATACACATATGCACGGAACATCTGCACATGTGTATGCATGTGTATAAAATTAGACACACACTTTGCTGGAATAAAAAAAGCCTGAACAAACAGATGAAAGAACAAGCCAACATAAAGTGTCTCAGTGAGGTGCTGGGTCACCATGTGGCACCAGAACAGCTTCAGTGCACCTTGGAATTGACTCTACAAGTCTATAAACTCTACTAGAGGGACAAGCGCCATTCTTCCAAAAGATATTTATTCACATGGTGTTTTGGTGATGGTGGTGGAAATGTTGTCTAACATGTCGCTCCAGAGTCTCCCATAGGTGTTCAGCTGGGGTGAGATCTGGTGACTGTGAAGGCCACAGCATCATTTTCATACTCATCAAGCCATTCAGTGACCCCTCATCCAATGGATGGGTCCACTGGCATCCTGGAAGAGACCATTTATTTTGGTTTTTTGTTTCTTTTGTCACCCGTCTGTATATGCTGCGTGAATTCCCTTCAGCCAGTGATGAACCTTTTGGTGAAAAGGTGCTGTTTTAGTTCCACTGTATAATTTTCCCATTTGTTTAAGTCTTCCTAAACAGAGACCCTATTTGTCTGAGTGCTTTACAGCCCAGCAGGTGCTGTCTCTCCCTTCCTCCCTCTCTGTCTCCCTCTCTCTCTGAAAGTGTACAGAGAAAGAGATTGTATGTGAGTGTTTGTATGTGAGAGAGCAGTGACGCAAAATGTACGTTTATAGAGTAACGGTATGAGAGATGAAGAGTGGATGTGTGTCATCTAATCGTGTGTGTGTGTGTGTGCTACACTACAACAAGAGGACATTCACACACACACACACACACACACCTACACACAAGGCAGAGAGATGTGTGGGATTTAATTATCTGAGCCGTTTAGCAATAAGATGTACATCAATTGTCAGAATTAGGGGCAACTGAGCTCCCATCGGAGGCTGCGGATGTGTTTGTGTGTGTGTGTGTTGATTTATAGTATGAAGCCAGTGTCGTATAGATCTGACCACTTGGTACTGTAGATGGACTGGTAGCAGAATGACTCTGTCACACTGACCAACACCGGCCATTTATTACTGGCATGGGGAGGGGGCTTGTTTACAGCAGGGAAGAGAGAGGAGGAAAAGTTAGAGAAAGAGAGGGCATGTGGTGGAAGACGTGTCTGGACCCCTTACTTATGTAGAACTGCCAATACATTCAAGTAAAATACTCCAGTAAAAGTTAGTCCTGCATTCAAAATCCTATTTCAATAAAAAATAAACAGTGTGCTTAATGTATAACAAGTGAGATCACTTGTTCCGCAGAAATAATGTCCCTTTGTAACTGATAAACTATCATAGGTGGAGCTAATATTTAGCTACACAAGATTGTAGTTTTTTCTTTGGGCTTCTCTTGTGAAAATGTTGAATAATTTGACCTTTTTGGGCCTTGAACATGTAAATGAAACCAACTGAAATGACATCTGAAATGTGAAAAGGTACTGATTAAAAGATTAGCAGTGTGGGAAAGCAGAAAAAAAAACACTTCAGCTTAATATTTTATCACATTTTCTTATCTTCACTCCCTTATTGTGAATTTCTGGATACTTTTATATCTGCAGGCTAATATTTAAATGACAACCTGCAGTGAACTGGCCAGACTGAGTGAACTGACCAGATGCCCAGATAGGGTGTGTCTCATGTCCTATATCAGCTCTGACGAGTGAGGAGGCTGCTGGAGGAGCCGTGAATAAGGATAGATGAGAGCATCCTTTGCAGAAGTTTTTTTATTTTAATAATCTGACACGCCCATTTATTTGAAATCAATTGGTGATTGGACATTTCAGATGAAGGATCGGAGGAAATACAGCTCATGTCATCAATAATGTGTTACCTTGATTCCTCTCTCCTCTCATGCTTTCCTTGCATTTTAAGGAAAAGATGTGAGTGAGGGACAGCAATCCGCCAGATGGATAACAGATGGGATAAAAGCAGGAGAGCTCACAATCCAAAGGACAGAAATTTGAGAAACAAGAGAAGATTGGGGATGTAGGGAGCAAAGGAACAGGGAGGTTAAAAGTAAAAAAAAAAGCACAGTGAGCAGTTAGACTAGTAGAGGAAGAGGAGAAGAGATATAGTGAATTGAGAGGGGAGGATAGATTTAGAGACATGAGGACAGGAGAGAGGAGAGAGAGATCCATAAATTGTGGAAGGAATGATGGAGCATGAGAGGAGAAAGACTGGACGAGATGACAGCAGGATGAATGAGTGAGAAAGAAGAAGAGAGAGTGTGGGAGGATGCTATTGAAATGCCATAAGCTGCATTACTGAAATATTGTTGAATCAGCCTGTTTACACAAATTATTCTTACTGTGGCCTGGTTTATAGAATAAACTGAAGAACTGATGATTTAAAACCTCACAAACCCACTTCAAATGGTTTCCTAAGCAGCAGCGAGGAAGAATTGCATTCAAGGCAAAGATGAACTCACAGCTCTCGCCTACTGGCATTTACCTCCGCAAAACCCACCATTGTGCAGCTTTAGCTGAACCCTTACAGAATCCCAGAGTCGCCTGAGAAATAAAAATTTAGCCACGAGATCCATTTATTAGCTGTTCTGGAGCTTTAGGTCATGTTGCTTGATCTTCCACAGCAGATGGTGTTTTGTGTAGAATAGATGTTCATATATCGTCTTTTTTGGCTCAGAAAAAATGGAAATTTCACAAATGTCAGTTCTAAACCACATCCACTGAGGAAGATCATGTGATATGATCAAACACTGCAACTTCCAAGGTCAATAAAGAACTTCATTCACAGTTTTGCATGCATTACAAAATACACCAAAGTACTCTACAAACTCTGGAGCTGACATCTGACACTCCCATAACTGTTTCATGTCCACAGTTAGTAAGCTAAAATCTATTAACACCAATTGCAGAATCTACAGTTATGTGCAGTGTTTTCTTCAGTCTCCAAACCCAGTTTTTTTTGGATCTCTGTGGTTTTCCGAGGCTCTGATGATCCCTTTTCTGTTAGAGACCTCTGATCAGTCATATGCCGCCTGGCACGTGTGATACTTTTCTGACTTGTTTTGTTGCAAAATTTCAAAGACTGATTTTGATCAAAGTGATGCTTTGCAATGTAGGGATCCTTACGTGCCTGTGAAACTCCAGGATAATTTAATGCCATCTATGCTGAAATGATCAAAGAGTCTTTAGGTGTGCCATTTGAAAGAACTTGCTCAATGGCATTTTGGCAGAGACAGAAATGCATTCAGCCTGGTGGTTAATTGCACATTGAATATCTAGAAAACAGAAAGCACATTTTATCAAGGCTGACTAGAAATGACAAGGTTATGCAAGTCAAGCCTAATTTACAGTGGTGTGAAAAAGTGTTTGCCCCCTTACTGATTTCTTATCTTTTTGCATGTTTGTCACACTGTAATGTTTCAGATCGTCAAACAAATTTATATATTAGTCAAAGATAACACAAGTAAACACATCATGCAGTTTTTAAATGAAGGTTTTTATTATTAAGGGAAAACAAAATCCAAAACTATAGAGCCCTGTGTGAACAAGTGTTTGCCCCCCTGTCAAAACACTGGTTTATCGCACCTGAGTTCAATTTCTCTTGCCACACCTGTTCGCAATCAAGAAATCACTTAAATAGGACCTGCCTGACAAAGTGAAGTAGACCAAAAGATCCTCAAAAGCTAGACATCATGCCGAGATCCAAAGAAATTCAAAAACAAATGAGAAAGAGAATAATGGAGCTCTATCAGTCCGGAAAAGGTTATAAAGCCATTTCTAAAGCTTGGGGACTGCAGATAAGAAATCAGTAAGGGGGCAAACACTTTTTCACACCACTGTACTTTTAAGCTGTGTGTGTTATTAGGTGTTTTACAAGAGTGTATATGCAGTAAATTAACAGTGCTGTGGTGTCAGGAACACTGGGCTCTGAGGACAGCAGGATGCTCTTGTCAGTGTTGGGCAAGCAGTTGTAAGGTTCAGAAGAGCAAGTGTGTAATGCTGAGTTAATTCATATGTTTAGATGAAGTTTAAAAGAATATATTTGCAATGTTTACACAGAGAAGAGAAAGAAGGAGAAAACCCCCCATGTTTCCCAACATTGCTTAATTTTCATATGTAATTTTAGTATTTTAGAAATGTTCTTGTGGCACTGCTCTGTTTTGACTATTGTATATATGAATGTTTTGTGTTTTTATCTTGTGCCCCAGAATGTAAGCTAGTTTTCCCAGCTGGGATAATAAAATGACTGAACTGAAAGAGACTATTAATAATTTACTTATAAGGGATATAAGTTAATAATTTACATATTTACAAGTAGAAGTATTTTGAACATCAACTTTAAAATGGTTTAATTGTGGATTTCCTTGCATTTATCTTAGTGTAAGTCCTCCTAGTATCTGATTGGTCTGGACAGTGACATGTGAGTTAGGAACAAGAAAGTTTTGTTGTAAGCTGAAGAAGCATGGCAAGGTCAACAGACCTGCTCTAGAAATCAGAATCAGCTTTATTGGCCACGTGTGTTGGACACACCAGGAATCTGACTCTGGTACAGCAGCTCTCAGTGCATATGTGCATGGCCTTATGTAAGGCAGCAGTGGGCAAATAACCAATATAAAGCTGAGAACAGAAGTAAAGAAGTAATGTGCAATCAAGCAAAAGAATGAGCCTTAGGAGTAAAAATAAAGTACTATATACAGACAATCTGGATTCATCTGATTGATATGTACAAGGTATATATTTACAGGTATAGCACTGAGGGTTATTGTCCAGTCTTACTGTCGTGGGTTAAGTGTTCATCAGTGACAGCCCAGGGGAAGAAACTGTCCTTGTGCCTGGTTGTTTTGGCGTACAGTGACCTGTAACGCCGTCCAGAGGGGAGGAGTTCAAACAGATTGTGTCCGGGGTGTGAGGGGTCTGCAGTGATCCTCTCTGCCCTCCTTTTGACCCGTGAGGTGTACAGGTCCTCCATGGAGGGGAGGCTTGCACCAATGATCTTTTCTGCAGTCCTGACTGTCCACTGGAGTCTGTTCCTGTCCTGAAAGTTATCTGTCTCTAAATAAGAGTAATCCAACCATCACCTACCTAACCCGCATGTTACACGATCACATACTCTTTACAGTTTCCTCAAAGAGCAAGTACGGTATGTTATTTTACTAATTACTTATGAGCAAAAGTTATCAGTTACATTACAATATTTCATTACTCAGCCTCCACACCCACCCAGACATGTACATTAACATGTAATAATAAAGAGGACATGTTGTGATTTAGCCAGCAATCAGTTTGCGGTTCTGAGGTTTTACCTTTAACAACCACTGTCCCTGCTGAGTGCACTTAGGTCTCCAGAAGTCCTGTCATCACAGTTAGAGGTTCATGCTTCATACCCCTCCCCAACTCTGATCAAAGCCTGACGATTCCTGAATGTTGGCTTGCCAGTGGCAAACATTAGTAAGAAGATACAACATGGAAACTGGGAATCATTGGGTGACACAGGTCTTGTTACTGGGATATCAGAAGTCAGTTTTCTTACAGTAAAGCTTGCCACCTCCCCCCACCCTTGACCAATTCAGATGGAGTATACTGGTCCCTTCAGGCTGAGTTTAATCCTGAATTGGTCACTTGCAGCTAATTTTAGAATTGAGTTGATATTCTACCAGATGTCATGTTCTGTTCAGTTTAATGGGGAAATGCTTGATTATTTGTTTTAGGGTTTGTAAGCAGCCATGGTGTGACCAGTCTAACACTATGAGGACAGAAGTCGTACATTTGAGCCTTGCAAACAGGGTGACTAAAACATTAAAACATGTCGTGTGAGTTGACACGTCATCCAAGAATAATGAAGTCATGCACTGTCAGCATGGCATTTGCCGGGTTGCTTTATCAGTGGTGATAGAGACAAGTAAAAAGTAAAAGTTTACTTTTCTTTACTTTCCTAGCTTTCAGAACATAAATTTTACAGCAGGTAGTTACATTTCTGGCCACAAGCAAATTGCAACACATGCAGAGCGGGGTTTAAATGCTACTGCCTCTACAACTACTACAAATAACAGTACAGGGTTATGGAACTGTTATGGTGCCTGTATGTCTGTTCACATCTCTGTAGAGGTCAGGTTCATCTCAGACAGAAGCCCTGCAGCTAAGGATTCACCGCTTCACTGTTTTACTTGTAGTCAGCGTGGTGGACGTCTGCTGACATGAGGGTTTGTACCAAGATGATATGGTTCAAACCCTGATGGTGAAGTGCTTGTGTGTGCGAGCTCTGACTTACATTAATTAACCCCAACACAGTAGAAGATTTGTGAAACTTTTGATGATTTGAGTATGGATTTGTTTTCATCTGCATTTCCAGTGGGAGAACACACATTCACCCTTCAGGCTGCAGTATTAACACAGACCCCCAAAAAGCAGAAGTGTCATTTAGTGGTATACAGCTACAAAGTTTAGTGTTTCTCACAGCATCCCTGAAAGTAGGCACCAGTGTCCCCTCGCTGCATCAGTCATATTTCCAGTAACAGTGTCTGGATTACAGCTATTTACTGTTCTTGGGTTGGACGTTCTAGTCGCAGGCCTCTTTCTGCTATAACATCAATTGACAAAAGGGCAATATGCTTTAACGAGACTGGATCCCAGAACGAGACTATATTTTTCATCTTTGTCCTGGGTAGGAAAAGTGTAAAAAGGAAACCTTGGCAATGGAGCAATACCAAGATATTTAATCTTGCTGCTGGCTTTTTTGAGTTACATTTGTTCTGCTGAGACACAAACACTGTCCTGCATTTAAACCCTTGGGTCTAAGGAAGCAATGGGGCTTCCATGGCAAACGCCAGGTTTAATGGACTTCTGGTTGTCACAGTGAGTGCTGAAAAGGGTTTACATTTTCATTGTTAAAGAATTTATGGTTAAAGCTTGATGCTTTAGTATAAAATCACAGAAAGGAGCTGCTTATTTTACTGTATTTAAATTACATGTTACATCATTTGCCTTCTTCTTTAAAGACTAGAAATGGTTAAATAGGGGTACAGCAAAAATAGAACGAGTGTGTGGTAGTCTACAGCACCTCATGGATTTTTAATGTTTCTCATAGTTGTAAATGAAAAGAGGGTTGTCGGCAGTTAAAAAGAGCTGTTGCATCACACATCACTAATTTATCGATTATAAAGGATACAATATTTGTTGAGTGTGTGTGTGTTTGTTGGTTAGTGTAGAGGGTGTTGCTGGGGGTGCCCAGGCGATGGTGGGGAATTCTGCCTCCATCAAACAGAAACACATGTCAGTAGTGATGGAAGCAGGGCCACTCCTTTGTTTGTAAGGAACATTATGGTTCACATAATCTTGGCACACACACATAAAAATAATATCAGAAAATATACAGTATTAACAGTGGTCTATGGGATGATAATGATCTACTGAACATACTAGCAGGTGAGTTGGAATTTACTGAGCAATAACTATAGTCTGATACCAAGTGACCAAGAACCATTGTTGATCCTGTTCCTGTCATTAGCAGTAATGCTGTTACCCCAACATACAGCAGCATAAAACAGGGCACTGGCCACAAAACTTTGATAAAAAGCATTTAAGAACTGCCAGGTGCCTTTGCAAAAACGTTAGTTGAGATATGAATGGTTGCCAGGAGATATATCTTAATGATTTAGGTGAGCATACTACTTTTCCATTAGAGCCACTAAAGGAAAAGCCAGGATGTGTCGCTGTGTCAACAACTATTGGGACTGATTGCAATGAAATCTGGTACATTAATTTTCCACCAGGATGAATCAGTCAGTGAATTCATCTTTCATTTTTAATTTGCCCAATTCTGTAGTTTATGATTAAATACTTGCAAAACTAAAAACATTCCCATCAGCTTCAGGTGTACTTTGTATTAACTGTAATGACCAAATGTTAGCATGCCAGCATGCTAAACAAAATCATGAACATGGTAAATATCAGAACTGATTAGCATTAGCATGTTAGATTATTTCTTAAGCATGACCACAAAGTTGCCCTAATTACCAAAGAGGCTGGTGTGTTTTAATCCTACCAACAAAACAGTTATTAGGGTCATTTTGTAAGGCATCACCAACCTAACAAACACAAATACACAGAGTTGGGAATTCATTATTTATATCCAACAGCATCCAGTGCCATCCAGCTGTTCCTGTCAAATTCGTTTTTTGTTGACACTGTTTCAGAAAAGTGATTGATTCATCTCTACATTAACCTTGATGCTGAACTGTATTACATTAAATTAACTGACAGCTATTTAATGCTGAATTAAAAAGATTTTGCGCTACCTGACTGCCACAGTGGTCTCCAGCTGTTGTGACCACATATGATATAGTTTCAGCGCGAGGGCAGGAGGGAGAAGAGGAGGAGTCACCGCTTGAGTTTGTTTTGACTCTCACTTCGCCCTTAATGGTCGAAAATTAGAGGGAGAAGTTGGTTAATGCAGCTTTAACTGAAGAAAATGAATCAGCTAAAACTCAAGGGTCAGATCACTAACTTTTTTAAGTTAGATAGAGGAAAAATATCAGTTACGTTGTATAAATGTCAGTAGTTTAGTAGCCATTTACTGGCACATTTTTCTCAGGTTCAGTAAATATTCAGTTTACCATTTTCAGTGGCAAAAACACTTTATACAAAAGAGGAAAAGCACATCATCATCACTCTAATAAACAGATGATTCAGCTCTTATTTTAAAGGCAATTGCATCACTATGCAGGGGTCATGTTTGGTTTCTTTTTCTGTAAGAGTGTTAATTGGATTGTTATTAAATTTTTACCATTAATCATTTATATTTGTGGAAAGTTGCTGCATAGATTGTGTACCAACTTTTTAATCTCTCTCTGCGGTCATTTGGCATTTCACATTCCCTCTCTGTCTGTATTTCATCCTCCTCAGCAATGACATCCTCTGCTACCTTTCTTTAAATACTGCCACCATCTTTCTCTTTCCTACTCCCTATCGTATTGTTACTTACACTCCTGTACACTCACATTGTTCTGTGTTAAAATGTTCGGTAGAGTTTGATTATGTATTCAAACACGTGGAAGTGAAATTACATTAAAAAAACCTAAGAAGAAGTAGAACAATAATCTGTTTTCCCTTTCCTTCTCTTGTGTCCTTACTCCTCCTCTTCCTTTCTGTGACTCTCCAGGTCATCTAACAGTGTGCACAGTGTATCCTTAGTTGACTTAACATGGTCTGACAGGCCAATCCCTATGGATTCTGATCAAATAGAGCAATAGTGTACACAGCAGCAACAGCGAAGCCCCGGCCTGCTAAAACAGCAGCCATAATATGGCAAAGATCAGCGTCCTGCAAAACTGATTCGACACGTTTATCTGCTGATTCTACTTTGTTAAACACAGAATTTAAAAACGTGGTTAGGCTGCTATTAAGCTCATGTGATCTATGTTATGCATAGCACCCATCAGCACACTGCAGGGATTCTTTTGTTACAGTTAAAGGACCAAAGTTCTTATGTTTTACCAGTACAGTAAACACATTATATCTGTGTCCTAAATCATTCCCTACCCACTATTGTTGTGGTGTCCAAATGCTCAGTGTGTAAATCTATCCACAATATATTGCACTCAGAAATTCCACAATAAAATGTAAGAAGTAATGTACATGCCACATGTAGTCAAAATTGCCTTTCTTAGATTTATTAACCATGTCATAATTCAGCTGAATGGTCATCACAAGATTATACAGTGAATGAGAAAGTGTGAAAAATACTCACTTCCTTTATAATCACAGCAAATAAGGTGTGGAAAGAAACAGCATCAGAATGTGGAGACAACCCTGCGTGGTAAGAGATAAAAACATTTGATCACTGTCTAGATGGTTATGTTTCACCCTGAGTGTGAAACTTCCAGATCCTGCTATCTAATCCCTGTATTCTAGGATTGTGACCTCTAAAGTTTTCTGTAATGCATGACGAATATAGTCAGCCCACTCTGTAGATGTACAAAGGCAACATACAATGAGAAGAAAAACTAAGCATAGTGGTTTGCTGATTTAACTAAATAACGCTTTCTGCTAGCAATCCCACAATGCAACACTCCCTGTTTTATTGGATGGAAAATTATTGTTGTGCAGTTCTATGCCTGTTAGCAATGCTGCAAAATGAGGATGATTAGTAAGTGTCCAAATTCTCAGTGTACTGTTCACTGTTGAGTGAAGTAATGAATAGGGAGTAATGAATGAGTGAATGTGGAGTGATTTTGAACACAACCTATATCTGAGATTACTGACAACCATGTTTCAAAGAAGGCAGTAGACCATCCGATTAATGGGAGTTTCCACATTTCAAGCAGCTTCTGTAGCCAACTTGTAAACTCTTTAAACCTTCTGGAGGTCAGCTATGCCATTGTGTTATGGTAAAGCATTTGTGAGAATTAAAAACTGTTGAGCTATGTTTCCAGAAAATCAGTATTACAAGATCAACAGTGAAATATTTGAGCAAAAGAGTTCAGATCTTTTAGTTTATATAAACATATTGCACACCAGTTGTTGGTGGTAATGCACCAGTTTTCTACTAACTGCTATAAAGTACCAGGAGGACGGAGACAGGCAAATGCTGATTGTCAGAGTGTTCCTGAATGCACCAACAGGAAGAGTATTCACAGCAGATCTGGACTGTAACCACACTTCTCTGTAAAAACAGTTTAATGTGAACCCAAAACTCACACTTATATGGAATAATTGTCTCAAGCACGTTTTGATGGAAAGTGCAAGTTTTTTACTTAATGCTCTCTGGAAGGTAAGAACCTTATCAGAACCCTTTTTTGTGAAATGTTTGGTAAATCGTTGTAAAATGAGCTTAAACATGTGAAATGGCACATGGTTGAACACCTCTGCTGTGAAATTTGTTAAAGAGTTTGATCTGATGCTTTAGAGTTGATTTCCTGAGAACAGTTTAAACCAGACATGGACACATTTGTTATTTTGCTGGTAACAAGTAAGCCTCTAGTTGTACCTTTGAAGTCTCAGGTCAAAACAGGTAACTCTCAAATTGGTCCCAACTGCTACACTTACTGTTTCAAGCCCAAAGCAAGTGCTTATGTGTCCACTGGTCTGCACAGCTAAACAGACCTTTCTGTTCTGATCATGCAGTGTGATGTGGACCGATTTTAAAATCAGATAAATACTGTACATTGATATGTACCTGCTCACATTTTCTAAGTCATTTTGGAGGCATTTGTTTTACTCTGTAAGAGATTTGGCTTTCAAGAGATGTCAGGAAACAAGATGGAGAATGACATGCAACAAACATTCCCATACTGACTTGATACTGCAGTATCCAAGTCAAAATGTCCAAGTCCAACCTCCAGGTGTAGTTATCACTGGAGTTAAATGTGATTTGCAAGTCTGTTTTGGTGTTTGCATGAAGTCAAAGTCATGTGACTGGAGTTTCTGGTATAGGCTTTTTAAATTCTGTTTCTCAAAGGTACAGGAGCCTCACCTGAAACATTGAAGATGTACCAGTTCCCTCATCAGCCTGCTCTGCTTCCTCCATTACAACAGTTCATTTTCATAGGGCTCCTAGCCTGGCCATGATAATGAGTGACTTTGGTGACACTGCTGTCTAACAGTGAAATTACTGAATAGCCTATTTTCCCAACAAAAATTCACCAAAATTATACATAAGCATATTTTTTTTCTAATCTAGTGTTGTAGTACAGTCAGCAGAAGGCCATTAATGTGTGAAGTCATTTTGGCGACACTACACTGGGTACAATTATTGAATATTTTTGTAGTGGGCCTATAACATCCCGTTGTCAGCACACTGACCGACAGCTGTCGCCTCCTCGGTGTCTGGGAAATGATCTAATATGACTGCACTCCAAAGATAATGTGCATGGGTTTGCTCAAATAATGGTAGGAACATTTCTGTCCTGCCACAGTATTGGCAGGGACATGTCCCTACTGTCCATATGCAAAACTGCACCCTTGTTGTTTCTTGAGCTAGCTGCACAAGTTGCACTACATCCTAAGCTTAAATTATGGCACTTACAGTAGTATTTGTAAATTGATTCCTAATGTTTTTTGCTGTATCACAAATGATCCCATCTGGTACTGCTGTACAACACGGTGGTTCAATTTGTCTTGCCGACCTCATGGTACTCAGATTTGTACAGCTGCTTCATTGAGAGACACCAAAGCACAGCTCCAATCAAAGACCGCTACACCGTTACACGTGTCACAGGCAGTTTAAAAGGCTTCATATCAAAGGTAGAGCAATTAGAGCCAACAGGCACGATGCAGTCACAGCAGTTAATTCAGTGTTTTCCTTATTCAGAAATTGAGCTCATTTGATGTAAGAGCTGAATCACTCTAAATGTCAAGCTCCAAATGCATAATGTGCACGTGTGATTATTCAGAGTCATGATGTACTTTAGGTATATATTTCTCAAATATTCTAATATTGTGATATGGTTTAGATATTTACTTTCCAAGATGACTTGTCTAGTTCTAGAGGTAAAATATTGTGAAATTTTTATACATATTTTGTGTGCTAGTTGTATTTCTCCACAAACACAATTAAAACTGTGCTAACTTTTTATGTATACATATATGGCAGATCTCTTCAGAATGGTGTTTTCTTCTGCATTTTTTGGGGCTTTTAGATGCATGTTTTCTACCGTTAAGCTGCGACTGAGACGGAGCTCCCTGACTCTGGGCAGTATGTTTCCCTCCAGAATGCCTTGATCGTTTCATTGTTCCCTGCACAGATACAAGGCACCCTGTGCCAGACACAGCAAAGCGAGCCTCCTCCATGTCTCCTTGGGGATGGTGTTCTTTTGTTTGAAAGATTTGCCTTCTGTGAACTAAGAGATGATGAAACCAAAAGGCTTATTTTGTTTCATGTGTCCAAAGGATGTTCTCCCAAGAAGCACTGTTATTTATTTTTTTCCTCTTGCAGGCTTTTCCTGGGTTCTTCCTCCATGGAGCTCACTTTCATTCAGAAAGCAACTTATGGTTGATCTTGGAGTTCAGCTTGTATGTTTTGAAGTGTTCTTTGGTTATTTTTTCACCATTCAAACTATCCCTTTGTACAACCTAGGCTCAATTTTCCACTTGTTGCCACATGGCTATGGGCCATGCACCTTAAAGTTCAGGCAAAGCAAAGTCAGTGATTTCTGAACACATAAAAAATTGCTGAAAAAAAAAAATGTGAAAAGTCTGTGAACCATGTAGTTCTGGGTTGTGGAGTTAGACCGTTAAACAGTTTGTCATCATTATGGATGGGCACGGTTATTTGTTTATATAAATTCCATTATTGCTGCTCAGTTTTTTAGGATGATGAGGTAAGAACACATGAACGGTATGTGACAGAGCGGGTGTGAACCAAATGTAGGCCACGCACACACAAACACAGCAGACCATGCTGCTGGTGGTACTGCTGCACCGGGCAGATCACCACAGACACAACTCAACTAAACTTTACTTTTATAGCACTTGTTTCCAGACTAACGGTGATTCAAGGTGATTTACATTTAGAACAGGAAGAAAAGAGAAAAAAGTACAATACTATTCAGTTAGTTAAAATCAGTTTACAAACAGTGTTTAAAAATCACATTAAGCAATGCAAACAACAGCGTTTTCAATTTAGATTTAAAAATTGTTACAGTGTCTGCAAACTTAGTTTCCTCTGGAAGTTGGCTCCATCTTTGTGCTACATAATTATGCATAATGCAGTTTACCCTGTTGTGTACTGACCTGGGGATCCACCAACTGATTGGTATTTAGAGATCTTAGAAACCTTTTAGGTTTATATTCTTTAAAAATGTCAGAAAATTACTGCAGTCCCAGACCACGGAGTGACTACTGGCAGCCTTTTAAACTCAATTTTACAAGAAAGCAGCAGGCATAGATAGAGCCATGAGAACAGGCGGCGCCTTTCCGAGACTGGGCGTGGTTTCAGCCCCTTCACCCGGCACGCCCCCAGAGTTTCAATGCAGCCAGTACTGCTTATATTTTAATTATTCTGAAGTAGCGCACGCAGTGATGCAAAACAGCACAGCGAGCACTTGTTTCCATTTAAATAGGTTGAATAACTGATGGTAATACTGAAGATGCAGATGGTACTAAGCGAAGACAATAATATGCTTGAAATATCACTACAATCCACTTAATTATCACTTCTGAGGGGTGCCAGTAATGCTTTCAGGCCATTTTAGAATGTCTTTACAACGCTTTTCAGGAAGCGCAGCGTTGCATTAATGAAGTGTTAGGGTACCAGCACATTCAGCCACATCTGTATGAATGTGGTTGTGTGTGTGTGGGGGCCGCAAAAGAAAATAGAAACTCTGTGTGTGTCTGTAAAAATAGGAAACACTGAAGGCTTCTTTCATTCCTGAGTGTCCTGCTCTTAAGCTCTCTTTTCCTTCTCTCGCACACTCTCTCTCCTTCTCTTCCCCACTTGTCTCCATCAACCTCTCCTCACAGCAGCCATGGCTGCTCTTAATGGAGACAAGAGAAGAAATACGACGTACTTTCTAGTTTTACTGGACCAGAGTGCAAGCTATGAGAGTGACTGATGATAGTTAAGGTTAACATGATGTAATATATGAATATAGTCATTTAATAATATTGAAAATGGCATTGTTTAGCCATCATGAGTCAATTTAAAGGCTACAGCAAGTTGGGATTTGTAAAACAGGTTTATCTGTGTAACCACACTGTGTTGACTGCAGCTGGAACATTATAATGCTGAGCTGCGACTCCTCCTTGGCCCAGGAGTTTGCACTGGCATGAGCTATGGTGACTCTGATAGTGCCACACTCTGAATGAAGCTGTAAGACTTTTACTCAGATTGGATTTTCTCTTGCCAGAAGGTGCTCTCTGTGTTTTTGGTTGCTGCTTTATGATCTTCAGGGATAATAAGTCTCAGATCAGCGTGTTGCAAAACACGACTCGCTGTCCATGAAAAATGTGATTATAGGGCTTTTTAAACAATCCAGACAGAGAGAGACAGAGAGAGACAGACAGAGAGAGACAGAGAGAGACAGACAGAGAGACAGACAGAGAGACAGAGAGAGAGACAGAGAGAGAGAGAGACAGAGAGAGAGAGAGACAGAGGCCGGATCCATGCAAACCCCACAGTCAGAGTATAATACTGAAGTTAAACCCTCAGTTAGTGTAATCAAAGTGTTATATGTGAAGTGTTGCATTTACTGGGAAATGTCTGATGCAGTGATGAATTGGCTGTATCAGGCCACCCACCGCTCCTACGCAGGACCCTCAGATTGAGCCGTCACATTGTTTGTGGTTGTTTTGTGTGCGTTACCTTTATGGTTTAGGTTTTTTATGATCATTTTTCATCTCTTTAAAGTAATTTTGTTTCTTTTTATAGTCATTTTTAATCTGAAGTAATTTTGCGTCTCTTTATGGTCTTTCTTTTAATCTCCTTGAAGTCATTTGGTCTCTTTTTATAGTCATTTATCATGTCTTTATTTGTTTTGTGTCTCTTTGTATCGTTTAACTGAGCTCTATATCTTTCAAACTAGAAGTAAATCACTTCATCCACAGGCACAGGCCCAGGGGTGCCCTTGCCTCTCGGGCCCCTGGGCCACAATCCAACCATGCAAGCTGGTGTGTTTTGTGCTCCATAGGATGGTGGGTAGTGGTTCAATGAGTAGCACTATCACCTGACAGCAAAATGCTCCTTGGTTAGGTTCCACCAGCTTTATGAGAGGTTTGCATGTTTTGCTTTTGTGTCCTGGCACACTCTAAAGACTGCAGATTTGGTGAACTGCAGGCTTTAAATTACACACACATACGTAGATATCTATATGTGTAACCCTTTGGTTGGTGGTAATTTACGAGGTCATTTCAACCAATATGTGTCGGGACAGGCTCCACCCACCTGCAACCTTGCTAAAGATACACAGGTATAATGCAGGTGATGGATGGATGGAGGTTGTAGATATGCTATATTTTTATTATAAATCTTATTGTTTCCATCACGTTTTGATAGTTCTGTAATTTTCGGAGTAGAACAACATCATGACAATGATGAAGTAAGATTTAAGTATGTTTTTCCCTTTTCCATAAATACTAAAAATGTCTAGACCAGCTGTTGCTGCTTTACTTCAGCTTCTCATATAACAGAAATGGACAACTTCAAAAAAGATCAATTCAAAAGGACCAGACATATAAACAAGCAAGTGTAACTAGTGTAGCAGCACTCCTCCTGCATTAGTGTGTGGCTGTGGCTTACAGGGCTGGAGTTTTGATCCTCTGAGTTGTCATGGCTAAGTGTCCAGGGGCAAGACACTGAAGTGGCAAGTTGCTCTCAGCGGCCAGGTCGGTACCTCACATGGCACCTTCATCACTGACTGTCTGCATGTGAATAGGTGAATGACAGGCAACATGCAAAGCACTTTGTTCATTAAGCTAGCAAATATGTAAGTGCTGTTTTGTTTACCATTATTAATTAAAAATACAGTTTTTATAGCATTTTTTTTTCTCAGAAGAGCAAACATCTTTTTTTTCTGGGATAATCTGCAGCATTAGGAAAAGGAAATGTACACCAGTGTTTAAAAAAAACCATTTCCTAAAATGACTGACTGTGGAGTAGTTTTACCAGATACTGAGTGCTACCTCACTTATTAACTCACATTGTAAAGTCAGTGGAAACAGGCACGTGGACATAAGCAGATGCAAATCTACCCATGGGTTGCACGGAATGTGGTGAAGACAAATCCATGCAAGCTGAAAAGATATGACCTTGAGCAAACACATTTCCCAGAATAGTATAGCTCCACTTCATGAACATTAAATGACAGTAGCATTTAGTGGCCGACCAATATGGGTTTTTCAATGGCTGATGCCAAAGCCTTTTTTTTTTTTTTTTAAAGAGAGCAAAGGCCAACGGCCAATATGTAATGCTAATATCATCAAACTTCCTGACCTTAAAGCAGCATCTATTTAACATTAATGAATTATGAAAATAAAAATTAAAAAATGAGCACAATCTCTTATTTGCTACAATCTGCACTTACCTCATCATTAAAAAAAGAAAATTAAGTTCACAAATAATCAAAAAAACAAACTGTAAAACCTTTATGAATAAAAGATAAATAAAATCTTTTTGCAGGGCTACAGACTAACATATATGTTTTACAACATAATGCAAAAGAATCTGTATTTTTCACAATTATTTTGAATAACCTTGCCATCCAACGTATTGTATTTAATTCAGAGAGAGGGAAAACAATAAATGGGAAAATAACTTCTGGAACAAGTTTGCAGCTCTTTTTCTGTAGTCACTGTAGTGCTCTATAGCCTCGTAGTCAACGTGATGATGATGGTGACACTGATGATGATGATGAGGCTGTTATATTTTAATTGAAGTACAGTATAAAACGATGAATTGTGCGCATGCTTTGCTGTTTGTAAATGTGATTTATTTGAGCCCCTTTTTTTTTTCTGAAGAAAAATTTCTGCTCTCTGATGATGTCTGTGTTGGACTTCATGCACAGTGCAGCTCATTTCTGGGCTAAAGTTACTACTAGCCTAATACTTAGAAGGATTGATGTTGAGTTTCAACTAGTAACTTCAAACTGGGACTTCACTGGACATGAGTGGCGCATATGAGTGTTTGATCCATTCAATCCACACCGACACCGACATCCTTGCAGCACCTCTCAACAGAACAGCTGTCTGTCAGCAGGAGGACAGCGTGGTCTTCACCAGGCTGACTGACAACTGATATGCTGGTCAAAAACAGTTTTCATGTAGGCTCATCAGCAAGAAATCAGTAGTGTTTATATGGATGGTTTTGTCTTACAGTGACACGAGGAACCTGATCCATCAGAAGAGATTTAAGTAAAAAGTTAAACAAGCTAACAGGTGATCTACCTGATTTAAGCAGCTGTCTGTGGCAATTACACTTCAAATGCGCCAAAAGAAAAAATAAATTTGAAGTGTAAAAAAGGGGTCGAGGAGTGACAGGTGTGTCTCGGAGTCAGTGTGGATCAACGCATTTGATTGACTGAAAGTCTCTGCAATGACAGTATGGCAGAGAATGCAACGTCTGTCCACCATTTCTGTAGTGAGAGCAGTTGTTTGTACATAACTTGTTTATTTTGCAGTCGCACACAGTGCAACCTTTGAAAAAGGTCAGCTGCACCATACATAAATTTGCACACAACAAAAATGTGCAAATACTTGCAGTGCATGCAGTAGTAGCATGCACATTATTCAATTATCACATTTTCTTTGCCTGCTATTAATTTGCTCTATTTTCCTATCTTTACCACGTCCTTAAACCCGTTTTTGTCAACAACAGACATGAGCGTGTGTGTGAGTGACACATGCGTTAGAACAAAGGCAGAGGAATGAGAGAAAGGAAAAAGTGACGAGAGAAAACATTTAACAAAGAGAATCTGGTAAACCGGGTCCAAACCTGTTTATTTAAACAATCTTGGCTAGACTGCTGATATAGGTTAGCTTTACAAGCACACGCACATGCACAGAAGCAAGGTAATAGCTTAAATCCCACCTCTCTCAATAGATAAACTCCCATGAATACAATGCACACAGAGAGAAGTGAGGCTGCTTGTAATTAAGTTCTACAGTACATGTGCAAATCCAGTTGTGAAGCATTGCTTATGAGGTCTGCTGCATAATCATATTGTCCCAAAAGGGAGAGGCCGCTTACTTAGCATTTAAATAGGTTCCTTTCTCCCACAACTCTGTGTGTGTGTGCAACAGAAGGACTGTACTACAATGTATTTCATTGTGTGTATCTCTGTGTGAAAAAGGAAAAACTATGTTTGTGTGAGACAGGGTGTGTATGAATGATAAACACCAATATGCGTGAGTGTGGGTGTGCTGTAACATATCATTTTAGTGTGTGATAACATGCTGTCTCATTGCAGTGTGTGGGTACGTGCAATAAATCTTTCCTCCACATTATTTCTTAGGGGTCCCAATAGAACATTGTAGTGTCAATAGGGCAGGTTTTAAAAGGGATGCAAAGGGAATATCATAGAAAATTAAGTGTATTATTGTGTGTGTGTTTCCTCTGCTCTCATGAAGACCATAAAGAAACAGGAAATTTACATCTTTGCTTTTTCACTTAAAGAGTTTGTGTTGAATTAAAAGTCAAGTTTAGGGAATTCATTCTTGGCAATTCAAATATTTGTAGCAGCATGGGAAATCGTCATGTTGTTAGGTTCTATGAGTGTTTCCCACTGGCGATATTGCTGGGGCAGTCGACTTTACAGACTTATCGTTATTATGAAACACAATGTCAACTTCTGTCCTGAAGCTTATCTAGATTATTCATGCTTAGAGATTTAGCCTTGTGAAACACAACAGTTGTTCTGTTTTCTGGTCTCCCTGTTTACTGTTTCACTGAGTCCGCAGTGCAAAATGAGTTGGCACCGTTCCCTTCTGAAGAGAGAGTTTTCTATAGAAAAGGATGACTCAGAGTTTTACACTGTTGCACAGCCCTTTGTCTTGTCAAGAAGTGAAAGTGGTGCTCTGTGATGTTTTGATCAGGACAGGTAGAACAAGCAGTGCGTCGCAGAGCATGATGACTTGGGCATAAGAGCCTCTTCAGAAGTACGAGTCACACTAGGAAATATATTATTAACAATATTTATGCATTAAATTACATTACAAACTCCTCTCAGACTCAGAGTAATTGTATGAAATTGCAGGATGAGTAAAAATACTTCTTGACTGTTTGCATTAGGGCAGTGACACAGTGAGTCGACGTCAACTAGCACCAACGAAGGCCGACCTCTGCGTCGTCTCACTTCACCTTTGTTTGGAGCAGTCGGGTTTAAAAAGTGACATTTGAAATAGAATGACAATAGAAATAACTCCCTCTGCCAGCAAGTGGCGGTATCTGTATTCACCGGAGAGAAGAAATAAACACCTCTCGTTCAAAACAGCTGCTGTTTAAAGCCGCTTCTAACTGAGAATATGTCTGATAAGAAGCTGCAAATGACGCTGCCGTTCACTGCCCTCAGTCTTTTGGTTGTAGAGGAAGAGAGGAGATTGTGGAGGTGAAAACAAGGACAAATTGCACTAAACGGGTGAAATCATGGAAACTACAGTGTCAGGCTGAAGGGGCTTTCCTGAACTGTTCTTTTCTCCTGTATTGAGTCTCTAAGCTCAACAGCCAATCAGAGTGGTCTCTCTCTGACGAGGCCCAATGGGCCTACGCAGATTCAACATGTTGAATCAGTGGAAAAGCAGCTGACAGTGACCGACTAGTGCCAACAGTGTGGGACACACCAGGAGGATGAGCCCTGACAGACGCTGACCGACTGCCCGACGGTGGCTGAGGGACGACCATTGGCTTGGTGTATCCCTGCCCTTAGAGAGAGAGAGAGAGAGAGAGAGAGAGAGAGCATCTGCTTACTGCCAGGGGCAGAGCAGGTGTACTGGTGGAGTGGAGCTCTCTTCAGGGGCCCCTTATAAAAGTATCTCTTCAATATTAACTGATGATGCAAAGTGTAACAGTGTCCTGTTACAAGCAGAACAAACCTTTTTTACCTTTCAAATGTTTTGATCATTGAGCAGTTTGAACTTTCTAAGGATGACAGCAACATACAGCATGTGCAGTCAGTGTGTGGATCATAATGCCTTAAAGGCACCATGCGGCCATCTTGCTTTTGTGATGCAGCCAGATTCAGTGCACTATTGACCCGTGTTTGAACAACTGTATCAGACTGCTGATCAAAGCTATCAAATCATCTGAAATACACCCCTTCTAATATCATGAAATAACTTATTTAAAGAAACAATTACCAGCAAGATGAAAACAAATCAGCCTGACCGTATTTATTTAAAATGATAGAAATCATCTTTGGGAAAAATATATTTGATTTGTACCTTGAATGTTTAGTTTAGCTCATGTCCCATCCACAAACATGAAGGGGGCAGGGTTTATGACCTATACTGCCTAAACCACTGGGGGGGATCGACTTGTGGTGGCTTCACTTCTGGGAGCTGTCATGTCATTCATCTTTATATACAGTCTATGGTTAAGCCTGAAGGATGCACACAATGCTGTTTGGTGGGAGACAGTTAATCTAACATTGGTTATTACATTCTCTACACTGCTGGTTTGCTCTAGGTGCGAAAATTAGACATAACAGCCACAAACTGGCAACTCAGATGCCAAACTCATACACATAATTTTTATTTTTGTGGCAGGTTCTCAGATTTGTTTCTGCTTATCAGTAGTACTGAAATACTCTTTGTTCTACTTTTATTGTTATGCCTAGTATTAATAATGTCTTAAACTTTATGAAAAAACAATTCAGCTGCTTTATTTTGAACTCTCCGCTAAAATCTCAAATTCGTCAGGAAATTTCCCTAAAGTTTTAATGTTTTAAGCATTTTATTTTTTGTTTTTGTGTGCTCATTGTTTCACAATTTAATTGTTTAATTCTGTTTTATTTTTTACACAGTTGCTCATGAAGCTAAAGCTAACATAACAAGTTGAGCTTGTTTTTTTTTTTTTTTTTTTTTTTACTGTTTCCAAGTGTCAAAAATTTACTTCCATGAGTCACATTTGATGTTTGCTTTAAATGCAATAACTGCCTGTCATTGGCAGTTCTTCACCTCATCTTAAATGTCATTACTGTCTGTAAAATGTAGCACCATCATCATCAGCATTGCCATGGAAGAACCCTCAGGAACTGTACGTTTGCATGTGACAGACACGAGTGTTAGTTATTGCTGCAGGTTAAGATGTGTTCACACGGAAAGTTGTTCATTTTCAGCAACCTTTGGCAAGTTGACAAGTGCTGGTTGGAGTATTACTGGGCCACTAGCAGAGCAGCTGATGTTGAAATTTAAATAATTATAAAACAAAATATTTCCATACCCTTTAGTAAACCCTTCCATGGAGACTGAAAATGTTTTGGAATTTAACAAGCAAACAGAAATGTACACAGTTGTGGCTGATAAAATACGAAAGTACATAGTTGGAACATTCAGTGTTTGTAGTCCATCTTTTATGGAAAAAAACTGTATGCACCATTTGTAGCCATGCTAGCAGTGTAGCTGTAGGGATGGCCATGTTTGCCAGTGACTTCACCACTTTGGTTCAGACTGAAATAGCTCAGCAACTATTTGATGTACTGACATGAAGTTTTGGAGACAGGATAAATCCTTCATATTGGTCATCCCTTAACCTTTGATCTGGTGCTTTCATCAGGTCAAATTTCTACTTTTCTGATACTTTTGTTTATGAAAAAGTTGCAAAACTAATGACTGCCATCAGATTCAGGTGCACTTTGTGTTTAGTGCTAAGTAGAAGATATTAGCATGCTAACACGCTAAACTGTGAACTGCTTTGCCAATGTTCAGCATCACAGAGCTGCTGTAGACACTTCTTCCTGCTATTTTGCCTCCACACTGGCGATAACTGTGGCGATTTTTGGGTCATCCATTTGGCAGGCCCATTCTTGTGAACACAATATGTCATGGACGACTTGATGAAATTTCTTCAGGTTTGACACAAATGTCCATTTGGACTCAAAGATGAAATGATTAGAGTTTGGTGGTCAAGGTCAGTGGCCTCATATCTGTCCCATTCCCATGGTTGGCGGAGGGATACAACCTTTCTGTGGCATAATATCACATTAAGTAACAGTCATTTCAAGTTGTAATCCAGAGATATGTTATTACATGCTACTGTATTTGTTATAAGGGATGGTTATACTTTGTGCTCAGGATGGGCAAAGGTAAGCCAAATGCTTTGTAGGTCAGCTGCTGAGTGGGTTTGATACAGACCTAAACATCATCTTTTCTTATATTTTGTTTATACAAAATACATTGTTGAATATAACAAAAACATAAATGGTATTTCTTTACACTCATACATCATAGTACTGTCAGTTCTAGCATCCTCTGCTTGCTCTGCTTCACTATTTGTTTCTCTAACAAGCCAATTTCCCCAAAAGATGCTTTAAGCTTTAGTTAAATTATGTGTAATAGGTAGTTAACATCATCAGCTCAGTGGGTCATGAAACACATAAATGCAAATAGGCACTAGAACTCTCCCTTACTTTATTGAAAGTAACACACAAACATGCTTACTAAAGAAGAGCGAGAGATGATCATAATGACATCCTGCCAGTCCTTTTCATCCCCTTCATTTATTCTAATGTGCCATATCAGTATGTAATATAAAGTAAGAGAGCAGCTATCTATTATTCATAAATGCCTCACAATATCAGAGAAACATGCTGGGACTTTGATTTACTGAACACTGTACAAGGAGAAGAGAGACCTAGGGAGGAGATTGCAGGAGAAAACAGAGCAGTAAAGAGAGGTGGAGGGAGTGGAATCCTTCTAATGCCCGGGCCAGGCTTGTGAAACTCTGAACTTGCTTTTAGTTGTAGAAAAACCCTAAATTGGAAAACTGACCTAGGGGATTGACTGAAAAACTGCTGAGTGCCGAGAAAAATATCTACAATGTTTTGAAGTGATTTTATTTTGAAAATATCATTTTTAAGCATACACTGATATGAAGGAATGTCAGATTTATTTACATGGTTTGGGTGATTTGTGGGTATTTAATAAAAAAAAAAACAAGGATTCTCAGTGTTGTTTTGAGCCCTTTACAGGATGAGTTTATTTTAAATTCAGTTCACATATAATAGTTATATGGGTTATCACTGCCTGAATTTTTTCCAGGGAGGTTCTGAGATGAGAGAAGTCCAAGTTTTACCTGCCAATGTTTCATCACATTCAGATGAGTATTTGCCCAGTGGCTTCAGTCACCCCATGAGCCTCTGCCTTCAGTGATGGCTGATGATGCTTCAGAGCCATTTGAGCTGCTAGCTTAGCATTAACTGAACAAGGCTTCAGCAGAGGCAGTGCAGACAAACCTATAATATGTTGCAATGAATACATTTGGGCCCAGCAAACCTGCACAGGTGCTTATACAACATCTGCAGTATGAGAAAGGTCAGTGGACAGACTTCTCTCATCTGTAAATGAGTAAATCCAAAGTTATGTCTTGAAACTGTCATTATATGCTCAGTACCTTCCACTGCTGTTGGATGTTGACCAAGCTTGTAGTGTTTGAACAACTACTGCTGGCCACATGTGTTTAGTTAATGATTTTTTTGACTGTTTTACTTTTAAAATCCATTTTAAATGAAGGTTGGAGAACAGTCTTGTATTTTAAAAAAATGTTATAATCACTAAATTTATTGCAAACACTTTAATTTCACTTTTTTAAATTATTATCTAGAATCCACACAGGGAGTGTATCTGAAGAAATACAAACAAAACACAGGAAAATATAAAAAGTATTTGGACTGTTTTAGCTCAGATGTGTTGTCAAATACCAATTTATTGGTTAACGACTTTATAATAATATTTGAATTTTCTGCTGAAGACTTGATTCATATTTACTGCATAATCTTATAAAAGAGATGGAGGAAAGCATGAGAAAGGGGAGAGAGACAGTCGGAGAGAATCAGGGATATGTGAGTGTGCAGGTGATAAATCATATTGAATTTTTGGCTCCCTTTTTGTTTTATTTCTTTGACCTGTCTCTTATTTCATTGCATTTCCCCCTCCAGTCCTCTGTTTCCTGACCTCAAGTTCTTTTTCTACTCTCTTGTTCTCTCCGTACCACCGCTCGCTCTCCTAGTTAGCCTTCAGCATTTCATTTCCACTTTATCCTTTACATTATTGCCATTATGTGACCTTAGCTGACTTCTAGGAACAGCATACAGAGTTAGTAAATGAATCATGTACGTACACACCAACCATGCCTTTGCCCACACACAACCGCAATCCTTGTTTTATGATTTAAGCTATAGCAGGTTGCCCTTACAGTTACTTACATCTGTGTGAAAGGAAGTTCATTCCTTTGAATGCTTGCAACTTATGTTTGCTTATGTGTGTCTTCATGTCTATGTGTCAGGGTCAATGGACAGCATACACAGTATTGTCATTAAAAGTGCATTGGTATGTCATTGATCTCTCTCTGACTTTGATTGGCTTCACTCACAGAGAAGCCCGCGCTTGACGAAGGTTTTATCTGCAGACATCAGGCAGTTATGGACTGGATGGTGCGCTGTTACTTGTACATAATTTTCAGTGCAGTTTGCACAGTGATCCTGATCGGCCAGCTAAGATGTGTCTTGATGGGAGAAATGTCAATAACCTTTCTAAAGCTTCACACAAACTTTTGCCTCAAATTTGTATATAAAGTGAATATTAATAGAATCCTGTGAAGAATTTCCAACAGAAACAGAAGTATCAAAATATCCCATCCCCTGGTGTTGCCAAATGGACAATTTTCTAACTAGATTTGGCAACCTTTAAGAACCCTATTGCAACTTTTTTTTCCTTCAAAAAAGGGCCTAATGTCAAATCCAGTGCCTCTTGGGCAGACTTTAACTCCTTTTCATTGAGGAGAGATTGCTCTCCTGTGATCACTGGCTATGCTCAGTGAGTAGAGAGCAGCAACATGTACAGTCAACAATCAGCAGCCAGACAGAGGCATGAATAAGCTGTGATTACCTAATGAGCAATCATTCACCCATTGTTTGTTTGGTAGCTGCTTCTCCTTTGTCTTTGTTCTAAATGATTTAACCTGACTGTTGAAGTTTTATTTATTTCTCACTAGAGTGAATTTGTTCCAGTGTCACTTCCACAGTAAATACAACAGCCTGCGTTAAACACGTTGAGAAATTATTGATGTGATGATCTTGAAAATATTAAAGGTCCTCGATGAAGCTGGTTAGAGTAACACTTAATTGAACTTCATATACGGAAAAACCGCACACACTATGATGTCACCAAAATGTTAATTGGAATCTAATGACTTTTCCAGCAGGCTTTGGCTACTTTGTAGGACAATTAATCAAATTTTATTTTTAATTACGATTTTGGCTTCCAGAGATGAAAACAAAACAATTGGGCTAAAATGATTGTGTGACATTCCTTTTCATAATGATGCTCTCATTTTGTCTTGTGTTATAAATCCAGTGCACTCTTTCAGCTCTCTACAGTGCGAGCATGTTTTGCTCACATCAGGTGAAATGAAACCTCTCAAGTTGTCAACAACTAAGCTTATTACTATACATGCAATAAAACCTCCACGAGTAAAAAGTCAGTAAACAAATCTATCAAAACACCTGGTAAACAAGCATAAACTTGCAGAGAAGTGATAATTTCAGCTTTTCCCACAGTCTGTCATGCACTGGCAGTTTGTTAACTATAACAAGCTTGTTAAGTTTTTCCTGAGTAAGCTACAGTAAAAGGAAAAGATGACTGTACTGTAAAGTCAGAGGGAGAGAGATGGATGTGGCTGTGTCACAGTGAGGCCAGCAGATGCTTTAGGTTATGACAGGCAATAGGCCATTGTTAACCTGAAG
This sequence comes from Monopterus albus, assembly GCF_001952655.1. NCBI lineage: Eukaryota > Metazoa > Chordata > Actinopteri > Synbranchiformes > Synbranchidae > Monopterus > Monopterus albus. Next base: position 2,717,626 of record NW_018127907.1, on the reverse strand, counting down.
TAGCAAAGTTTTATTTATAAAATAAATGCAGAGTAATAGCTTCAGTAATTTCCTCTGACCTGTCAATCACAATTACTTAGATGTAATATTTATTTTGTTTATCAGATGAATCAATTTAAAATGAAAGAAAACCCACTGTTAAAAAGGCAAGTTGTTTTTGAAAGGTTCAATAAATGTATGATGTCTGCAAAGTCAGTGAGTAATCGTGTTAAATAATCGTGATCTCAAAATTGACCAAAATAATGATTTTTCCATTAAAAATAGTTGACAACACTGCTCCCTCCACCTAATCTGACCCGAAGTCAATGAGAATAACTGTTTGCAGTAATGCTTCTTTTATTTATTTACAAAAGATGTCTTAATTATTTAAAATATTGACACCTTAGAATTGTATAGCAGAACATCTATAGCTTTTACATCTGCATTTAAAACATAAAAAACAACATCAACAACAACAAAAAAAAAAAAAAAAATCTGCCAAATCAGTGAACCCTATTGTGTTGGAAAAGTAAATCTGCTTTAAATTTTGATGTAAAATTTTATGTTTGGATCAGACTACACAATCATTATGGGTACATCCTAAGGGGGCTACTGATGGTCACTATGTCAGATTACATGGAAACGAGTCAAACATTCATCCTACAATATATGCTTAAAACAATATTTCCAAAATAAAATCACTTAAAAAACACTGTAAACCTGTAGATATTTTTCACACCACTCAGCAGTTTTTAAGCCAATCACCCCCCCCCTTCATTTGTTTCTCCTTCTGCTTGCTGTGCCTGGCAGGTCACATTGTGGTTTTATTGGTCAGCTTCCATGTGTGTAACTGTGAATGTGATCAGGGCATTTCTATAACAAAGACACTGTTCTCAGTGAATGAATTACTGTAAAAGGAAAACAAAAACAAAAGGCACAGATTGTAAACAGTTATGAATCAATAGTACAAATGTGTTACTTGAAGAAGCTGTGTAGGTGTACAGTAGCCCTTGCACAGTGGTTGGCACTATTGCCTCACAGCAGAAATGTTCCTGGTTCAAAGCTCATGGCCAACCGGGTCCTCACTGTGTAGAGTCTGCATGTTCTCCTCGTGCCTGCGTGCTTTACTCTGGTTTCCTCCCACAGTCCAAAGACAAGCAGGTTAGGCTGACTGGTGATTCTAAATTGCCCCTGGGAGTGAGTGTGAATGGTCATCTGTCTTTATGGGTACATCCTAAGGGGGATATTTACTGATACGATGGTCGCTATGTCAGATTACATGGAAACTGAGTCAAACATTCTTTCAGCGTATGTTGTGGTGCATACTGGTTTAGGACCCAAAATGTGGACCAGGACTAGGCAGAGAACTTAAAGTCTTTATTAACAGACAATAGCACAGAGAACACAAGTGTAGCTGTGGTACTGGGAGCGCTCAGGTGAGTCAGGCAGGCAGAACCTCTCACAGGTGGTAAGCAGAGGCGGGTAGAGTGGAGCTGAGGCAGGACCAGAGCCAGGCTGTGGCAAGGCCGAACTGGAACACACAGCAGAATAGGCAGGACCAGAAGACACAGCCGGTGTAGCTGGGGATTCAGGAAACCTACAGGTAAAGTGGCAGAGTCAGGAGAGTTGACAGCATGCAGGCGTCGTCAGGAGCAAACCAGGCAGGAATGAGGAACACAGGTGAGTGGCAGAGACAGAGCTGAGGGAGACTCACACAGCATACTAGCATCATGAGGAGCAACCCAGTGGTATCAAGTGAACAGAGTCAGTTTCCTCAGCGTTGTCAGGATCGTAGTAATGTTAATGAACCATCAAGAGACTGAGGGAAAGCAGGAGGTATATATGTGCTACAGACTGGTAGATAATGAGGAACAGGTGAAAACGAGGCCTTCATTTACTGTACAAGGTTTATTAAACTGCAGGTGTCAATTCACACTGTGTTCCAGTTAGCTTTGGTTAAAAAAAAGGCCCTAGCTACAAACCACTTTGCAAAAAAGAATGATTATATGAACACAGCATCTCATGTAGCCACTGTATGAACATGATGATACATTCTGAGTGATGCATAAAATACACAGAGGAAATGTGCAAAGCTGAACTGATCCCTGTGGGAAAACATGGCAGCAGCAAACAACAAAAGGATACAGCCGAAAAGAAGTTCCAATAATGCAAATGGTGGTGTAGAATAATGTCACTGACAATCTTCTGGTTAACAGTAATACAGAGTTTTGTATCGCTGCTCTTGCTTTTTATGTTTTGTGCACTCCACAGAGGTATGTTTTGGAATGAAACATTAGGAGCAAATGGTTTGTGTGTGTGTTGCATTCATCAAACGGAGCCCTGCCCTGCTTGCCTGTTGGATACACATCGTTACCTTTGCTACTACTGTATGTTCTTTGTGTTTTTAACTTTGTAATGATGAAAAAGAAAACTCTGGAGCCTTTTCTCTCAGCAGGCGCTGGCCATCATTGTCTTCAGACTGCTTCCTGGTTGATAATGACAGAGCATAAAGTACAGGCTGTCACCGCCTGATCCTCCCGTGAGAAGCAAGAAGGGAAGGAAAAACATAAAAAGCAACATGACTGAGAGGATAATTTGGGCTTTTTGGTTTTTTTTTTATTATTATTGTGTGGAAAAATAATCCTCATTGTCAGTGAATCCAGCACTTTGGTTTTCTTTTTTGCGGTGTTATTTTTCAAGGTCTTTTGGGTGGATTTTTTTAAAAGATGTTTCTGCTTTGTGTGTATGGTCATATGTAGTGTGACAGGAGAGATGGAAGGAGGAGAGAAAAGTGAACATGCAGAGCTCTTGTAAGTGCTATAGAGGATCCTGCTTTCCCTGTTTGCTCACTGTGTCATGGAGGAAATTACTAACATCCCCACTACAAGTCTTCATTCGCTAAACAGATGCTGCTTCATGCCAAATGGGTCATTACACCAGCTAAACTGTATTCGTGTTCGTTCATGCTGTGTGTGTGTGTGTGTATGGCTATTCTGCCTTCATGTCCATGTGCGTTACTGTGTGTTTGTGCTGCTGCACGAGATTTTGCAGACTGTGTGTGAGTATGTATTATGAATTAGGATGTTGTAGTGATGAGGACATATGGTGTTTCCTTATGTGGGTGTCATTATTTGTGAAATCTCTGTTCTGATAGATGATGTGTTTCTTCTTATAACATCTCTATCAAACAGCAAATTGCTGTTTTTTTTTTTTTTTTTTTT
>NW_018127907.1:2707462-2714353 GCF_001952655.1 Monopterus albus | reverse complement strand
ATTCCTTGATTGGGCAGCATGCTGGCGCAGTGGTTAGCACTGTCGCCTCACTTCAAGACGGTTCCGGGCCCGAGCCCGGGCCGACCTGGTGCCTTTCATGTTGTTCCTGTGCCTCCATGGGTTCTCTCCGGGTACTCCGGCTTCCTCCCACAGTCCAATGACATGCAGCTTAGGTTGATTGGTGACTCTAAATTGCCCATGAGTGTGTGTGTTTAAATACAGATGTGAGTGTGTGTGTGTGTGTGCATATATATATATATATATATATGTATGTATATGTGTGTGTGTGTGTGTGTGTGTGTGTGTGTGTGTATATATACCAGTGGTGGGCCGTGCATTTCATACCTGGGCCTTCAGTGGTGACTTACCCGACTTAATTCACCTCTTAATACCACCACTATCACATTGCAATTATAGAAACCATCAATACTATACAAAAACGCAATATAATTAGTGTGGGATTACAGAGAGAGAGAGGTATTTCATGTATTGAGGGTGCTAATTATTTATAGACAAAATCCATCCTCATGGAGGTGATCTCTGCGTTTCAGTTCCATTAGCAAGTCCTTTTCTAGTTTTGCTTTGACCAACCAATCAGAGGACAGAAAAATGCTGACATCATTGTGGGCCAGCTAGCGGGCCCTGTGAGGTGAATTTGAAATCTGATTGGTTAAAGAAACAGTCCCATTGCTAATACAGTTTAAGTTACATCAGCCAGCACTTCTGATTCTGAAGGCCCTGGGCAGATTAGATTGACATGGCAGCACATAGCGGCTTAAATCTGATTGGACAAAAAATCTAATAACATCCACATACACGTACTGGAAGCGGTGCAGCCAAGAGAAACGCTACGAAATGAAGAGAATAGACTGTTTGGAATAAATTAATACAATTTCATGGAACAAATGTTATAATTTAGGTTGTAAATGTAGGTCAGTGCTTCTGATAATGTTTAGGCCAGCAGAGAAGGCCTTTCTGGCCCTGACTGCCCACCACTGATATATACTGTATGTAGGTGCAGCTGTGGCTCAAGAGGTACCGCGGGTCATCTCCTAACTGGAAGATTAGTGGTTTGATTCCCAGCTTGTCCAGTCCAAATGTCAAAGTGTCCTTGAGTAAGACACTGAACCCCCAGTTGCTCCCAGTGATGACACTGGTGCGTGAATGTGTGTGGGTGAATGACCAAATAGTGTGAAAGCGCTTTGAGTGTGCTGCAGTGCAGAGAAAAGCTCAATACAAGTATAAGACCATTTACCATGTCTATACACTAAACTGGCAATCTGTACCTGAAATGAGTGGGATAAGTCCCTTCTATGTATCAAAGTAATATCTTAACAGCTCAAATTGATTTGACTACCATCAATTTTGTAAAGTTACCAATACCTGCAGGAAATGGTCATTTTAATGAGAAATGGAATATTTTAATTGACTATCCCCAACTCTCATTTCATTATGTGCTGCCCTCAAACAAAACAGATCTGGTAGAGATCTGAAAGAGTAGTTGTTAGTTGTTTCTTTCTTTGCCCATAACAGAAATATTGACTTTTAGCTGGTTTGAACCTAGTTTGAACCCATGATATGACAGTCAGTGGCATATATCATATGCATTTTTTTATTTGTAACAATGCAGTAAGATTTTCTCTGTCTTTGTACTTCAGGGTGGTGTAAGCAGGATGGAATTTCTGTTTATTCTCCTCTGTTTTTCTAAAGTAAAGCCCCATGTAGACCAAATTAACATTATAAGGAGAGGTGCAGAATGAAATGTTGTTGGGGGACATTGTTGGTCTTCAAAGGACTGAAACACCATCGAGGGGGATAAATATCTCCGACTCAACCCCAGTCAGTTAGAACTGATGAAGCTTCTTGGATGAGAGGTGAAACGTTTTCGACCTAGAAATCTAGTCCAGTTGATTTTTTTCTAAGTTTTTTTCAGTTTACTATGACCTGGATGACTGAGAATCTGCACAGACATGCAGAATGAAATAATCACTGTTCTGTTATTTCACTTATCTGTTATTTCACTATATTGAGAGCCACTGCACCAGATTCAAATTCCTCGTGTCCAACACTCCTGGCCAGTAAAGCTGACTCTGGTTCTGATAATCATTTCATATGCTATATAGACCATTCAGGAATGATTTGGCTATAGAAAAGGATGTGCATGGCCTCTTTAAAAGACAAAAGATCAGAAAGGCACCAGGCCCAGATGGTGTGACCCTCTCCTGCTTGAAAGTGTGCGCTGATCAACTGGCCCCCATCTTCACACTCATCTTCAACGGGTCACTGGAGCTGTGTGAAGTCCCCTCCTGCTTCAAATGCTCCACCATAATCCCAGTCCCCAAGAAAGCCTCCATCAGTGGACTGAACAACTACAGACCTGCCGCCCTGACATCTGTAGTTATGAAGACCTTTGAAAGACTGGTATTGGCCCACCTGAAGGATCTCGTAGACCCCCTGCAGTTTTCCTACCAGTGAACATGGCACTGCATTGCATCCTGCAACACCTCAACTCCCCAGGGACCTATGCACGGGCCCTCTTTGTGGACTTCAGCTCAGCATTCAACACCATCACCCCAGACATCCTCCACTCCAAACTGACCCAGCTCCCTGTGCCTGCCCCCACCTGTCAGTGGATTATGAGCTTTCTGATAGACAGGGAGCAGTAGATGAGGCTGGGGAAAACCACATCCAGCACCCAGACAATAAGCACAGGTGCCCCCCAAGGATATGTGCTCTCCCCTCTGCTGTTTTCACTCTACACCAACGACTGCATCACGAAGGACCCCTCTGTCAAGCTCCTAAAGTTTTCTGATGATACAATGGTCATTGGTTTCATCCGAGACAGTGACGAGTCAGTCTACAGAGGGGAGGTTGAGCAGCTGGTCCTGTGGTGTAGCCGCAACAACCTGGAGCTGAACACTATCAAAAGATTGGAGATGACAGTGGACTTCAGGAAGAACTCCCCCGCCTTACCCCCCTTCGCTATACTTGGCAGCACTGTATCAGCAGTAAAGTCCTGCAAGTTCCTTGGCTCCACTGTCTCCCAGGACCTGAAGTGGACATCCAACATCAGGACCATCACCAAGAAGGCAAGCAGAGGATGTACTTCCTGCGTCAGCTCAGGAAGTTCGACCTGCCCCTGGAGTTGCTGATACACTTCTACAGAGGAATCATCGAAACTGTTCTCTGCACCTCTATCACTGTCTGGTTTGGCTCAGCAACCAAACAGGACAAGTACAGACTTCAGCGAACAGTCAGGACTGCAGAAAAGATCATTGGTGTGAGCCTGCCCTCCATGGAGGACCTGTACACCGCATGTGTCAAAAGGAGGGCAGAGAGGATCACTGCTGACCCCTCACACCCAGGACTCTGCTGTTCTCAGTAATGTTAATATTGGTAGCATTACTTTTGGATTTCATTGAAATAATAATGCTACTTGGGGGGGAAAAAAAATCAGATATTCATTGCTTGCTGTTGCTTACCAATATTGCTTGCTAACTGTCGACTGTGGAAAGCCTCCACTAGGAGGAGGAGTTTTCTCAACTAATCATTACCTCAATAAACAATTTAAAATAATCTTTCTGCAACTGTATTCCTCTTTCAACCTGCTGTGTCTACAACTTAAACAAAATTTGTCATTTTATATATATATTTTGTTTGTTTTTTCATTTAATAATATTACACACAGAGGAAAACACAATGTACCAATACAGTCACAACCACGCTGTGCACACATACATTCCGTGTAGAGACACTTGCGGATGAGTTCAGATAATAATCTCACTTGCGCAAATGCATATACTGGGTAAAGATACGTGCACCCCCACCCTCCAAAACACACTAACACTCACCCAGATCTTCACAAAGACCACTGTTGTGGTGAGCCGTGTGTTTAGAGTGGTTTTGGACCCAGTAACGATGCAGATGCGGGTGGTGCCATATTGTGTCCCTTCACAGACACACCCACACACACCCACACAGAGGCACATGCTTTCCCATGACCACAGAGCACACATATACAGTGGTGTGAAAAAGTATTTGCCCCCTTACTGATTTCTTATCTTTTTGCATGTTTGTCACACTGTAATGTTTCAGATCATCAAACAAATTTAAATATTAGTCAACGATAACACAAGTAAACACATCATGCAGTTTTTAAATGAAGGTTTTTATTATTAAGGGAAAACAAAATCCAAAACTACAAAGCCCTGTGTGAATAAGTGTTTGCCCCCTAAACCGAATAACTGGTTGGGCCACCCTTAGCAGCAACAACTGCAATCAAGCGTTTTCGATAACTTGCCATGAGTCTGCCACAGCGCTGTGGAGGAATTTTGGCCCACTCATCTTTGAAAAATTGTTGTAAGTCAGCCACATTGGAAGGTTTTCGGGCATGAACTGCCTTTTTAAGGTCATGCCACACCATCTCAATTGGATTCAGGTCAGGACTTTGACTAGGCCACTCCAAAGTCTTCATTTTGTTTTTCCTTCAGCCATTCAGAAGTGGACTTGCTGGTGTGCTTTGGATCATTGTCCTGCTGCAGAACCCAAGTTCGCTTCAGCTTGAGGTCACAAACGGATGGCCGGACATTCTCCTTCAGGATATTTTGGTACACAGCAGAATTCATGGTTCCACTTATCACAGCATGTCTTCCAGGGCCTGAAGCAGCAAAACAGCCCCAGACCATCACACTACCACCACCATATTTTACTGTTGGTATGATGTTCTTTTTCTGAAATGCAGTGTTACTTTTACGCCACACATAATGGGACACACACCTTCCAAAAAGTTCAACTTTTGTCTCGTCTGTCCACAGAGTATTATCCCAAAAGTCTTGGGGATCATCAAGATGTTTTCTGGCAAAACTGAGACGAGCCTTTATGTTCTTTTTGCTCAGCAGTGGTTTTCGTCTTGGAACTCTGCCATGCAAACCATTTTTGCCCAGTCTCTTTCTTATGGTGGAGTCATGAACACTCACCTTAACTGAGGCAAGTGAGGCCTGCAGTTCTTTGGATGTTGTTGTGGGGTCTTTTGTGACCTCTTGGATGAGTTGTCGCTGCGCTCTTGGGGTAATTTTGGTCGGCCGGCCACTCCTGGGAAGGTTCTCCACTGTTCCATGTTTTCGCCATTTGTGGATAATGGCTCTCACTGTGGTTCGCTGCAGTCCCAAAGCTTTAGAAATGGCTTTATAACCTTTTCCAAACTGATAGAGCTCAATTATTCTCTTTCTCATTTGGTTTTGAATTTCTTTGGATCTCGGCATGATGTCTAGCTTTTGAGGATCTTTTGGTCTACTTCACTTTGTCAGGCAGGTCCTATTTAAGTGATTTCTTGATTGCGAACAGGTGTGGCAGTAATCAGGCCTGGGTGTGGCTAGAGAAATTGAACTCAGGTGCGATAAACCAGTGTTTTGACAGGGGGGCAAACACTTGTTCACACAGGGCTATATAGTTTTGGATTTTGTTTTCCCTTAATAATAAAAACCTTCATTTAAAAACTGCATGATGTGTTTACTTGTGTTATCGTTGACTAATATTTAAATTTGTTTGATGATCTGAAACATTACAGTGTGACAAACATGCAAAAAGATAAGAAATCAGTAAGGGGGCAAACACTTTGTCACACCACTGTATTTGGAGCATGTCTGTGGCTCATAAACCACCTGAGGTTTGACCAAGTCAGTTCTGTGACAGCCCGAGGGGCATGGGGTGGGGATCCATAGATTGTGGAGCTTGAACCATAACACAGACCGAGTTGGTCGGTAGCTCGACCTCTGTTACAGAGATTTCAACCTTTTTAAATGTTTTTCCTCAGAGAAGTGTGTTCCTTTAATAGAAAAGGGTCCTTTTAAGGCCACAGTAAACTTGACACAAATTAGCTCGTAGAACAGAAACATCTTTGCTCAAAATAATAGGTTCTCTATTTGTACAAGGGAAGCTGGTTAGAAAATATACAAACATATCATTTAACATATCATCTGGTGTAACAGATCATAGCTGATCTCTGATCTGTACAGATCCCCCTCATGGTCCACCACACATGTAAACCACGCATTAATTGCCAATAAGACACTACCTCGTTGTGCCTGGCACTTCCGTTTCTAACAAGAGCAAGATGTTGTTGTGCACAGCAGGGAACTTTGGCTTTTCCCTCATCGGGAACCTAAAGAGAATTTGACAGTCTGATACCGTGGTTGTACTTTGTTTTTCCATGTCTATAGCTCTCTCTCTCTCTCACTCAAACACACAATCAGGTGAATGGAGAGCCTCAAGTCAGCATTCACGGTGCTCTGTAATCATGGTGGAACCTAATCAATCAGTCAGGGAGAGTGCAGGAGCAGCTTTGGAAACAGCCGTTGAACAGGCAGAACACAAACTGTAGAAATGTGACATCTCTGCTGCTTGGCTCATAGTGAACCAGCCTTAGTCCTCATTTCACCTCTAAACCAGCAGGAGTGGAATCCCTGACTGCAAAGAGGTCAATCCTCTGCCCAGACAATGTAGACATCCTCACATTTATATGTTTTATTTTAGGATTTTACTGAAACACCAGACATCTTCAATATTGTTTTCACCTAAGGCCAAGGACAATGTCTTCAAGTTCTTTAAAGAGCCCAGGGGGCCTTTCCTTGCTTTCTGATTTATCTGCAATGTGAAAATGGTGAATTATCATCTTAGACATGACCCAAAGCTCAAAAAGTTAGGTGTACGCATGTTCTAGAATGTCTATGCAGAACCAATGTGGTTTATACCAGTCTCCCAAGCTCTCGCTCGTGAGACTTTTTTTCTAACAAAATTAAGAATTACATGACAATTTAAGGATTTCCTTGAATGGTCATAATATTCAGGGACTCACCGTTTTACCTGATCGGGTCTAACCTGCAAGCAGCCGGC
>NW_018127907.1:2705954-2706939 GCF_001952655.1 Monopterus albus | reverse complement strand
TTTCCCTGTCTTGTCCTATATCCACTTCCTTCGCTTTCCTTCTTCCACTGTCCTATGCTTTATCCATTTTATCATGTTGTCCGTTCGTCGTCCATATGATTCTTGTGAATGTGATATGTTATGAACACCTGGAGAGAATTTCTTCAAAAATGACATGTGCCCACTTGGACTTAAACATGAACCGATTAGATTTTTGGTTGTCAAAGGTCACTGTGACCTCACATCTGTCCTATTGTTGTGAACACAATATCTCAGCAGCATCTTAAGGGAATGTCTTCAAATTTGGCATAAATGTCCAGTTGGACTCAAGCCTGCACTGATTGGATTTTAGTGGTCAAAGGTTAACTTTGCAAACTCACTTCAGTCCCATACCTGTAAGTTTCACTGTCCCTTTATTGTTGCTGTATGTAAGGTTTTTCTCTCCCAGGCCTCTTTCTCCCCTTCTCTCTTTCTCTCTGGTCGGTCATGCTGAGACAGATGACAGCACTAGGCTAGACTGAAATCCCCATTATACCCTCCTCCACCTGTGCCCGCTGCTGTTCTATTGCCTCTCATTCTGTTGTCCTTTTTGGTCATCACATCCTCCAGCTCCTCTTAACTGTGCTCCTGTATTTTTCCATTTCTTTTATTCTTTCTTTAGAGAGATCAGCTCAACTGAACTTCTAGGTCCATTTTATTGCCATCTGTAGGCATTAAAAATGCATGCTGGGGAAATTTCAGGGGGCAGGAGGGAGAGTGCATGCAATAAAAATGCACAACACTCTTTGCTTTCACATTTTTCTTCCTCCTTTCTTCCCTTCCTCTACCTTCGCTCTATCAAACTCCAATGATGTTCCCACCTTCTCTCATGCCATCCCCTCTAAATAGTCCCTTTTCCCCTTACCTTCAGTTCTTCCCCATCTTCTTTATGCTGGAAGAATATGATTCAGATTTCAAAGAAAAAGACAGGAAACCTTAAATATTCCATTTGAAATAAATGGGAAAA
>NW_018127907.1:2701952-2705900 GCF_001952655.1 Monopterus albus | reverse complement strand
GAGAAGATATCCATTTCACTAACCGACAAGAAATTGAGCATTGATTGAATAAATATCAGATTTGTTCACTGTATATTCGATTGCAAAATATCTCCTGACTGAGTGCTTCCAATGCAAATTGAGTTTCTTGAGCGTTGTTATTAACTTGTTCTCTTTTCCTGTTTTCAGTGAGAAAAACTGAGTAAATATATTGGAAGTGTTACAGATTCCGGTGGAAGGAAGGTTTTATGATGATAACTGATAAATGAGAATAGACTGGGGGTTCCGCAGCATTTCATTACATTTGAATCCAGAATTAAAGCAAACACACTGAAACATCCATCCATCCAATATCTTTACACTTATCATGAACAGGGTTACTGCAGGGGGCTGGATCCAATTCCAACTGACATTGGGCGAGAGGCAGAGTACACCCTGGACAGGTTGCCAGTCTATCACAGGGCTGACATGTAGACAAACAACCACACACACCCACACTCACTTGCAATTTAGAGTTACCAGTCAACCTAAGCTGCATGTCTTTGGACTGTAGGAGTAAGCTGGAGTACCCGGAGAGAACCCACACAGACACTGGGAGAACATACAAAGGCCCCGGGTCGGCCCGGGCTCAAACCCAGAACCTTCTTGCTGTGAAGCAACAACGCTATTAACTCTGAGAAGCTTCTCATCAGATTTGAACAGTTTCCTTGGTCTTCCACACCTGTTTTTGCCCTTGACCTCTCCCGATTCTTTATATTTCTTTAGAACGCCTTGAATACTACACCTTGAGTATTCAGTTTGTTTACTGATTTTTTTTTCTGACATTTTTGTGTTTTTATAATACTGTGTACATATCGCCTATATTTTCTAGTTGTATTCTGATAAATAAATATATACATCATCATTCTAGCATTGCTAAAACAACAAATCTAATGGTGGCTTCAGACTTTTGCACAGTACTGTAGCATCACAGTTTATTTCTACCCTTAAACACAGAGCAACAGTAGTTTTCATCAGGAGTTGTGTTTGTGGGCACCTGATGAATATAAAGTGCAGTATTTACTGTCTTCTCGCTGTACACTAACTCCTAAGGGAAATATCTGGTCCTTTAGCAGCTAAATGCTTCATTGTTCACTAAGTCACTAATTATGTCTGCCTGCTGTTTGAACAGATAATGCACAGAGGATTTCTCAGAAGTTTTTCACTGAGAATAGTTGCCTGCTGCTACACTATGAATGAGAGCAGCGAGAGTGAGCCACAACAGTAAAAAATGAAACAGTTAGTGAAAAGATGGAATAGGAAAGGGGACCAATGCATCAGGCGATGATAGCTCATTCACATATCAAATAGTTACTGTATCTGACACATACACATCGTAGTATAGCTTTAAATATTATTGTAATTTAATAAAAACACACTACAATGGCAAGCTTTAGTCCCATTTTAATGACAAAGCTGAGACAGAATCAATGTTGATTTGAGAGCCTGAACCACTAATGGAAACCCATGTACAGTAAATATAGTATCAAAAAGAAACTGAGACAACATGAGATGTTAACTGCAGCTGCTCTCTGCCTCAGTGAAAACTGAAACCACTCTATTTAAACAATATGTGACAAAGAAACAGCTATGGAAGAGCACTTAATTCTAGAGCGTTATTTGTACTGGTACTGGGGGTTTTCTTGTGATTACCCAACTGGAATTCCAGCCTTCAGCTGCTTTTCCATGTTTTTTCAGAAGGTTTGTTTTCTAGGAGCCTTCAGCTGCTTTTCCATGTTTTTTTCATCATAACATCATAGTGTAGACATTTTCTGCTTGTCTGGCTTGACCTTGAACCTGCACATCATTTTAATCCACATTGCTTTGGATGCAGCCACCTCATGTATGCTACCGTCTGTCAAATTCATAGTGAGCCATTTCATCTCTCTCCCCTCATCTGTCTCTTCTGGATCCAGATGAGGAGGCGATATGCCATATGCTCTTCTCCCTCAGATGTAACTTCAGCAAGAGCAGGTGTAATATCCTGGCAGAAGCTCATCTCTGCTCTGTCGCCCTGGGGGCGGGGAAACAGTATTCCACTCATCTCCTTTCCTTTGGCCTAAGAAGTGAGAGATACTGAAAGAGGAGAAGCAAGAGGAATAAGAAAAGGAAGTAAGAAGGAGGAGGTAGAGGAGGTGAACAGCCTTGGCCCATACTCTTCTCTCCTCCTAGAAAACAAGTAATCTGACTCAAGTGATTACTCATCTCATTACAGTCAATGCTTAACCTTTGTGTGTGTGTGTGTGTGTGTGTGTGTGTGTGTGTGTGTGTGTGAGGCGTCATATGTTCTTTTTTTAGTGTGTAATACTGAAAGAGGAGAAGCAAGAGGAATAAGAAAAGGAAGTAAGAAGGAGGAGGTAGAGGAGGTGAACAGCCTTGGCCCATACTCTTCTCTCCTCCTAGAAAACAAGTAATCTGACTCAAGTGATTACTCATCTCATTACAGTCAATGCTTAACCTTTGTGTGTGTGTGTGTGTGTGTGTGTGTGTGTGTGTGTGTGTGTGTGAATGGCCTCATATCCTTGCTTAATTGTGCATGCCTGCTCCTATGTGACCTTTTGTGCATCTCTGTGTGTGAACATGTGTCTGGCTGTCCAGGAAATTCTAGAGGATCAAATGACATTTGATCTGATATATGTGTTTTTAACTGTGTTCACTGTGCCTGTGGTTTTGTGCTGAGAGTGTGTGGTTAGAATGTCATATGTCATGTCATGGTAGCAGAAATATCTTCAGGCTCATCAGTGCTGTAAACATAACGGTTTGCAGTGTGTGTGTGCACATTGTTAGAGTTCATTTATGTTTAGCATGCCAAGCTAAATGACCTAGAGCTCTTGGCTGTACTACTTACAGTATTTTTTTTCTGTGTGGACGAGGAGAACAGGAAACTTCAAAACAATTGATATGTTCTTGTTCACTGTCAGTCACTGCATGTGATGCTATCGATTTATTTGTGTGTTCAGGAGAAATTTTTGAAGAAAATATAAAAAATGAGGGCAGAGGAGAAGTAAGCAAAGATAAGCTAGGAAGTGACTGAAAGCACCAGAGCTTAAGTCGTTTGATTTACAGCCTTGCTTACAGTGGAATAGCTGCCTCAAATAATAGATCTCTACCTCCCCATAATTGTTTCACCAGCAAGGGGGTACCCATTGCAACAGTGAAGTGAGCTGAATCTGTGTTTTTGTTTTTATGTGTTGCACCTTTCAGGATTGTTCTATTCAGGGATTTGTCCTTGAAGGCATGGCAGCTGGTCCCTGACCATGTATTCAGTCATGTAATTTCACTCTGGGCATTACTATCTTAATATAAGAAAGTCACTTTCTGCTTTTCCTGTATTAGGGGTCACCACAGTGAATCGTCACACTGACGACTTCCATGTTGATATTTGGCACGTGCTTTTACGCCAGATGCCCTTTCTGATGCAACCCTGACTCGAACTCGGGCAGCAGCGATGAGAGTGCTGTGCCTTAACCACTAGCCTACCTGGCATCACTATCTTAATATATATAATACATTTCCATGTATTAATGATTGATTTTGAATAATCATGTTCATGATCAAGCTAACACCTGGCCTGAAGAGGGGCGTCATCTGTTCACTGCCAAAGGAAAAACATAAGCACAATCAGATTCACAAATAATTAGTTCAGAAAATCTACACTAACCGGTAAAATTCAGCCAAACAAAAGCAGCTAAAATCTTGAATTTGTCACACTCTAATTATTTAGGATCAAATCAAATCAAATCAAATTTTATTTGTATAGCGACAAATCACAACAAAAGTCATCTCAGGACACTTTACAAAGTAAGGTCTAGACCTTACTGTTATCAATATTATTACATAGGGAAAACCCAACAAATCCCCCTTGAGCAAGCACTTGGCGACAGTGGGGAGGAAAAACTCCCTTTAACGGAAGAAACCTCCGACAGACCC
>NW_018127907.1:2671998-2700759 GCF_001952655.1 Monopterus albus | reverse complement strand
GTGTGTGTGTGTGGTGTGTGTGTGTGTGTGTGTGTGTGTGTGTGTGTGTGTGTGTGTGTGTGTGTGTGTGTGTGGTGTCATGATTCGGTTCTGTGTTGCTTCCTGTCAGGCTTTTATTTTGATGCTACGTCCTGTTTTGTTTCACCACAGTTTTGGTCTTTTTACTTTCTTCATCACCCGCATTAGTTTCACCTGCTCATTATAGTTTGCACCGCATCATAAGCAGCCTTCACCCACCAATCCCAGCCAGATTGTTCTAGACGCCACCTCTCACTCTCCAGCATTTTTCGGTTTTGGTACTTTGTGTTTTTGACCCGGCTTGTTCCTCTGACTATTCTGTTCTGCCTTGCCCTCTTGCTTCAGACTGTCACTGTGTATAATTATCGGACTTCCCTTTGGACTACGTATTTGGATTCCTCTGCTGTATGTGTTTGCTGGCTCTGATCTCGGACTGTTTATACCGACCTGTGATTTTTGTGTTTCACCGTGTCTTGTATGGTTTTGTTTAGCGTTAGTTCTCTTATTAAAGAGACGGTTTTGTTTTACATTTCCTTGTCTGGCCTTTTAATTGAGTTCACCCTCAACATTTTTGGCAGCATAACGCGCCGATTCCTGACATGTGGTGTGTGCGTGTGTGTTTGTCTTTATATACTTGTGCGAACCAACCCCTGATGGAACACCTTTCTTGTGTGGACATTTCATTGGTGACTTTCACCAATGCGGTTTCTGTACTATGATGGACTCTAAATCCTGACTGAAAATCCTCAAACAAATCATTCTTGTGCAAGTGGTCACATAACTGCTTTGCAACAGCTTTTTCAAGGATTTTGGAAATAAATGGGAGATTGGATATTGGTCTATAATTAGCTAGGACACCTGGGTCAAGAGTAGGCTTTTTGAGTAGAGGTTTAATTACTGCAAGTTTAAAAGCCTGTGGAACATAACCTGTTAATAGAGAGAGGTTAATCAGATCTAGTATGGATGTGTTGATTAGGGGAAAGACGTCTTTGAGCAGCCTGGTCGGGATGGGGTCCAGGAGACATGTTGATGATTTAGATGAAGCAATTGTTGAGGTCAACTCAGAGGGATCTATAGGGGAGAAGTAGTCCAAGTATAAATGAGGTCTTACAGATGTTTCTAAAGCCATTGTAGTAGATGGCACATCTGCGAGAGCTGTGGGAGTGGTCCGACCAATTTTTTCTCTAATAGTTGTGATTTTATTTGTAAAGAAGCTCATGAAGTCATTGCTGCTGAGATCTAAGGGAATGTTAAGCTCAACAGCACTGTGGCTCTTTGTCAGCCTGGCTACAGTGCTGAAAAGAAACCTGGGGTTGTTCTTATTTTCCTCAATCAGTGATGAATAAAATGTGGTTCTGGCACTATGAAGGGCTTTCTTATATGTTATTAAACTATCTTTCCAGGCTATGAAAAACTCTTCTGACTTAGTGGACCGCCACCTTCTTTCCATTTTTTGTGATGCCTGCTTTAGGGAGCGGAGCTGCGAGCTGTACCACGGGGCTAGCCTCCTCTGTTTCACTACCTTCTTTTTCAGAGGGGCAATGGTATCAAGTGTATTACGCAGGAAGGCTGCAGTACTATCAACAAGATTATCGATTTGTGTGGGAGTAAAGTTAAGGTGGCCTCCTTCCACTGTGTTGGCAAACGGCACTGAAGTAGATAAAGACGGAATTATTTCCTTAAACTTGGTAACAGCATTGCCAGATGGACATCTGCTGTAGTGGAATTGTTTCCCACATAGAGTATAATCCATTAATGTAAATTCAAAAGTTATTAGAAAATGGTCAGACAGAAGAGGGTTATGGGGAAAAACTATTAAGTGTTCAGTTTTGATGCCATATGTCAGAACAAGATCAAGAGTGTGATTAAAACAGTGAGTGGGTTTATTTAGTTTGAGAGAAGCCAACTGAGTCTAATAATGAACAGAATGCATTGTTGAGGCTGTCATTGTCGGCATCTACATGAATATTAAAGTCGCCTACTATGATTATTTTATCTGTACTAAGCACTAAATCAGACAGAAAGTCTGAGAATTCACTTAAAAACTCTGAATAAGGAGCAGGTCGATGTGGATACACAATCATAAATGAGCCAACAAGAGGAAGAAGACATGCACTGTCATGCATGTTACATTTATGACTGTGAAGGTTCTGTTAACATTGCAGCCCTGTTGCAAAAACCTAGTACAATACAAATAATCCTCTGGTATTCTGTATACCACTGGTTGCACATTTGTTAGTGTGCAGTGATGATATTCTGCCCTTTAGCTTAAATTGAGTCTGTTTTTTCTGTCAGTTGCTCTGCTTCTTTTTCTCTCATCATCAGCCAGAAGGTCACTTTTTACCTGTAGCATAATCATCTGAACCGGACATGGAATACTTGTGTGTGCCTATCTGAATCTTTGCATCTCCCCTGTGTGCTTTTGTATGTTGCATGTTTGTACAGAACCGGCATAATTTAATTCAGGGAACCCAGATGGCCTCCAGTCCCAATTGAACCAAATGTGGAATTCCGCTGAGCCTTTAGGAGACACAATTCAAAAAACCTCAGGATTGGCACTGTGAGCTGGGCCCAGTTATTTTTTTGGTTTCAGCTGACATGGCAGTGTACCCTCATCCCCAGGAGGTCCCCACAGGGTCCCCTATACAATCACCTCCACCATATTTTCCAGTTCAGTCACTAGAAGGGCGACAAATCTCCCTTCTTTTTCATGGCCAGGGGAGGTAGTGGTGAATGTTCACCATTATCAAATCTGACAGCTGGAATCATGTAGCTTTTGTAAAGCACCTGCTAAATGCACAACTCATGCAGCAGTTGGTTGATATGTTCATGCCATGCCTTGGGGGTCAGGCCGAGGGGAGTGAGTAAGGTGGTGCACCACAGCCGTACAGTGTGACAAAGAGAAGATTAAAATGCATATAACCGACGTTGTCAGTCAGACTGTAGGGTGGTTTCCAAATGCATGGCTGTTGCTGACAAAACGTTTGTGTACTTCATCATTATTCTTGAGAAAGCAAATGTATTGGTTACTAACTGAACACACTCTTTTGCTGTCATGAATAGCTATGCTGGGTGGCTCAATCGTAGTCCATTTATCTGAACTTTATTTTACCAGGTAGTCTCACTGCAACTGAGTTCATTTACAAGAGAGACCTGAGAAGAAACACATAATCAGACAAACACACAGTCAACATACAGAAACAACACAAATTTAGGCCAGAAGATAGAAGGCTAGAAGATTCATTAACAAAAACAAACAGGCAAAAACCCTCCATCATATTAACTGTATTAAAACTTATACTTTGCACTTTTGGACAACTGATTTCTGAATATTTATATCTTCATTAGAAACAAATTGGCTTGGGATTTGGTTAGTCAGAGAGTATCTGGAGATGAGCAATAGATTGTTATAATAATCGTAGAATATCTGCTAAAACCTCTCAGTGCTCATTAGGGAAAGTCCACAGTCATGGTTAAAAGAAACAATCGACAGATATTACAAACAGAAGACTGGGTTTGAGTCGGTCTCCAGTGTGAAAGTAACACTTTGGTGACCTCACCATCCAACCCAACCTCTGTATGAGGTTTTGTTGTGGTACTGTACCATATAACAACATGGTGCTTCCTTCTGCTTTGGTCCTGAGCAGGATCAATGAATTGTTCCACAACTATAAAAATTTACTGGTCAGGATAACAATCACCTGCTGTTAGGTGTAATTTCCACTGGGTTAGTTGCCCTTAGTTTTCAAAATTATAGTTTTGTCACTAGCACAGTTTTGATTTAGTTTGATTAACTCACAAAATTCCAAAATCTACACTGTCATCTTACAGCTATCGTTATAGCAATCTTTATGAGAAAATTGCTCAGTTAAAATCTTAATATGTTGATCTCGGTCGCCTTCAGCCTAAAGCATCAGTAACCTAAATGTGACAGTAGGGAAGCAATTTAAACAGTATTCGTTATTTTATTTGTTGGTCCACCAGTATGTTGAAACGTATAATAACCTCTTCGGCCATAGTTTCCTAGATGTATAGAAATGTATTTGCTGACATCAGTTCTGAAACCTATTCTGCATTCTTGGTCTCAACAATAAGCATTTCATTCAAGCACTTTTAAGAATGCATGCAGATTATTATACAGTATGTCATTCAGTTACAGTTCTGGTGTGAGTGCAGTGCATGAGCAATCCTCCAAAAAAAGTAGTATGTGCATAGGATATGGTACCGTATATAACATCTCTGTTTGTCCTGCAGTTGAGTGGAGATTTGGGTGGTCAGTGGTCGGTTGGTTCAATGCCTCTGCAGCAGCTAATGTGTGGCGAAGCCTCATGTGGGACCCACTGGTGGTTGACTATGGTGGTTGGAAAGCTTATTGTTAAAATGGTAATTGAGCTGCTCCGAGACACAGGATACACATACTGAATTTGAGTGTTATCCCCCTTTAAGTTCTTCATAAACAGCTCTTGGCAATCACTTCTTTATTGATTTATTCTTTTAACACTGTGAAGAAAAATATTGACTGCTGAGTTAGCCACCGATTTGTGTAGCTGAACACATAATGTGCGTGTGTGTGTGCTCCTCCTGCATTCTAAATCAATATAAATAAATACAAGAAAGGGTGTAAAATGGCTGCCACCAAACTGTGCTGCATATGACAACTGCAGCTTTGCATGGAAAGCAGCAAGACAAGCATGAGTGCTGGTGAGAAAGCACACCTGGAAACACTTCAGAACACACGTTTGTTTGCTTGTTCCCCCCCAAAACAAGTTCAACTCAGCAGCTTACAAGCGGTGGCATGTTCCCTCAGTTGAGATTTCACTCTGTATTCTTCTCTCAGGTGTTTGAAAAAAATGCCTTGGATAAATTTTGGATGAGCAAACGTCAGCACAACGGCTTCAAATGTGGAGAGCCGTTCTAAGAGCAGCCAATGCACCGTGGCAATTGTGGCATTTTTGGTGACTTTAGGTTCTCTTTTTGAAAGACAGTGTGCTGAATGTAAAAGTACGAAATGGGGGTTTCCCATGACAGTAATCTCCTGTTTTAGATTTTCACCACAAGCTGTTGTGCAGGCTTTTCTGTCCTTTAGCTTTAGTGGCACTCGCAGAAAGGGATTTTCTACCAACTAATTTGTTTTATTGCTGACAGGAAAATAAGAAAGAAAAGGAAGATGAAAAATGTACAGCACTCTGCTCAATTTATTCACTTGTCTGTGAAGAAAGGCTGTTTAGAGAGTGAGCAGAGATTTTGAATACAGCTGTTCAAATTTCTCCTTTGTGCTGGATACAAGTTTGACAGTTTCATAACAGGACTAGCAGTAGACTGCCATAAAAAGTAGATAATTGCTACTGCCTCGGTTTACAACAGTGCCAACTATATGTGCAGTACATATCTGCACATTTCTTGACTTTAAAGCTACAATAAGGATTCATTCAAACTCTAGCTAGTGCTAGCATGGGACTCTGGAATCAGTTTCCTGCGCTCTGCCTAGCCATCCCCCTCCCTGCTCACTTCACTGTGCTCCGTGCTCCACCTGACCCTTCGTGAACATCAACCCATCACACAGTGTCACAGTTTGGAGATCTCACCAAGCCCTGCTTCATGTTTACAGTAAACACAGCACATCTGGATAGCATCTTCCACTACAGGAAAAGACATTTACAGTCAGTACAGTTTGTGAACACTATCAGAGAAAGAATGAGTGCGCCCTGAAAAGCACACATGCTGTTTGAGAATGTCTAAAATTGACTAAAACGCACTGTCAAGTGTAGGAGCATCTGAAGAGAGAGAGCAAATAACACATAGCTATCACCTCAGCTAAGTAATACATTCACAGCATACCAGTCAGGCAGAAATAATGCCAAATCAGTGTTCGTTTGTAAATCCCTCTTCTCTCTCAACTCTCTATTGAAATCCGCGCTAATGTAACTTTTGTTGATTACTTTTCTTGCTTCTCTTCATAACTCTCATTTCTTGTCCTTCTTTTTTATGTATCTGTCTCAGCTAACACTGAAATCAGTAGCTTGCTAGCCTGCCATGATTGTGATAGGCCAAAGCGTGTTCACGTATTGATTGACGGCCATGAGCTTCAAGCCCTGAATGGTGGCCTTGGTCAAGAGCGTCATCCTGGTCCAAAACCTTTAGAAGAGAATACCTCTGCAATGCTGTCAGGCTCTTTGGTGGGTCTGGGACACAGAAGCCTTCAACAGCAACTGCCCCCATTAACATAGGTTTTTGGGGATGCTTCTACTAAAAAATACTAGAAATGACCACATACTGAACCTTTAATTTGACTTTGAGGAGAAAATGAAAGCTTAATCTTTATTTGTTGGATCTTAGATTTTTTTAATCAAAGAAAAGAATCTGAGTGACTTTATAAAAATCCAGAAACACAATAGACCTTTTTCACAAAAGACTTCAAAGTAGGAAAAGAACAGGTGTAACCAGTAACATTAATGGCGGCTCTGTAAGCAGTCAGTACATCATGACATATGACAGGGAGCCTGCATGCACAACGCCATAAGCTGGAAGCAGAGAAATAGAAATGCCATGATAGAGTCATGTCAAAATGTCTTCTATGAAAAGAGCCTTTTTATATATGTGGCACTTGTGCCACATATGTGTCCTGTGGGATGGAGAGATGGGAAATATTCTAATGGCATTGGCTTGTGAGTGTCATCTGACAGCATATAAAGGTTCTGTGGAGTAAATTAGGGTGTTAGCAAAATGACATTATATCCCTTCAGTTTGGGTTGTGTGAAATCTGTAAGGTACTGCAGAGTAGCTATGTTTTGATTAGGAAAGTAATATACTAGTAAGTAGTATCAAAGTGACAGACAGTGCTACTGATGGTTTCACACTGTTCCACTGATCCACAGGGGACAGTAACAGGTCAAGACACTGTGCCAAATAAGACAATGAAGGAGTCAAGTGCTAGCATGTACTTTAAACAAACTGGCTTTTCATATCTATTATCTTGCAGTGAATTTTCTCCAGATATGTTACGGGTGTCATATGACACATGTCACATGATACAGTGTGACATCACCAGTGTGTGTTGCCTGGATAAACTCTTTCTTTCCCTCTGCCATCAGACTCCTAAACAGCTGACTCAGGATCTACCTCATGTAATTCCACCTGTACTGTTTACATACTCATTTTGCAACATGCATAATTGCACACTCACTGCTGAGTATTTGCACTCCACGGCTCCCATGTAGCATATGTTCTCTCTGCATTATATTTTGTTCTCATTGTATTTTTATTTGCTTCCTTCACTTGCCTTAGATTTGTGATTTTACTGCCTATTTAGATTTGTGTTATTGCTCATCTACTTTATATTTCACTTGTATAATGTGGCATTCATGTGGACGGCAAAGTAAGAATTTCATTGTACAGGAAAACACATTTCCTAACTGTGCATATGACAAATAAACATTTTGACCTTCGACCTTAAGTGCTCTAAGGGGCTCAAATTGCATTAATGTGTGAGTGTTTAAGAGGCATACAGTGGTGAACCAAATTAAAGGCTTTGGTTGTAAGGTAAAAATGGACTTCACACATCACATCAGGGATGATTTATGGTTATGTTTATAATATCCTTTGTCAGGGGTAAAGGTAAGTGTACCATAATGAGTATGAACAGTACACATATACTGTTATTATTATGTTTTTGGCTTCACTCTGACCACAACAGGAATGTGTGAGTGCTATACATCATCACATCTAAAACTGAAATACATGTTCTCTGGTCACATCATATTTTCTTATGCTTATTTTTGCAACACAAAAACATGGTTGGTAATTTCTCCAGACATCAGTTTGAATTTATCATTTATTTTTGTTTTGCTGTTTCATATTGGCACAGTACAGAGGGAACAAAGAGTTTGGGTTAAGAGGGTTGCTCTCATTTGTTGTTTATTACGATATCAGCAACTTGTGTTACATGTGTAATGATCAAGGCAAAGACAGAGGGAGACAGGTTGAGAGACACACAAAGTGAAGTATGGCTCTAAATAAATCATGCTAATCTTAATGAGATTAATGAGGATTTGAGATCAGAGTGCGCATTCTGCTGTGCATGCAGGCAACCTAATTAAATAATTTTCAGTGAATTTAAAGGCTGAATTACTGCATGTAAAAACAATTACTGAACATGTATAGTATATACCTTCTTATAAGTCTATTGTTACCATATTTCTATACACACATTTGATTAAAAATATTTAATCGCAATTAATCACATCATTGTCCATAGTTAACTCACAATTAATTGCACTTTTAAAAATCTATTCTAAACAGTGGGGGAAAGTAACTTAGTACATTTATTAAAGTACAATTTTGAGGTAGCTGTACTTGAGTATTTTCATTTTCTGTTACTTCATACTGTGACTTCACTACATTTTAGAGACATATTATATTTTGACTCTACTACATTGTTATATAACTTTAGTTACTAGTTACTTTTCATAACCATATTAATACAAAACATACTGTGGTGGAAAATTTACAAGCTACCCAGCATTAATTCACATTAAATGCATATAAGTCAGTTAAAACTAGCTCCCACTTTACCAGCTGCAACATTAAATGTTGTGTACACAATAATACATTAGTAATTATAATACAATAATGTGATATACCGGAATGTGAAATGCACCTTTCTGTATAATGAGTACTTTTACTTTGAGTATTTTAATTATGGTTTGATGCTAATACTTTGTACTTTTACCCAAGTAACATTTTGAATGCAGGACTTTTACTGGTAACAGAGTATTTTTACACTGTTGTATTGCTACTTTTACTAAAGTAAAGGATTGGAGTACTTCTTCCACCCCTGGTTCTAAATGTACCTTAAAGGGGCCCCGAGGTAACTGTGATTACTAAGAGAAGTCCAGTAGTCTCTGGTGAGGCAACTGTATTTGTCTGTCCCAGCGCCTCCTGCTCTTTAACTTTCTCATCTTCATAGTTGTAGTTTGGGCTGTCAGTATCTATTTTGGTCATTGAAACTGTGCTGGACTATTTCATATGCTAGTACTCACTTGTTCAGAGTACTCTCATATCAAATTTTTGATATGAGAGACAAGAAATAATAATAAACAGGTGACATGTGGTGAACTTGGGGCGCTGGGCTTCTGAGCGTCTGTGGCCGTCATTGCATTGTGCTCTTGGTAATCTAGTCTTAGCTAAACCAGTGCTGCCTATAAAAATTACCCAAGCTGAATTTGAAATAGCTTCAGAATGTTAAAGGGGGAAACAAAACAAAACAACACATACAGTGTACACAACATCTTTGATGTCTGCTATTTTATATGTAAGCTCTTATTTTGCCTACACACATACAGTACAGCACAGTATAGTGTTTCAAAATATTTTTTCTGTATATTCACACAAACTTTTCAGGAGTGATGGTGTCTGTGTGTGTTGAAAGCATTTCCATGCTTATTCTTGTTTGTTAGTGATTCTGTAGTGTGTGTTTGTCATTTGTGGGTCGACTGAGTGTGCCTTGTGCTTTGTGTGGGTGGACAGGCAGACAGCACCCTGCCTCCGCCCTGACAGTAACTATTCACACACACACACAGAGAGAGAGAGAGAGAGAGAGAGAGAGAGAGAGGTGGGATAGGAATGCAGAGAGAGTGATAGGAAGGCAGAAGGAGAAATGTGATGGTCACAAATGTTCTCAAAATACTACAAGCATGTTTTAGTGTTACTCTATACTGCACGCTGAAATAGTAGCTAGAGACAGTATTTCCTTGTTTTATTAGTATATTGCTCTGGTTTTATGGCCTTTTTAATATGCTGTTGGATGCTGTTAATGTATAAATAATGGCTTGATAAATAAACATGTCCTCCCACAGATATTTCACATCAGTTCAAGTATACACTCGACCTTTTTAGGCAGGCTTTTAATTTGAAGGGTAGGGCACTGATGTTTAAAAGTCTTTTATAGATGGTGGATTAAAAAACAAACTTAAGAAGTCAAAAAAAAAAGATCCACACACCACCAAAAGAGCAGTATTCAGATCATTAACTTCAGTTAAACAACATTATGAAAATACTCCATTTTAAGTAAAATGTATGAAAAGGTGTGTACAGCTAGGTTTGATCAGTATCAGCACAATCAGAAGTTTTCATAATGGCACTGTTAGTTATATTACTATTGGCTATACAGGACTTCATTATTAGGTTTAATATTACTGATCCATTCATAATAAGTTCTGTAAATATGCTGTAGTATATATATATATATATTTTTTTTTAATATAGTATTGTGTAGATTAATCTATAATGATGCATCATATTATAATATTTCATAATGTCTTATTCAGTATAGTTGAACAAATACATCTAGTCATTTGATAAGTACACTATTTAATAATGAAATGAAATGGAAACATAAAATAACATGAAATTGCTTAAACAAACTATCTCCAATTAAATCAGTGCTTGAGTAGATATACAGTTACACTGTGAGCCAAACGTTTGTACACATTTTCCCATGTGACCTAGGCTTTTAATGTGAAAAACCTTGAGGATGTGTAGAGCAACAGCCTAATGACGATGCAGTAATTAGTTTGAGACTGTTTGAGACTTGGACTTTGCTTGAATTCAAGTTTTTATTTGACAAGTTGTAATGTCCTCTTAATCTGTGAGAGTGTGGTGGTAGTGGTGTAACTTGCATGGAGGGAAAGCTTGCGAGCGTATAGGTTCAGAGAGAGAGAAAGGGTGTTGGATGGAAAGACAGACTGAAAATGATGAAGGGGCTGAAAGAGAGAGAGAGAGAGAGACTGCCTTCTGCCTTGACAGCACATATTGTATGACTCTGATCTGAGCTTGGCTCTGATTGATGGCATAATTACCATATGGATATGAGATATTTACATCAGGCAGTGACAATTATTCATAGCCATTCACATGACCCCCCCAGGCAGCTCATAAAGCATGTTGTTGGAACAAGAAAAGTGTAAAGAGGCACTTCCTGTTTACACATCAGCACAATGCTGGAAGTTGTACTAGTTTTAAAGCAGAGAGTGTAATTGCATGTACACGAGATAAGCACATGGGCTGTTTTCTCGGTTTCACTGGAACACTGTTTGACATTTTTGTCATTGCTGACATTTTGCCGAGACATTTTATGTCAAAACATTTGAAGGGCGCTGCATATTGTTTATTTGTATGCTTGTACATGTTGTCATTATGTCAACCTGTCTTATAGAAAGAAACGCGTAAAAGGAACATTTTGTATACGGCCGCCATTTGTTAAAAAATGCCTACATTTTGAGAAGTCACCTTTTTATGACTCAAAACAGAAATGAGATCATTTAAAATTTCTTTCTGCCAGTTTTCTTTATAATAAGCAGGAGCTAAAGGTCGCATGCCCCTTATGATCCATTTAACTTTTCTTCATAACAATCATTCATTTATGAAATTACAAAACATCATGAATTGTTTTTGACCCATGAAGACATGAGGCCCTGCACATAAAAGGTGATGTGTGCTTTTAGTTTGTGTAGAAAGTGAAAAATGTCACATTTCCAAATGTCAGAGTTATCAGGGAAGGTTAGCACAGAGCAGTGGCATGTTATTCTTACAGTCTCAGACAGGTCCAGTGATATTTGTGTGCATGAAGAAGCCTGTGTCTGCTTGGTGCTATTTTGGCGAGGTTCGCAGGGAATCATGAGGAAGAACAAACCACATCACAACTCATTTCTGTCACTTTACATGCTTCAGATGCAGTGAGTCACTCCTGCAAATGTGATTGCTTATGTGGCTGCAGAGGAATATGTCACATTGAAGCCCATCTCTGTATAAGAGTTCACATCAAACTCATACTTTTCCAGGAGATGCAAGAAGCCAATTAACTGATTGTAAGTGACCAAACACACTGGAGATGAGTTTGGCCAACAATATGGCAATTAATCAGTGTATATAAATCAATCAGCCCTAACATTGTAACTACTGATTATCTCGTTTCAGTGGCACCTGTCAGTGTGTGGGGTTTATTAGGCAGCAAGTGAACATTCAGTCCTTAAAGTTGATGGGTTGGAAACCGGAAAAATGGCCAAGTGTAAGTGTAAAGGAGTGACTTTGACAAGGGTCAGAGCATCTCCCACACTACAGGTCTTATTGGGTGTTCCTGGTCTGCAGTGGTTAGTACCTACCAACAGTGTCTAAGGAAGGACAAACAGTGAACTGGCAACAGGGTCATGCATGCCCATGGCTCACTGACAATGATGATCTACTGTAGATTAAAGTTTGAAATTCCATTTGCCCTTTTCAAAAATATTCAATTTAGTTTGAACCTTTGTTAAAATGGTTAAAAATCAGAAACACTGTACAATGGTCTCTATGAAGAGAAACATTCAGTGGCTATAGCGGTGATATCACACCTAGAGTGGGGAGGCTGGTGAATGTGTATAAAACCTATATCTCCAACTTGTCCTCACGACCACAGTTTTCACTCCTGTTACATAGGTTTTTCACCAAAAGGTCGACACGTTCTTGCTCTTCCTAACAATAGAACTATGCAAATGGATTCACAGAAGAAAATATTTGCCAATGAATATTTAGCAGATATATTTAATGAACATTTTGTATAGGCAGTTGTCTAATATGCTGACTAAAAGTCCATTTTCATGTCGTCTGAAAACAAAAACAACAACTGTATGCTAAAAGAAGTTGATTTTCTAAGAATCAAATTTTTAGATGACAGCACTGATGGATTACCCATCCATTCATTTTCTGCCACTTATCTGGGGTCAGGTCGTGGTGGCAGCAGGTTTAGCAAGGTAGTCCAGCCGTCCCTCGCCCAGGTGATGTGTTCCAGCTCCATCCATCCTCCTCCGGCAGGATTCCGAGGTGTTTGGGGGCGGCTGTGGCTCAGGAGGTAGAGCGGGTTGTTTCCTAACCGGAGGATTAGCAGTTTGATTCCCAGCTTGTCCAGTCAACATGTCGAGGTGTCCTTGAGCAAGACACTGTACCCCCAGTTGCTCCCGGTGATGTCACCGGTGTGTGAATGCGTGAGTGCGAATGGGTGAATGGCCGAATAATGTGAAAGCGCTTTGAGTGTACTGTAAAAGCATAGAAAGGCGCTATACAAGTATAAGACTATTTACCATTCCCAGGCCGGATGAGATATCTAATCTCTCCAGTGTGTTCGGAGTCTGCCCCGAGGTCTCCCACCAGATGGACATGTACAGAAGACCTCCAAAGGGAGACCTCCTCCCTTTTGAGGTCTTCTGGGCACAATTTCTATTTATTTTCTTACACAGGTTTCTTATCACAGGTTTGTTGCTTGAAGATCATGGTATAAACACACAGAGAAGAGTAACAAAGTTGCACATACAGTTTATTTTGTGTATAAATAAGTTGAAAAGGGAAGAATGAAAGAAATGTCCTTGCAATGCTAGCATTAATTCTCATGTTTTAATATATGTTTGTGATTACATATTATATATATGTATACCTGTGTGTGTATGTTTTCTATACTTGTGAGGCCCTGAAATTCATGAGTTACTATTTTTTCTTTTGCCCTTTTTTGTTTTTCTAAAAACTGTAATTATATTCCTTTGAGTCTAATAAACACCACTGTTCTTCTTCCCCATAATTTGTAAATATTTATACTAATTTATTATTTAGTGTCCCTCTTCCACTAAAAACAGGGTGGCCACAGGAGACCCCTGTTCCCCATGAATATCCATGAGAAGTGTACTGAGCCTCATGTTTACATAAATTCTAGGCAACAGTCAGATCTAATGGATCTATCAAGATGATTTCATGATAATCCAGACACAAATTATTCACCGATTTAAATGACAAAACTAGTGGTAGTAGTTTGACGTAAAGTACTACTATTCAAATGTGGAACCTATCATGTGATGAGAGTGGCTTAGTGAAGAATGCAGTGGGGATTCAGTGTCAACACTCAGGGAATACAAATGTCTTGTGATTTTTAGCAGCCGGAAATAACTATTTGTGCACAGCATCAGCCCCGAGAGTCACAGCTGACTGATAGTTTTAAAATCTATCAAATTACCGTGAAACATAAAAAGGGCTCAGATTGACAAACCCAGAGAGAACAATCACATGACTGCAACAGAGCGGTTTAGTGTCTTTTAGTGTGTTTTGTTTTCCTGGCCTACAAACTAACCTTGTTTTCTGCATAAGCTTTGTAAAACCCACTGTACACTGTCTGGCCAACACAAAATGTCAGACAGACACAGATACTGACTGGTTGGTGAACACAGTGGAGCACTTAGCTGTTAAAGAGTCAGATTTCTATCTGACGAGTTAGTGGAGACCAAAGCACAGCTAAAAAAAAAAAGAGTGAACTTTAGACTTGTATATACTAGCTGGCCAGAAACACGAGTCCACATGAATGTTAACATTGCTCTGCATCTGCCAGATGTGTAAAAAGATTTGGTAAAAGTTTACCATACCATCTACAGTATATATAGATAATGTTGGTTTTAATATCTCCTACAAGGAGGTTATGTTTTTGGTTTTGTGTGTGTGCTTGTTGGTTAGTAGGATTATGGACAAACAGCTGGATGGATCATCAGCATACTTGGTACAGACATTGGTGGGGACCAACCCTAGAAGTGAGTAGATTTAGGCTGAAAAAGGTGAAAAGTCAAGGTAACAAAAATAATAAAAATAACAATACCCCCTATCTTTAAGATGATGCAAAATTAGAAAAAAATCACATCAAAAGTTGTCTAAGTCACTTGAAATTTGACACATATTTAGGGTAGCAATGTCTTTGGCCAGACCAGATTTCATCCAAATATGATCCAGATTCTGGATCTGATGGCCATTTAAAATTAGCATTGAAAGCCCCATTTAATGCATATTTTCAGCCAAAACTTGGACAGTAATAAAGCTAGAACTGCAACATGATCAGGTAAGATGCACAGTATAACTGCCTATCATAACATGATCCAGATCATGGATTTCAGGACACACTTTGTGTTGTTCTGGACCTCATTTTTGACAAGGAACCCATTTGTGTGAGCGACTGTTGTGCCTTGGTGGAGGCACATGTACTGTCTGAGTGCTTTTGCTTATGTTGTTTGTTGCTTTTAAAATATTTATAATGTTATTTAAATCTATGGTATGTCACTTTTAAAAAAATATTTGTGTTGTAGCACTATGTTCCAAAACTTGTGTTAATGTGGAGAGGTGCTGTCAAAGCCTCTTGTGACTCAGACTCATTGAGCAGCACGGGTAGCAGTGCAGAGACATTAGCTTCTTAAAAGGCTTTGAGCAGGATCCACCTCTATAACTAATCACAGATTTTCACTTATTTCTGCTTGATCAGTAAATATTTGTTGCATTCTCATTTCTTGTAATTCCATAACGTCATATCTGAAGAGCTGGGCAGAGCGTGGAGGAGCAGGGAGAGGGAGTGCTGGGCGGAGCAGAGCAGATTACTTTGGTGATTCATGCCTGGGGGTCACGGCTGTAGTTTTACATGTGTTAAAGCTCTGATTCCCTACAGTCATGTCCACAGAAGGACTTGGGATCTTTTCAGTGCAGATCCACAGGAGGACTTGGGATCTTTTCAGTGCAGATCTGAGAATTATTTGACCAAGGATTGTCATTCTGTTCCTCATATATACATTCATTTACACTGCAGCCTCACACACCTGACCTTGACATCTGTTTCTGAAACCATCTTTGTGATAAAATCAGCCACACTTCAGAAAATCACCTGAAACCAGTGTTTCCCTTCAAACGATGTACTGTTAGCCTCTCCCATTCTGAGTGCCTGCTTTTTTATTCTCTGCTCTTTGCAGCACAGTCAAGCGTTTCATTCACTAAGGAATGTGATTAAAGTGGTTCTGAACGTGATCACTGGTGTCAGGCATGCCAGTTTCAGCCTTTCAGAAATAGCTGCCATTCTTGCTCTATAATGTCTAGAATTTCCAGAGATTGCTGTGATAAGCAGTTACAGTCCTGAGGGCACAAGATGCCATAACAAGGATGTCAGAGAGAGTGGCAAGGCTCATTCACTCTAACAAGTATGCAAATAAAGCATCCCGACAGTGATGTGCAAAAGGGCAGCTTGAAAATACAGCTGTCAGGCTTTGAAGTGAATGGGCTCCAGCAGCGGAAGAAGAGAATGATGCTGAGAACATGCTCCTCAGCACAGGACATTAGACTAGAAAAATGCTGCATAGTCTTCCTTAGCTACATGCTGATGACGGGGTCAGAAACTGGCATAAACAGCATAAATGCTTTCCACTGTCACAAGTACAGACTGCTGGTGGGGTAATGATGTGGGAAATGTTTTCTTGGCTGCACTAGACCCGATTAGGCCCAGTTATAACAGCTGTGCTTCACTGTGCACTCTGGAAGTCCTCAAACATTATTGCTGACCAGGTGTATCCACTTTTTGCCCATAGTCCTTTTGCCCCATGATTGATGATGACATGACTGTACTTACATGTGAATACTGCAATTAGGGCGATGGTATTTACATGTTCAGAAATCTCTTCATAATCCTTTCTTAACATCACCAAGTTAGCTGACTTTTTCTTTTTCTCTTTTTTTTTAAAGAAAATTGTAGATAATAAAGTAAAATAAAAAATTCAAGTGACCAGTACAATAACAATAATCTGTGACACTGTGCACAGGTTAGGGGAAAAGATGATATTTGTTTTGGAATCTTAAATATACTTTGTGGCAGTTTTTTTGTAGTGTTATGGAGTTTTTATGTTTACATTCCAGCCACAAGACCCTTTGGCAGATGTGTTAATCAGTGGTGGAAAGTAACTAATACTTTTACTCAGGTACTATATTGAAGTACAATTGTGAATTATCTGTACTTGAGTATTTCATGTTGTTACTTCATACTTTGACTTCACGACATTTTAGAGGCAAATATTGTATTTTTTACTCCACTACATTTAATTGATAACTTTAGTTACTAGTTAAGATTCAAGATTTTTATTTGCCATTTATGCATAAACAGACAGTCTAGGCATATAGGAATTTTTGTGCAGGGTACTTTTAGTACTGTATGTTTTGATGCTAATACTTTTACTTGAGTAAATGATCTGAGTACTTTTTCCACCTCTGGTACTAATTATGCAAAGGAGAAGGGAATTTGATGTTCTCACCAAGCGAGGAGGGAAGGAAGCGTTTGGTCATCAAAATAGCAGGTGGCTGATTGTCCATGTGCTTTTTACTGAACAGCAACATCTACTCATGCAAGTGAAGATAAGGGCAATGTACAGCTAATGCACATACAAACCAGCACGGAGGATTTCAGTAACATGGGGTCTTTACAGAATAAAGATGTTCACATCCTGTGCTCAGAAAACATTTGTCCAGCTCCTGTTGTAAGACTGAAAAGTGAGTCACAGTATAACTAACCATGCACACGGCCCCCAGATGTTCCTGTTGTTATCTTTTGAGAGTGTGCTGCTGGTTGTGCGAGATTTAATCAAGGTACTCACATTAAAAGACACATGCATAATTGCACGGGGCTTGATGACTGTACCACTTTGCTCAAATTAGGGACTGCAGATGGAACGGTCATACCTTTCACGCCTCGTCCTACTGCATTCAGATGGATGCGGGGACTATATCAAAATGCATCCTACACACACCTGTGAGTGACAGATGGTGGTCCAAATCTGTGCCTGAGCTAACCCAAAGCAGTCTGGTCCATTTATATAGTACCTCCATGTAGCATAAGGACATAGAAACAGGATCTGATTTGTAAGTGGATATATATTTAGTTTAACACAGGGGCAGATGTATTAAGTAGGTACATTATATAACCAAAACTTTGAGCTTGCTGAAGTGGGGGGAAAATGTCACTTGGCCTTTGTAGTGTTTTATATGGCTATGATATGCTATACTGTGCACTCAGCATAGCTCAACATGAAAGCTGATCAAAATAGTTATGAACAATAGCTTGTAGTTCATATTTTCCTACACAAAAAGTGAGACTTCAAATTTTAGTTTCAGTTTGACTTTAAAGAGGCTATAAACACTGATTTTATAACAATGTGCCAAACGTAAGGGGACTTTCAGCTCATTGTTTAGCTGTCTGGCCCACACATTTACTGTTTCAATTCACTCTCACTGCTCTCACCATGTCGTTGTCCAATGCAGCAGGCAGCTGTTCTCCACCAAAAAGTTCTACAAAAAATTTCAATACAAGACCTGCTCTGCACTGAACAGCAGACGGACACGTTTAAAGACAAGCTGCTGAACATAGTGGAGCATTTAGGGCCTAAAAATCCAAATATTTATTTCATGATAAAAAGCTGAGCTAAAAGAGAGTGAAATATTAGAACATACTTGCCAGATAGCCAGAAACATGACTCCAAGTACATGGTAATATTGCTATGTAACTGCTGAAAATAATTTGCTAACAAGTTCGCCATACCAACTTAAAGATGATACTGTATGTTGATGTTTCCGCTGCCCCCAAGTGGCCAAAAAAGGTAAAGTTAATGCAGGCTTAAGATGGGAATTTTTTTGTCATTGTGGTTATGAGTGTTCTTGGGAAGGTGAGATTAAACCTTAGGAGTCTTGTAATATTTTTGGCCATTTCAGCTGATTTTTATTATTTTTTTAAATAGTTTTGAGTTTACCGTTATAAACCGCATGAAGATATGTTTACATGCCAGTGTTTGGTATGTTTTTCTTCAGCACAGCTTTTTTTGACCTGACAATTATTTGTACATTTTGACAGGCAACATCAACATGCGTGATCATGGACTCCTGGGGGATAAACCTTCTAATTGTGCATCTTTTCAAAGATAATACCAGCATCAAAATGAATGTCTTGTTGCCATGGACCTGACATTCTACTATAATTCTTTGACATCATTTTTTTTTCAGTAATTGTTTGGAAACTAGTGAATCTTTATTACCTGATTTCATTCAACTGACTGTGTTCCTTTGGTTTTGTAGTCTTCCACTGATTTCCAGGGCCACCTCAAAGTTTCCAACTGGCATTGTACAGTAGGTCAAGCTCAATGACTGGACTGTCTTTCTGGAGTTAGTATAGTAAATAATCCACTGTTTCTGCCCAAGGACACTTCACTGAGATGGATGTTTGATATACTTGAATCCAGGCTGTCCAGTCGAAGGAGGTCCTCTGTAACCACGGGGTCCACTGCTCCACCCTAGCATGTCAGAAACAAGGTGAAACTGAAATACACTGCAGCCTCTTTTGTGCTTTGTGTGATTGTTGTAGAAATGTACTGCATCATAAAACACCTCTCAGTACCTTTCTGGTACTGAGAAAATTATGCATGGTGGCACAATGGTTAGCGCTGTCACCTTGAGCCCCAGCTGACCCAGGGCCTTTCTCTGCGGAGTTTGCATGTTCTCCGTGTGTCTACGTGGGTTCTCACTGGGTGCTCCAACTTCCTCCCACAGTCCAAAGACATGCAGCTTAAGTTGATTGGTGACTCTAAATTGCCTGTAGGAGTGAGTGTGAGTGTGTGTGGTTGTTTGTTTACATGTCAGCCCTGAGACAAACTGCCAACCTGTCCAGGGTGTATGCTGTCTCTCGCCCAATGTCAGCCGGGATTGGCTCCAGCCCCCCTGCGGCCCTCTTCATGTGTATAGATAATGGATGGATTGATGGATGAGAAAATTATGAAATAAAATTAGAAATTCAAATGGAGTTAGAATCAGTATGAAAAGCTACAGCAGATTCAAACCAATTACACCTCCTCTTGTGGAGATTAAGGAGGTGGATATCAAATCTTTCATAATGATGACAAGGGGGCTTATGTTTCTGCCTCTGTAACCAACACGGCGTGACTCACGTAGTTTGGGAGAGACAGATAATGTGACAGGATAGGGCTGGAGGCTGCCCTTAATATTGGATGTGTGGCTAAAGTGGCCTAATGGCTTAACACTGGTGTGTTTGGGACAGGAATAGCTTGTTATCTGCATGTGTGTATGCATACGTGTGTGTGTGTGTGTGTGTGTGTGTGTGTTCATGTGTGTCCATCCAAGTGTTTGACTCAGAATTAAATCAGCTATTACA
The DNA here is from genome assembly GCF_001952655.1 of Monopterus albus. Lineage (NCBI taxonomy): Eukaryota > Metazoa > Chordata > Actinopteri > Synbranchiformes > Synbranchidae > Monopterus > Monopterus albus. Next base: position 2,680,721 of record NW_018127907.1, on the reverse strand, counting down.
AACTGCATATTATCCTTTGAACTTTTAACCTTTCACCAAAAGTATGCAGACTGAGTAGGAGTCTTCTTTCCTGAAATATCACAAGAAAATACAAAAAAAAAAAAAAAAAAAAAAAACCCTGAAGAGTCAGAGATGGCGTCTAGAACAATCTGGCAGCGTCCCGGTGGGAGGACTCTGCCTAAATAGGGGTGAAAAAAGGTGCAAACACTGCAGGTGAAACTAATGTGAGTGATGACTTAAGTAAAAAGACCGAGACTGTGGTGAAAACAAAAAGCATATTCTTTTCTGCATTGCCCAGCCTTTTTACATGCATGAAATGTGTAACACTTTGAATACACACATTGACCCTGTTTAGATGTTCCTGTGTGCTAGTGTTGGGATATCATTATCAGAGGCAGACAGAGAGAAAAGCAACGCAACAGAGGGGATGAAAGATATGGGGGATTGTGACGCTCTAATAGTGTTTGTTCCCTCCTGCTCTCTCTCACTGTGCAAGTGCATATGTGTGTTAAAAGCCCCTCAGATATCCTTTCACTCAAAGCCAACATCCACTTTCTTTCCTTTTTCTCTTTTCTTTTCTCTTGCACACAGAGGACATGTACACATATGTATGGACAGGAGCTTCCATTTCCATGCTTGCATTCCTGATGGATCGCACATCAAACAAGCTGTTACAGCTGCTACAGTGTGTCAGTGTTCATGTGTGGAAAAGGAGAGAGAGAATGACTGACCTTCACGCGTGTGCATGTATGTGATGGATGTGAGGCAGTGCAGAGGAGGCGGCAGAGAGAACAAGATAAAGAGAGCTCAGTGTTTGGTGATGAGGGGGCCTATGTGAGAATAAGAGTGTTAGAGGAAGACGACAGCCGCTATGAGCAAGCCTGTGTGAAAGAAGTATAGCTAATTGTGCATGTGAGAGTTTATCGGAGCATGTGTGTGAACAACTAGAAGGACTTGTAGTATTCTCAAGCTGAAGTGAGGAGGTGAGTTATGAAATTATGCATTATAAAATCATTATAGCTTCTGTTTTCTCAGTCTGTCTGTCTACAAATGTGCTTCTCTCAAAGGTTTCAAATTTCTTCCTTGAACAAATAAACTTATTTAGGCACAATGTCACAGATTTACCTTAAGTAAACCTACATACCTTCATGCTCATTGAATCACTTACACATATAAGCTTTGCTAATGACAGAACTACATCAAGCTAATAGTTTACTATATTCTTTGTGGAGTATTTTTGCATTAAAATTACACTATATAATTGCTGATGGGTACAAGACCAGTGTGTTTCTGTGGAAAAAAATGCCACAGTTTCACTGTCTGAGGCTTGAGTAGTAGCTGTCTTTTGCTGTGTCACAGATCTCACAAACAACCTGTTTGTTGATTCATTCACTGTCAAAGTTTTGCTGTCCTCACCTCTGTGTTCTCAGTCTCTACGAATCAAACACAAGGGCCTTGTGCTGGACTGGGGCAAAATAACGCATATTTTCTCTGTCCGCTTGTCTTTGAAAACTCGGTTTTCTTGGTCACCTATAATTTTCTTTGGATTGGCCACATGTTGTACACTGACAGAAGACGCAGAAGTCTCACTTTCTTTTGCCCAGGGGACAAAATGTGAATACCCGTTAGCCCTCCCTTGACCTCTGTTACTTGTTAACGTTTAACCGGCATACGTTTGCCGGCTGACAACGTTGCTGTGACAATGATGTCAAAGAGGGAAACGATTGCGTTTACCCTTATTCCCGGGTCAGGGTCGCTGTAATGAGCGCCAAATAGACTATATTCTACAAAACAAATAAATTACTTATAAGTATAGAACATTTTTTAAAGTAGGAAACATACACCTCATTGCACTGTATTATTGCCTTCCTAATACGAGGTGTGGGCTGGGTCTGAATTGACCTGATCCTGGATCCTGACCTGAAGTCCTGCTCTAGACCATCATTGTACAGATTACAGGAACCCACACACACAGGCACACACACATTTTAATAGTTGCCTTAGGACTGTCTTTTCTAAGATTAAAAGGTTCAGAAAGTGGATCAGGAAGCTCTTATAAGCTCTCCTATCTCTGTAATGCTACAGGGCCTACTGCATGTGTGCATGTGTCTGTGTAGTGAAGGTTTGTTTAATACGTCCTGTGCCCTACTTTTTTAAATTTTATCCTTTATTATATCTTCTTTGGCAAGTTTTGGCAACATAACTAATGTCATATAATGATCCTTCAAAAATGAAAGATATTCTGTTTCTCAAACAAAACAAAATTTCAGTTTACTTCAGTTAATACTGTTCTGAGCTGACCCTGAACACTGAACTTTACTTAACCGATGAAGTATTCTTTTACTATTTCTAGGCATTTAGCTTTGTAAAAAATTTGTGCTCAAATTCTTCGGCTATTTCTGTCTCTGTTTTGACTTTTCTTTTTGACTCACACTTTTTCAATAGTGAAAAACACGACACTTATCAGAATGTCTGCTTCACTATCTTTACCTGAAGACAACAGCTCCCTTTATATATAGTATATGGTATAACATCACCTGCTATAGTGTAGCATAACCTGACACAACCTGTTTTCCTTGTCTGAGAACTGGAGTCTGTCTGCAGCCTGTGAGGCTGTGAACAAGGAAGGGTGCATATCTCCAAGCTCTGCTGAGTCCCATTTGTCCCATGTGACTCTCACAGAGTGGCTAGATCCAGAAAAGTCCTAAAATGTTATCACTTGTATCTTCTTGATTTGCCTTGCAGAGGCATAAAAACTCGAAAACACACAAAAACTGTATTGTTGGCAAAAAATATATTTTTTTCTTGATGCCATTTATGCAAAGATGTCTACAAATTTCTTCAACGCACACAACTGAAAAAGGTTCTTCAGAAAGGATAATGCCTTTTTATGTGCTGCACTTGAGCTTTTGTGAAACATTGGGTGAAGTTTGGATCTCCCTTTATGAAATGCTCTTTAATCCTTTGTACTGTATGTCCTCCTTAACCTCCTCCTGACTGTTTGGGTTCCCTCTGAGCAGTGTTTGTAATTTTAATTTTAGCTCTTTCTTCATACCATACTTGTTCCAAATCTATCATATTGCTCGGTTGTCTGCTAGGAAGCTTTATTTTATTATCATTGTAACATGTACAACGAAATTCTGTTTGGAGCCAAGGGCCCCGGGAGGCTGCATGCATACACACTGCCATCACGGGCAACTTGGGGGGTTCAGTGTCTTGCCTGAGGACGCTTTGGCATGTTGACTGCAGGCGCCAAGATTCAAACCTTCAACATTCCGGTTGGGAGACGACTGCTCTACCCACTGCAGCCATTGTACAGCCCTCTTCAAATCGATCCACAGGTTTTCAATGATATTTAAGTCTGGAGACTGGTAAAGCATTGGTAAAACATTCCCCTTATCCTTTTTAAACCATTCCTGAGTTGACTTGGTACTTTGAATCATTGTCTCATTGAAGGATCCACTGCCTCTTCATTTTTAGCTTTTGAACTGATGGTAGGAGGCTTTGCTTTAAAATCTTGATATTGGGCTGCATTCACTCTTCCTCACGCTTTATGCAGAGCTCTCGTGCCTGATGCAGACAAACACCTCCAAAGCATCAGTGAGCCTCCACCATGTTTGATTGTGGGAACGGTGTTCTTCTCCACATACCTGTGCAAATTATGACCAAATAACTTAACTTTATCCTCATAAGAACACATAATCTTGCTTGTTAGCAAATTCCAAGCACACTGCCTTGTGTCTGGAAGTAAACAGTGGCTTCCTGTTGTATGATTTGCTCTTAAACAATCCAGCCTTGTTTAGATTATGCTTGACTGTGGAGATGTGGACTCTTATTCCATTTGTCTCTGATGACTTTGTCAGGTCTCTTGCTATTTGTTTTAGATTCTTGTGTGGCTCTCAAGCAATTTTCCTAGCACCTCTTTCAGTTACAATATCACTGAAAATCTGTGGAAGGCTGTACAGACAACCAAGCAATCTGGTAGACATGGAAGAAGTGTGCCCTGAAGAATCAAATTGTTTGCTGGGAGAAATATTTGTTGTATGTGTTTTTGTGTAATTTGTAGCTTTGACTTTCCCTCAACCAACCTGGATTGTTGGAAATTATAACGGGTGATTCAAACTGCACTTGCAATTCTTTTATGAGACACAGTGGTGCTATGGGGAGATACTCTGTAAACCCACTTTTGAAAATGATTGTACAAGTGTTTATACTAAAACCTTTTGTGGTAAAAGCCATTCTGTATACCTTTCAGTTCTAGATGTACTGCTAAAATGTTGCAACATACTATTTTATCAACCACAAATACTGATGGGCAGGATGCCTCGAAAGGCAGCAGAGATGAGTAATGTCCAAATAGTAGTGGCAGCAACATGCAGCATTTTTTATCATATTGGCTTTGTTCTTTGCATTGATTTGGTCCCAGTTTTAGATCACCATCCCATCATTGCCCGTCTTCAAAGGCAAATAGCTGTGGCTCACACATCAACCCCATCCCAGGTTTTGCCATCAGCTATTCCACTGTTCCTGTGAATGAAATGTAATTTTTTTCAGCTCTCAAGCTGGAATTTGAGGTTCCTTTTATTGCCATATTTATAAAAAAATACAGCAATATGACTCTTGGCATGGTTAATCTTTGATCTATCCCTGATTTACTGTGTGTGTGCCCATGCACTACATTCTGTACGCACAAACCATGTGAGAGACTGATTGTGTTGTACCACTGTGATTTCACATTCAACCCAAGCACTGCATGTTCCTCCACAAAGCTTCTGCAGTCTTTGTATTCATGTCCTCTGCTCAAATCTAATTTAGTTTCACTATTTTGATTGTAATCACATGAAAAAAGTAGATGTTTTCAAAACCTCACCAAACCAGTGTTGCAGATCAATATTAATACATTTTTTTCCTGCTAGTCTCGTTGCTGTAGTCTCAATAAAGTGCTTTGTTTTTCACTTTTTTTACAGCATATTGGCTCACACACAACAAGGTTTGGAGTTACCCTATTTTCTTTTTTATTTTCTTGCTTGTTAAGACGGATAGATTGAAACAGAAATGCCAACAGCCAGTTGAAATAATATCAAACTGAATAGAGAACATTCAAAAGAGAGTTGGCAATATTTGTCTCAGTATTGCTCTAGTGGGGAAAATGTCAGACTCCAAACTGTCTTTTGCATTGTTTTCCTCACTAGATTTATCAGATAGAACCAAAATATAAGCACCATTTGACTCTGACCTCATTTGAAGTTAAGTGTGATGTGCATGTGTTTAACTTCCAGCACACATGCAGTCATAATGGACATCATGGTCAAATATGAGACATCTTGTTTTGAGCAGCTAAACTCTGAAAATGAGCAAAATGTACATAATCAAAGTTTTAGAATATTTTAATGAGCAGTAAAAAGTAATTTAAGAAATCTAAGAGTTTATATATTTACTTATTTATTGTGTAAAAATCACATGAGGCATTTTATTATTCAAAGCAGAGTCAATTAAAATGTCTTTATGTATATAATATACTGGAGGGGACCTTTAAAGAAAAGATATTGCAGGCGAAATTGTGCAACAATACAAATAAAGTCTAACTTACCCTTTGCCCATCCTTGGTGTTTTAGTGCCACAGGGGAACTTTTCCTTGTTTTAAAAGGTCTGTTGTTAAAGGACTGGATATGTAATACTGGGTACAGTGGTCTCATCTTGATAGTTACTGTACTCTGCTTGTAGTTCAGATGGTGGATCTTAAGGTGTCGGAACGCGATGCTTTACAGACTGGGCAGAACATAAAGGGGACTGTTAAGACACCACTAATGTTTGATGGTGCTTGAGTGCTAGAGAATAAACACCTATGGTTCAGTACAAAGTGTATGACTTGACATTGGCCTACTGATTGCATCTCCTCTCTAATCAGTGTTTAAAGTTAATGTCTGTACTCGTGTAATTAAATAGGTTTACTTGACAAAATTGAATGTTGGGACATGGCAGCGCAACCCTAAATGGTTTTTGGGGTAATCTAATGTCAGTTTGTCCAAAATGGGACGATCCTGTGAGGAAGTACGATTCCAGCACACTTTGTAAGGTGTCATTGTTCCTCTGTTGCTTGTTTTGCTATCGCAAGGTATAAATGAGAATCAGAATACGTGGTATGTCAGCTTACGCACTTTGTCCTTGCTGTATTTTTCAGGTCCTGTTGGAGTTTAAAGAGATGAAGAATTTACCCCTCTTCTTCCTCCTCCTCCTCCTCGCTTCAGGAGCCTGTGACGATGTCAAGTACATCTCCAAGAGGAACTCGGGTAGGATGACCAGCCTTTGTGTTTGTCTGCAGGTGCACCGAAGCTGTGTCATTTTGCTGATGAGCCTGTCTCTCCTAACAAGTTCCCAGTTCCCTAAAAAGTTTTTTTGAGGATTTTGTTTTTTTCTGATATTCCCTTTATGTTTTGTTTCTGTGTCACACAGACACTCCAGTTTTCTCTCGATAATGCTGCCTCTTGTCCTTTCTCATACTGCTCCTCCTCACTCTCATATTCTCTGCTGCCATCTAATATGTGGTCCATCTCTTCTTTCCCCAACATTTCTCTCCACTTTCATCTTATCTGATGCATTGATAACTTCATGCAGTGAATATACTGTATATGTTTATTTTGCTGCAGCCATTTCTGTTTTTTTTCTCACTCACCATCTCTGTCTTAGATAACACCCCTCTCCAAACTATCTCAAAGCTCAGATGACTATTTCTCTGTTTCCTTGCCTCTCCATTCTTCTGCGCCGTGTTAATGATCAGCCTGTCTGACTACCGCTATCACTTCTGGTGCTGTTGTGCTCATTTGTGTATCAGTGACCAGCTGATGACAGATCCGCTCATGGTCTTTTTTCCCTGATTGATTTGTTGTATCTCACTGACCAGTCTAAAAGAGAGAGTCTGATTGGGCTATTGATGTTTGGCAATTGGTCTCAATAATGCTTTGTATGATGCTCTATGGTGAGCTAAGTATATGTGAGCCAAGGATCAGCTGCACATTCTCTGCATAGCCTCGTCTATATATGGATGTTTCATGCTGTTTTTGTGCTCGAGTAACATCATTCATAATACATAGTGTGTGTCTTTTTCAGGTAGAGGTTCTGTAATCATAAATCTTGCTAACAGCAGTTGTAGTTTTATTGTCATGCACCCTTGACAAATACTGCAAGTGGTAAAAACATAGGAAATTGGCAAACAGGAGTCATCTAATTATAATGATTCAGTTAGAATTGATTCCCCTGTGATGCCATCCTGTTTCACAATTATGCTTGCTTGTAAGTAAGAAGTGGTTTATTTAACCCTTGTGTTCTGTTAAGGATCTTAAGGGAATTTGAGAGCAACTATCACACACCTTTAGAGATTATTAGGGCTTGTTCTAGCTGTAATAAAGTCACTTTCGGCTTTTCCCGTTTAGGGGTCGCCACAGCAAATTGTCACACTGACGACTCGCATATTGACATTTGGCACTGTTTTATACCAGATGCCCTTCCTGACGCAACCCTGACTCGAACCCGGGCTGCAGCTGCGAGAGCGCTGCATCTTAACCACTAGCCTACCAGGGATGGCTGCTTGTTAGCTATACTACTGAAATATAATCGATTGCTTGTTCTTTAGAGGCCATAAAGATGTGTTTGTTAGTTGGCTTCTTCCCATGAGATATGTTCACTCTACATAAGCACACTGTTTTCTGAGATAGAACCATTTTGGTTATTTCACATTGTTTTAAATATGCTTTTTATACTGGTGTAAAGTTGTCAGGGCTCAGTTGGAAAAGACAACATCACAAACCAGTCAGAATATAGCAACATCTCAACCAGAATCTGATGCTTAGAAAAATAAGCTTGTTCCTTTTCTTCTGGAGAGTTGGATGAAAATTTTGGTACCACTTACATCTGTACAGTAAATATAAATTTTAATACTCAGTATCGAATTAGTTTCACTTGTCGTAGTGGAAATTGTTAGTCTGCCTCTGTCCAAAAGTAACACAATCCACCCTTTTTTGGTCAGAGCTGGACTCACTGTTCCCCCTATTTCCAGTCTTTATGCTAAGCTATGGTTTTAGCTATGCTTAGCTAATGGTCTTCTGACTCCACCTACACATTTGCTGTACTCATGTGATATCTATCTACTCATCTAACTCTCAGAAAGAAAGCGAATAAGTGGATTTCCCAAAGTGTGAAACAATTTATAAAATAAATATCTAAAAAAAATGTTATTTGTTTGTTGTTTATTTAATCATGAATATCTAAAATTAGAGAGAAACAGTTAAGGAGGAGGAGCTTAAATGTTTCACAGACAAAGAAAAACTGCAACAGGGACAAATCAGGGCCCATTTATGGTCATTTAATATAGGCTCTATGTATAAATGAAATGACTCTGCTGTCTTTACTTCTTCTAAAAGGTCAAAGGTCAGGGTCATACAGAACAGCAGTCCTGTATCTGGCAATAGTGGAGGACAGCTGAGCAGCTATTTAGCAAAATATGTTCCAGGCTACCCACACCCACATAAGATCTTCCCTATATGTGGCAAAACATCCAGGCTGCAATGTTATGGAAGTGATCCTGTTTTGCTAAAGTTGTTCTTAGGGGAGTGTAAATCCGTTTCAGTTGCTATGTGAGGGCATGTTTTTGTGTTCACAGCAATCTTTGCTCTTTTACTGTACTTTATCTTCCTTCATCTTCTCTCACCTCTTACTTTCTGCATGTG
>NW_018127907.1:2618505-2671946 GCF_001952655.1 Monopterus albus | reverse complement strand
TTGTTTGCTGTGTATGTCTGTGCATACGCTCACAGGCATACCTCCATGTGCGAATGGTCTGCTTATTACTGTATTGAACTGTGTGTGTGTGTGTTGGGGGGCATGTGCTGTATACAGTATCTCCAGGATTTAAGTGTGCATGTGTGAACCCTCTGAGTGTGCTTCAGTATATGCTCTCCTTCTATGAATGTGGGTGTGTGTGTGTGTTTGTGTGAGAGCTGAGGACAGAGAAATTATGTGATCAGAGCAGAGCCAAGCAGACACATAAGTGGGCGACTGCTGCATTGGTTGGAGATAGACTGTTAGATATTTTCTTTTTCTCACTGCTTGTGTGTGTGTGTGTGTGTGTATGTGTGTGTGTGTAACCGGACACCATATGGACAGGAACTACTATTTCCTGGTGTCTGTCTCCCTGCTGTGCCTTAATGTAGCACCCACTGCAGCAAAAGGGGACAAACTGTGATGAGACACATCAGAAAGTGGAGTGGCAGGAGGCGGGGAGAGACTTTGAAACCATTTTTTAAAATATGGATTAAGACATAAATAATAAATCCAAGTGAACCATAGAACAGCTATCACAATGCAATGTGATAGCTGTTGTGTGTGGGAAAATCCTCAGCTCCTTCCACATGGAGGTCAAAGGTCAGCCTCTATATGTATCATCAGCATACCTGGTCAGGTTCATTCCCTTGCTCAAGGGCAAGAGTTTTTTTTTTTTTTACACTGACATTATGTTAAAGTAAATGAAAATTTTATGGACATATTTGACAACCTACAGCATTAAGGATACTGTACATACTAGCAGGTCATGGGCTTCACATCATATGAAGCCATTTGTGCTGGTAGTGTGCTGCAATTTGAAAGTGAAGTCAAAGAAAGGGGAAACAAGTAGTGCAGCTAAGTCTAGGATCTATTGATAATATTTGTTTTTGTGTTTTCTCAGGCCTTTCACACATTCACTGTGCTGACTATACTTGGTTGAAATATTTCAGCGTTTCTGTTCCAGCTCCTCAGTCATATCTGAAAGGTTGTTTCATTGAAATCTACCACTTTTGTGGTACAAAGTTTTGTTCCAAGTTTTGTTCAGTGTGGACTGTTTGTGCAGTCGCACATTTTTACAGAAACGTAGTAAAAGTGTATGGTTTTTTTTTTTATGAAGAACATTATTATACATTAGGATTTTTGAATGTATGAGCTGTAAACTGTTAGACAATTATACACAACAAGCCTAATGTAACATTCTCATAATTAAACTAATGAAGGACTGCTTCCGACATCAGGACTATTTTAAAATAATCCCAGCGTTAGACTGATATAGTAGTATAGCTTATTCATCTGTGCCACTGACCTCCTTCAAAATGATTAAAAGCACATACAGTATGATTAACTGACACGATTAAATGATTAACTGACATACAGTATTTCATTATAAAACACAAGACCCTAAAACGTTTAGAATATGCAGAGATCTCATGCATGATGGGCCCTTGACTCTTGCCTACTTAAGATGCTGTAAAATGTTACGTCCATTATGGCCTTTGGGGCAACATTTTTAATAATATTAGGGTCTTGTGTTGTGTTGTTGTTGTTGTTTTCCTTTTAGCAGATAAACATCAAGACAGTATTAACTTTTAGCAACCCTGGATAATTTTGCTCAATTACAAAGTATAATACATGCATTGCTAATAGTGTGTAAGGTTTGGACTTTCACAGTTAAAGGGTCTGACCTATTGTAGTTGTGTGTGATGTGGTGCTGTTCTGCATTTCTCACGATTAGTCTCTGGGAGATGGGTTCAAATTTATATAGTGCAATAACAGACAAGCTGAGCATGCAGTGTCAGTCAGTGTACCATCAAAATGATTTAGAAACTGTTGTTTTAATGTAAGAATGTTACATATTGTTGCTTTAAATCTCCCAGTGGTGCATCACAGAGTCAACACTTCATTAAAACTTCACACTTCTCGAGTTGCCTCTGCCCTTATACACAGAAACCCAGGAGGAATGGTTGTGCCAATTGTACTACCTCAGTGGAATTAAGGAGGGTCAACACTGACCCCCCCCCCCCATGCTTGGTACCTGCTATATTACGGAAAGGGCACAAACAAATACAACAAAACACGAGAACGGTCCTCTGTTTATGCGCTCCTTATGTACAAAGCAGTGACAAATGAAAGGGAAAAACCTGAATAAATGAGTGGTGTCTTTCAGGATGACAGTGCCTGCAGGGCATGAGGGGTCACTAAATGGTTTAATGAGTATGAAAATGATATGAATCATACTGTAGGCTGTGGCCTTCACAGTCGCCAGATCTCAGTCTGATTGAACACCTACGGGAGATTCTGGAGCGATGTGCTAGACAGTGACTCCACCAGCATCATCAAAACACAACATGAGGGAATATCTTTTGGAAGAATGGTGTCCATCCCTCCAGTAGAGTTCAGGGACCTGGAGAGTCAATGCCAAGGTGCACTGAAGCTGTTCTGGTGGCACAACACTTTACTGAGATACTGGGTGTGGGTTTGTCCTTTCATCTGCCATGTCTGTAGGCACACTATGCTGTATTCCTCATTATTTAATAATTACACATATTTCCATGTGTTCATGAAAATAAATTCAAACTACATGAGTGATACAAAGAAGGAATTGCAATAAGAAAGACCATGCTAAAATGCATAAGAACCCTGTGTTCTATGGCACTAGCACATTTTCTTACCTCCTCCAGCTTATTTATATTCCTCCTGCTGCACTTTGTGATTCTTGTTTTAACCTTTCCTTCATTATTTAACTGTCTCTAAGACTTTGTTGCTGGCCTCCATATAATGACGATAGAGACTGCTTGCTGTGTTTTGTCTGTGTGTGTCAAATGCCCTTGTCCAGGCGGTGTGTGTGTGTGTGTGCCTTTGTATTGCTTACATTATGGGAACCTGTTAACGCACTCACATTGTGGGGACTGGCCACTGGTCCCCACAAGGAAATCACTGAATTTTAGGGTGGCAACATGGTTTAAGGTTAGGGTCAGGCAAGTAGTGGTTATGATTAAGGTTAGGATGGGTTTACAGGAAATTAATGTAAATCAATGTAAAGTCCTTACAAGGAATGAAAACACAGCTGTGTGTGCGTGTGTGTGTGCATTCTAGGATTCATCTAAAACCTGAGATCAAAGACTGATTCAATCTCAGTGTGATCTAATCGCAGCTCCTAGCATGCAAAGCAGAGCAAAGATAAGAGCATACTGTTTGTAATTATGTTTCTGTGTGCGTGCCATGCTTCAGATTACATGTGACCCAACGGAATTGTGCAGTATATAACATACAGACTGTTCATCTGTAAGTGTGCTGACCAGCTTTGAGTGAGACAAAAAGGACAAAACCCTCCCAGAACTCTGCCACACACAATTACCCACATATTCTCTAACTGCACACTACAGCTGTTTTTACATTAGGAAGCATCTGAAGTTGAGCAGATTTCAAACCCTTAATGTGGACACATTTTCCACAGTAAAACGTTGATGCAAATGTTTTTACGCTTGGCTGTGATCGACTCTGCTGCACAATGAACATAAATGTCAGGCTTTCTGAAACATGACTTCTTTTAAAAATGACTATGTTTGAAAAATCTGATGTGCATTAACAAAATCCCAATATATATAATAAAATATAGCGGAAAATGCAGACTCTCTAAATAGCACTCTGTACTGGATAACTGAACTGAAGAATCCAGGTTTAAAATTTTTTTACGAATGAAGTGAACGTCTTTGCCATTGCTGTCTGTTGTTTCCATGGCATATTACTATTGTGCAGAATGCAGACAGTAACAGAGATCAATAAAGAGCAGGGGTGAAAGATGTTTTTCCGGAGTGAGACAAAGAGATGCCTTTGTTTTACTTGGGATGTTAAATAGTGCAAGTGAATTATGTAACTTTATGATGGAATTGTAGCAAATGTTCTTTTTTCCTTTTATGTTTGCAAGTTAATTTCAGTTTGTTGTTTCCAGAGAAAAGATTCCAATTAGATTTCCAATTAGCTGAAGCTTTTAAAGGACTTGTTAGTGGTTTTTGCAGTGACATCAGTAGAACAGACGTTTAAAAGCTTAGATCTTGGTGGTCGCAGACCATGCCACAGCTTCACGCATTTTATTTTAATGAGCACCAGAAAAAGACATCAGCCATTCATTTACACCGTGAGTGTCAATGAGGACCAGATGTCAGCGGGATACAGCATAAGACAGTGTCCAGTTGTTGCTTAACTCTTGTGCACAGGGTTAAGCTGTGTCAAGATGTGGCAAGTTCTTTCAATTATCACTGGTTTGTACATAAGCAGAGGTCTGACACTGGTTTGCCAGTTCTCCCTGGATTTTTCCTGGACTTAAATATCACATGTCCCATTTACACTTAGAGCTTCACAAACTTGGTTGTTCAAACAACTTTGGGAGGTGGTTTGAGACTCCTTCTAGCCAGATTTTACAGGTAATACATAAGCTTTATTACTCCTATGTGCAATTACTGTACATTAGTAATCAGTCCTGTGGATGGAGCCTCTACTGGGTCTGTCTCCTGTGGCATCTGAATTTACACTGATGTTCAAAGGCGTGATTTTGCATATGGATGGTAGGGACATGTCTCTACCAATATTTTGCAAGAACAGACATATGCCTACCAGTACTTGAACGTATTATTTTTGGAGTAAAGTCATATTAGATCATTTTTAGTGTGCCCGACTGACTGAGAGAGAGGGGGCGACAGCTGTCGGTCAGTGTGCTGACAATGGGATGTTGTAGTGGCTGACTTTGGTAAAGTTGGAAAGATAATTACAGATCCAAAGTTTACGGATCAATAGTGAAACAAACGACGCCTCTTTTGTTTCATAGAAATGTAGACAACAGTCTCATTCTTATCAACATGAGCCGTTCTCTGCTCCAGACAAATGACATTGGTCTCCATGTGCAGGGACCATCTACAAAGTACAACACTGAAGAGAGATAAGCCTACAAAAAAATATTCAGTAATTCTACCCAGTGTAGTGTCACCAAAATGACTTCACACATCAATGGCCTTCTGCTGACTGTACTACAACACTTAGATTAAAAAAAAAAAAGCTTATGTATAATTTTGGTGAATTTTGTTGGGAAAATAGGCTATTCAGTAATTTCACTGTTAGACAGCAGTGTCACCAAAGTCACTCATTATCATGGCCAGGCTAGAAGCCCTATGAAAATGAACTGTTGTTATGGAGGAAGCAGAGCAGGCTGATGAGGGAACTGGTGCATCTTCAGTGTTTCAGGTGAGGCTCTAATTTGAGTGGGGGCCTTAAGGGGTAGGTTTGGGCAGGACTTGTTTTGTACCTACCAATTTTGATACCATATATAAAGACACAGCAAAAACAGTCTCTAAAGAGCTGTATTATGATGTTGAGTTGATTATTTGATCCCTGATCCCCAGTTTCTGATGTGTGTAAGTGCGGAGGCCAAAGGACATGGCTAAAGTGAGCTGAGCCACTCAGTTAAATTAATGTTCAAACATGTTCCATGCAAATGCTGTATGACATCCAGTGATGTGGGATGACATAATCTCACTGTATGTCTGTGTGCGTCTGCCTACTGTACCTTAACATTTAGCAAACAAATCTCTCACTCAGGTCTGTACCCTGCATGACTAACTCACAAAGTGGCTTTGTCATAGAAAGACCATCCACTTGACTTTTCTCCACTCTGCATTCAGCTGTGCTTATATGTGTGTGTTTCCTGCTCGCCCATTAATATGCATTCTCTTTTGTGCTCTTTTTCTCTCTCTGTCTCTCACTGTTGCCTTTATGTTACCCCTGTTCAGCAGTTCTCCATTCTCATTCCTAGGGTGCCAACTCTTTGTCAAGTACATTTGCGTCTCATACATACGCTAAAAGGTACGTTTGGCCCAGTGTTAACCCACTCCCATTGACGCCCAGAGCAACAAGGCAGGTTGTGCAGTTATGGTGATATAATATACTGTATTAATACTGTATATGAAGGGAGAAAGTCCATGTTGGGTGGGTCAGACAAACACTGGACTTTGCCACAGGAGAGTACAGTTTGTTTGGTGTGTAACTTTAACCCAAGTCTCCATCTTTTCCTAAAACTAACCACAAAGTTTCAGTGGCAAAACATGTACTTTTTGCATGTAAAGCCAAGGTGTTTCATGCTGAGGTAAGTGACTTAGCACTGTGCTCTACTGAAATCTATATGCATCTCATGTGTACACCAAAGGGACCCAGCAAAGGGTCAAAGGTCAAAGTGTTTATTCGTCATATGCACAGTTAGGAAACGTGTTTCCCTGTACAATGAAATTCTTACTTTGCCGTCCACATGAATGCCACATAATACAAGTGAAATATTAAGTGAAATATAAAGTAGATGAGTAACAACACAAATCTAAATAGGCAGTAAAATCACAAATCTAAGGCACTTTAAAGCAGCAAGTGAAGGGAGCAAATAAAAGTACAACAAGAACACAATATAATGCAGAGAGAATATATGCTACATGGGAGCTGTGGAGTGCAAATACTCAGCAGTGAGTGTGCAATTATGCGTATGTGTAAAATGAGTATGTAAACAGTACAGATGGAATTACATGAGGTAGATCCTGAGTCAGCTGTTTAGGAGTCTGATGGCAGAGAGAAAGAAAGAGCTTTTCAGTCTAGAGGTCCTGCACACTTCTGAACCTCCGACCGGAGGGTAGGGGTATGAACAGTCCGTGCTGGGGGTGGGTGGGGTCCTTGAGGATGGAGGAAGCTTTTCTACGCACCTTGCGGTGGTAAAGGCTCTGCAGAGAGGGTAACTTTACTTAACTTTGTAGGTAACTAGTTAAGGAGTTAGGAAAGTAGACAAAGTTAAGGGCTCTATATTTTAAAATGGTGCATTTCATCACTGTTTGCAAACCCGTCAAATTTTACTTTACTTTTCTCTTCACTGGGCCATGGATCTTCTGAAACCAGAGCAACTGGCTGTTTTCATTCACTGGGTTACTGCTTGTCCTGAATTAGTCCTCTCTGAAGTGAAGCTTTTGTGGCCAAGCCTCTTCAGACTCTTCAGTGTGTTTGTGTGCCCACTGTGGCACAGCACTGGCAGGGATGGGGAAAAAGAGCTGTTTTCATTGCTCCACACTGATGTCCACCCCCTTTCTAAGCACTGAAAATGTACTTCCAGTCCCATCTTGTATTAACTATATACAACATATTGTAGCTAGAAGTCAGCACCCCCACCCCCCACACACAGACAACAGATCTAATTCTATCTTAATGAAATTACATAATATTGTCACCTACAGTTGTGGCAATAATCTCCAGTAACATATTTCAAACTAAACATTGTGTTTCAAATGAACTTAATGAGCTTATCTGTTTGATTTATGATTTAAGTAGCAGGTTTTTGCTGTCTCTCGTTTAAAAAAAAAAAAAAATTTGCTCATCAACTTGCTCTATAAATATTCATCCCCCACACCACTTCTCTCTTTTACTGCACTCATCAGTCTACACTGCCAATACTTTTTTCGTCTTTGGCAGCCATTTTTGCTGTATCTGTGTTGTTTTCTCCTCTGTTGCATCCCCAGTCTCAGTTTGTCTCCCTCATTTCTGCAGTGTCCTTCTTCTGTCCTTCTGTCTCTTTTTTCACACTTTTGCTCTCTGTCTAATCGGCTTTAGAAGGGGTTCTTGGCATGTAGTTACCAGACAGTAATGTCAATGAGGAAGCCTGTTTGTTGGAATAGGAGAAGTGAATACATATATAAATCACCTACTGCATATTCCCATAGTCTTTACCTCTATAGTGTAATTATACATGAGTTGAGAGCTACGTATCTCTATCAAGTTGCTCAAACTTGAACTTCATCCTCACATTTTTAACAAACTTCTCAAATGTATGAAATAAGAGGATTTGAAGATACCTGGTCTTTCTTTCTGTCATCATCATTCTTTCACTCTTCTTTCTCCCTCTTTTCTCCTCTCCACTTTGTCTCTCTCACTCTCTTTCTGTCAATCTCCATCCCTCTCTGTCCCTCTCATGCCCCCATGTCTTCCTGTCTGTGTTGTGATTCAAGGTCGTATTAAAGATTCATCCATTCTCTGGTTCTGCAGTCAAATATTGATAAAGGCTGACACCAAGTTGACTCTGTACACGTACGGGTTCCATTCTGCATAGCCACACACACTCACACATGCACATGGCCTTTAATGTCCATACACGTATAGTATACCCAAATACCAATATGACAGTTACACAAATAAAAGCAAGTGCAAACATAGGCAATCAAGCACAAACAAACTCCATTTATCTCTTTTAAAAAAGCTTTGTTAATGTAATAACTTCATTTTCTTGAAAACAATAGACAGTAGTGCAATGGTCCATCATGTTTTTGTGTCATTGTCAGCACACACATTTTTAAAATATAGTGAATAATGTGTACAGTGTGTATAATAATGTGTATACCTTGGTGTATCTCGTCCATATGGCTAGATTCTTAATTTATGTCAGTATTAACTGATGCCACCACATTCATCCAGATACTGTGGCAGTGTTGGAAAGCAAGGCACAGCTTCTTATAAAAACTATTTTTGAGTGTTAACAGGTGCAGTGTAGGATGGATAAATGAGGGAGAATGAATAAAACTGCTCTTTGGCCACATTTTTCTACAGTTTACTGAAATCATTTAATAATACTTTATACAGTTAACACAAACAAAAACCCCCATGAATATACACTGAAAACAGACATTTTTGTGAAACTGGAGACCCCGACTTGGTATTAAAATGTGTCCTGGGCATTCGGATCACAAGTGGACAGCGCTAAATGAGAGTGTAAACGACCATCAGGACGGATTGTGACCCAGTCACTGAAACCACTTGCCGAGGTGGTCTGGGACACATTTGACCACATACCTTTTGTAGTGTAAACACTAATACGTCTTGATATGTCTATAAGAAAGACATCAGAGTAGGACGTGTAGGATTGTTTTGGTGAGAGCACGCCAATGTGAAAATACATCATCAATGTAGGACGTGGTGATTGTTTTGGTGAGAGCACGCCAATGTTCAAAAAAAGAAAAAATGGACAGAAACATCCAGTACAAACCCATCAACATATTGTGAAAGTTTTTCAAAAAAAGAAAAAATGGACAGAAACATCCAGTACAAACCCATCAACATATTGTGAATGTTTTCATACAACATCCATGAACAAATCTAATGCTTGTCATCTTCTTCTTTGGTTCGGGAGACGACTGGCGTTTGTCTGGTAACACTGATGTAATAATTGTGCCTGTGGTCTTTCGATATTTAAGCAGAAGTGTCGCAGCAGTAGTAAAATGTAAACACAAGTGGTCAGCTGGGCTCCTTGGAGATGCATGTGTATTGACAGGTGTGAACGGTGATGTGTCTCAGTTGTCCACTTGTGTTTGAATCACTGAGACACATTTTAATACCAAGTCTAAACGGGGCCTTTGTGGCCACTTGTTAAACATATTTGCATATTCATATATTCTGAGATGTTAAATGAGAGAGGAATATATTTCCTAATGAAAAAATTAAATGCCACTTTCCTAAAATGTATCTGGAGTCTGAACTTTCTTGTAGCTTACACACTCCAAAGCCACACACCGTTGTAGGCTTCTGCAACATTTGTGTTTGTTTTGTACATGTGTAATAATGTAAGGATGTATAAGCTCGTTTTACACAGTGTTCATGGCAAACTGCTCTGTTTTGACCCTCCTTCAAGGCAGCTTTTTTTAATGAAAGCCCTTTTATATTGAACTTAAAAAGCTGGCAAACTGCTGCTCCTGTCTTTATTTTACACAGCTGCTAGAATCCGGGTACTAGAGGTGTAACACTTATCATGACACCCGATGGTCCATGTGCTTTGCAGCCAATCTGAAAACAAAACAAATGGGCTGTTATCTGATTTTGGGAACGGGGAATTACTGCAGCCTACATGCATTCAATTTCAGGTGTGTGTGTCTGTCTGAGGGCAGGCTACACACACACACACACACACACACACACACACACACACACCTCAGAACAGACAGGAGTGTTTGTTTTGGCTGTATTCACTCAGATCCTTCCCACAGGGTTGTGTAGAGGTGTAGCTGTGTTTATTCTTTCTTTAGAAGGTAACCAGCAGTAAACAATCACAAAATAATGTTAGAATTTTCTGATTCACTTTGTTCTTGCTGACACTGCTCCCTCTCCTCATTCACTCTCTAGCTCTGTCTCAATTACTCGAAAACTCCAACCCCCCTATTCCACCTCATCCCGTTTATACGGGAGGTGGGGCAAACTTGCCTTGGCAAAAATGTTACCTCTAGTTGCAGCATTTTGGAGGGTTAACTTTGACCCTCCCGCTGGGACTGGACCTTTTACACAGACCAGTGGGGTGGAAAAACTGGCAGAAAACTCCTGCACTGACTGGCCAGTGTAAAAGGGGCTATAGCCTTTCTAATACCAACTGGTTGGCTATAGTCTGACTTCATGGTGTTATATATCACTGTTGTTTGAGGTCATGTAAAAACCATAATAATTCTGACCAGTAGAATGTCTACTGAGGTGTGTGTGTGTGTGTGTGCACTTGACAGTAATGAATTTGGACAAGGGGCTCAAGGAAAAGAGACTATATGCAACCATCTATAAATTACCCCCTTAACACACACACACACACACACACACACACACTGTTGGCCCCTTCTGTCTCTATGTCTTTATCCCAATCTGTTTTGCAGTTAAAGGCATACATTTGTTACAATGTGGTGGCAACCAACACACATCATGCAGTATATGCCCCTGTATCTACACATGGGCATAAGTGTAACACATACTCAAATAAACACCTGTGTTATACAAAGAACTAACACATACAGAGTGTAAGAAGAAATACACGGCATTTGAACACAAGAAAGGCGTAAGGCAGGAGCTAGTCACTAATACATAGTCCACACTTTTGCCCAGTCACAAATTCCCTACTAGATTAGTGATTCTAGGTTGTGCATGAATTAAATCTGAACAGCTTTATGTATGTTTGCTCAATTTCTGTGCTACCTTTCATCATGTATTACAATACTAGAAAGCACAAACAGTATTTTACATATTGAGCTAAGTCTGCATATCACTGGGTCAACAAAGTATACGTATATGCTTTGGATTGTAGAGTTTCATTTTTTGACAGTTATGATTTTCATATGATTGTGTCAAACTGTGTATGAACTGTGAAAAACTAATACATTAATGCATTGAGAGATCCAGCGACTATTCAGTCATTGAGAGTTCCAGTGTTGAAGACCATATCAAATCAGCCACCACTGGCTCTTCTGATAGAGGTTCATAAGTTCCAAGTTTCTGTGACAAAGAGCAAAGTGATGACAGGGTTTCACTTCCCCCTGAGTCTTATGGAACATCAGACACTGATAGTTCCAGTAAAGAGGAATGTGCAGCTGCACAGCCCTTCAATGACTACTTAGAACCTTCTCTTAATTTTGATAAAGTTCCAGTCTGGACTGACTTAGGGAGAGAGAATCACCCATGGCTAGTTTCACTGAGGGAAAGCCACTCCCTGAGAGGCCCAGCGAGGGACACCCAGATGCTGAGATTTCCAGTGATGATGGAGACTGTGATGAAGGTGCAGTGATCTTTAATGACCAGACATTCAGAAGGCTTAGTTAGGCACTGTCAATTCCAATGACAGACATTTGATGATGATGAACCTTCAGGGCTCATTGATCACATAACGAAGTCAGAAGTCATTTTTACACTGAGATCCTGCGCTACTGCCATTCCAAAAGGTCGCTGGTATCCCGCCCTTGTGCTAAGAGTGGTATAATCGCAAGCCAGCCTCTGAATTCAGACAGCAGGCCGGCATTCCACACTGGGA
This sequence comes from Monopterus albus, assembly GCF_001952655.1. Classification (NCBI taxonomy): domain Eukaryota; kingdom Metazoa; phylum Chordata; class Actinopteri; order Synbranchiformes; family Synbranchidae; genus Monopterus; species Monopterus albus. The sequence continues at coordinate 2,660,062 of NW_018127907.1, read as the reverse complement.
GCGAGATGTGATGTCGCTCTGCATCAACTGTGTCATAGATTTTGCATTGGTAGTCTATTAACCATAACAAAAATGGCAGGAGAGATAAGTGCTGATCTAACTTTGTTGGCTTTTCAAGCATTTTTTTTCACTTCATGGAAAATTGATTATCGTGGTTCTTGCTATATTTTCAGATGTCATTAGTAATAACCACAGTCAATGCATCTCTGACATCAAGAATGCTTTGACCTGTACATTAGAGAGAAGTCAAGAACAGTTTGAGACAGAGAGGCATGCAGACTTGAGATGCCAGTGATAGTGTCACTCACTTATTACATCATCAAAATGTAGCATTTGGTCCCAGACTGCTGGCTCACTGTTTCAACACAGAGCACCTCTCCCCTTTGTTTCACCCCTGGTACTACCTTCGAAGGCAGACCAGAGGTGAAATGAAAACGGTAGAGCTGCAGCTGCCGCTGGGTTTGACAGGTTTTTCAAGTTGTTTCGCGCGCCCTGCCTTTACCCTTTTTATCGGGACAATGTCAGCACCGACTCTAACAGACCCTGACAATAGAATCTGTTCCAGAAGATCCACACATTTGCCTTCTGAGAGAAAGGGGCAGTGACTTAATTATTTTGACATCAAAAGCATTAACCTGCATTTTCTATAAAAAATTAGAGGTGCCCTACAAAACCCAGCTGGATTATAACTGGGAGATGTTAAGTGGAGCCAGGCCACTTGGCTTCTTACAGACAAGTGACAAAATCTAAAAGTCAGGCTTTGATGAACGGGAAGCGATTATTCTGCATTTTGTTTTAAAGATGTGTCTAACAATGTAATGCGCACCCTGACAGCCAAGTGATCACAGCATGTGCCACTTACCTGCAACAGCCACAGACCTGCGATGCATGTCTCCTCACATTTTCTGTCCACCTCTCCCCAACCAACTGCAAAAATAAAAAGGCACAATGTCAACAATGGAGGCTGTTAAAGGAATACTTCATTTGGAACTCATATGTTTTGTGTAAATAATGATACAGTATTGGCCATACAATGTTTGCTTTGAAGGTAGTTGCTAGCATTTTCAGATTGATTTTGTACTGGTTCTTTAACTACCATGTACTTACTGTGCACATTACTCCCCACCGCACCCCCCACCATTCCACCTACAGCCATCTAGCCCACCTCAGACTCCAACAACCAGTAATAAGCACACAGAAACAACACAGAGCACAGTGCTTTAACCAGCCAGTAATAAGGGGGAGAGAGACAAAGAGAAAGTCGAAGAACAGAAAAAAGTGAGGAAATGAAATGGAAACAGAAGACAGAGAGAGAACAATAGAGATGGGAGTGGAGGGTGCAGAGGGGAAGAAAGGAAAGAGGAAGCAGCGGGAGAGAGAAAGAGAAAATCTAACACATAGTCCTTGCTGTCAGCCAGTGTGTAATTAAGTTCTGCACTGTGTCACCAACGCTCTGTAGAACTGGTAATTTAACTGGGCCTGAGCCAGTAGTGCCAATCAGAGGAGGGGAGACCAGTGACAGCGGGAGGCGGGGGGGGGGGAGAAGAAGGAGAGAAGTTCCAAGAAGTTATTGGGAGAAGACGATTCAAAATGAAATACTATAATCAAGATGGAGAAAAACAGAGAGAAAGAAGAGTAAATGGAGAACTAGAGGGATGCAGAGTGTGGAGAGGAAAAGAAAAAGTAAGGGCAGAAGACAGCAGAGAGAGAAAAAGGAGTGACCAATGGGGGAAAGAGGAAAGGATAGGCGAGCAGTGGAAGAAGAACTCAAATTCTTAAGTAAAAAAAGGAATACCACCATGTAAAAGTACTCTGTTACAAGTAAAAGCCCTGCATTCAAAATGTTACTCAAGTAAAAGTAGAAAGGTTTTAGCATAAAAACATTCTTAAAGTACTAGAAGTAAAAGTACTCATTATGCAGAATTTAACAATGATGTATATCATATTAACGCATTGCAATTACTGATGCATTATTTTGTACATCACATTTAATGTTGCAACTGGTAAACGGGGACCTAGATTTAGCTAGCTTATTTGCTTTTAATTTGAATTACTGTGGGGTAGCTTGTGAATTTCCTACCAATTGTACAGTATTTTTTTTTTATTAAAATGGTTCTGAAAAGTAACTAGTAACTAAAGTTCTAAAATAAATGTAGTAGAGAAAAAGTACAATATTTGCCTCTAAAGTGCAGTGAAATCGAAATATGAAGTAAGAGAATGAAAATACTCAAGTGCAGATACCTAAAAATTGTATTTAAGTAAATGTATTTAGCAGCTGAAAATCAAACAGAATCTGAGATTTTCCAACTGGCGTGTGCAGAGCAGACAGTTTTGCTGTCCACTCTCATTTTACACTCAAGACTCGATTTTCCTGCCAGGTGCATTTTTTGTGTTACTTCTATTGCGGTTGTTAAGCACTTCTCTTCGGGTGCTTGTCAATTTTTTTTTTCTTTTTCTGCAGTGTTTGACATTTTGCTGCCACGAATTAATGGATGCACAGCACGCATCATTTATTTTTACAGGATGCAGCCAGAGGTGATCTGCAGTCAGTACTTGGGAATCCAAGTCCACATAAAAAAGACACATAATAACATATGAAAGCAGCTCATGAACCAAGATAAATAACAAACACCCTGCAGCTGTCTCCATTAATCCTGTTACACATCAGGTAAAGTCAGTCTGTCCTCACTGTGCGCTGTTGTCACTATTAAGTAAGTTTCTTCAAACAAACAAGTTTCACACAGACATACAGTACCTCCGTTACTACTTTGGGGATATACACTGTGTTGATTGTTGCATGTTATGACCACAATCAGTTTCACCATAAATGCAGTGACTTCAAGTGCTTTTCACAAAATTAATGATTTCTGAAGCAAAAGGGGAATGCCCTTGTTGGAAAGCGTACTCTAAAATGGTGGACATGATTGAATTCATTAACCACCAACTGCAATAATCGTATCTTAATGGGTATCAATGGATGTATACTACATGCAGAGAACATGGCCTACGTGTGAGGAAGGAGCACGTGTGCTTGGTTACTGTGTTTGTTATGGTGCATGCCAGGCTCAAATAAGTTGTTCTGCTTTCCTTAGTCAAAGCAGATCAAGCCATCCTTGATTAAAATATAATAATAATAGTAATGTTACTTATATTACTTGATAATCACATAGTCTTAAGCTTCATTTACATACAGTAGCACCTTGTTGTGTCAGGAAGGGCATCTGGTGTAAAACATGTGCCAAATGTCAACATGCGAATTGTCAGTGTGACTACTTGTGGCGACCCCTAACGGGAAATAGCTGAGAGTGACACATCTAGATGCAGTAGCAGACAGAAAACCTAATCATTACAATAGACTGCCCAGATAGAGGGAGAATAAAAAGAGTGAAAAAAAGAAAACACGTCAGAAACGGGGGGAAAAAACGAATAGCAAACTGTATCAAAATATGTATGAAACATTTGGAAAATTTTAAAACAGGGAGAGAGAAGGGAGAGAGCAGAGAGAGCCAGAGAGGAAGACAGAGAGCTGTAGTTAAGTAACAGAGTAGATGGCTTTTTACTGTGCAAGTCTCTGGGGACAAGACAGAACGAAAGAAGAGAGGGATGAATGTTAAAAAAAGAGAGTGAGATGCGGCACTGATGAACCTGTTATCAAGTCTATGACCTTGTGCGTGTATATAAGTGCATGTGCTTGCGTGGATAAAAACACACTAGGGGGATAGTAAGATTGTGGCAGATTTGCTCCGTGGGATGTCTGAATGGATGAATGCACAAGTGGAACTGTGTGTGTGTTCGTGTGTGAAAATAAATGCTGAAGTATTTGAGTGAAGGGCAATTAAAGGATAGTGTGTGTGTCAAACGATGGCTAGTGATAGTGTGAGGCCATGTTGCTGTGTAGCTGAGTATTGACATTGTAATTACCAGTGATTAATGTAAGGCTGCATGCGTGTAATATATGCGTGAGTGTGTGTGTGTGCGTCAAGTGTAATCGCTTGGAGAGACTTGCTATTGACATTCTAATTACATTGAATGATATACTTTCCCTATTAAGACCAAAGCAGAGCTGTGCATGGTGGCTCATGGCTGCAGTGTTAACCCCCCGCCATGTTGGCTCAGTTGCCTTGATATGAGACAGCTGTGAAGTAAACGATAGTGGTTATACTTACCATTCTTGGTAAAGCCTTTATGATATTTTATTGTGCTGTCTTATGTCATATTTGTTTGTGAGTTATCTTGCTGTAAAACACATTTACCTAGGGCTACAAATAAAGTAACCTAACCTAACCTTCCTTGCCATACCAGCCTAACCATGTACCACCTTTAAAATGCTAATGCTAAACTACGTTAATCTACCTGCTCCTCACTTTTATTTATTACCACATAGACATAAATGTTCTTAATCATATAATCTTTTTTTCCAAAATGCCAAACTAGTTAATGTAATGTTGCTCTATAAAAAGATTTGTGGCAAACTTATATATAAGCATTTCTAATGTTAGTAAGGATGTGCTAATCTAATCCTTAAGTATGGGACTAAACCCAGATGACAGTTAACTCAGTTTATCTTAAAGATCTGAAGCATAACAAAACAATCTTTCATTCACAATACCACCTTTAAAGCTCAATAACTAACACTTGGGGTTTTTGTTTTTTAGATAGTGAGTTTAGTGTTAGTAGCTGTGCTTTTGAACTTTAGACAGTGCCAGCTGTTTGGTAGTGCCACAATATTTAAGTGAAGCTAAATAATATTTATTGCAAAGTTATGATATTTATCAGTCATCTCATCTCACTATTGACAAGAAAGCAAATAAGGTTTTGTCCAAAATGTTGAACTCAAAGTTTATGAACTACTATAGAGATGTGAGATGAAACCTCTCAGGGTTTGTTCCAGACGTAAAACTACACAATCCATTTCCAGAAGCTAGTGTCACCACAGTAATAGATATGAAGTGATTTGTTTGTAACCTAACCAGAATAAATTGTTATACAATTTTACTTCAGATTGCTACCAAAAAGCAATGATTTAGACGTCTGCAACCAAGTTGCTAGCTTGTCACTAATGTTATGTAAAAGCATAGATTTAGTCTGGTCTGTTTTAGCTGGAAAAATTGGAAACTGGAAAACAATTTCAGCTAATTTTGTAACATTTCTCATGACATTTTTCATTATGTATCTGATGTTGTCTTCCTCTCCCTCTCCTGTCTTCCTGTCTTTGCCCTCCCACTCTTTTTTTTTGCTCCTCATTCATTTACAATAGAACTTGACAGGGAATCATTAGCTGCATAATGAAAAGCAGCCGACCAGTAATATATACCATCACTGTCTATTACAACCTCCTTAGCCTAAAGACCTTGAGTGTAAATGATGCTGTATTATGTTCTGTAAAGTCTGAGTGGTGGGTGGAGGTGGCCCGGAAATGCTTTTAGGACACAAAGCATACAGATAGTGTTGTTGCCTCTATGGTATGTGATGAAAAAGCTGCTTAATATGTGCAACACAGTTGAGTGTGTTGGGGTGAGCAAATGGCTGAGTAATTATGGCTGCTTTTGTACACTAATGAATGGGTCTGTGTGTGTATAGGTTGGTGTGTCAAAGCGAATGGCCTTTGAGGTTCTGAGACATTTAATTTCAATGACTGAATGAATAAATTTATATATTTGCTTTATTTAATTCCATCTATCAGAGGTCTTTATAATTCAGTGACTCATCGCTTTTCAAAGCTCAAGCAATGCAGGACATGATGCAGCAGCTTTCTAAAATTCAAGAACCCCGCACTATCATGCTTTTAGGCCCCTGCTTCAACTTGGTAAAACTATTACTGGGATTCTAATGGGGTGGTCACTTTGAAGTAGTTTGTGCCTATAAAGAACGTGAAGGTACTGTACATCATGTCATATTGAATGTTGGGACAAGGGTGCCATTTTGGGAATATGTGCTGTATTTACCTGCATAGATTCTTGTTTTGTTTGGCTAAAAAGTTCCTTAAAATATTTAGATCTCACTTTATTAACTGTGGTAATTCATAATGTATAACCTCAGCTGACTGTAGCTAACTCGTAGCGGACCTAGAGGTGCCACTGACAAGAGCAACAGACTGAAAAATAACTACACCCTGATCTCAGCTCTTGGTTCGGGATCTAACACTAACTAGCAGCTGTCAGCAGATAAACCAAACGCTACAGATGAATCAATTTCTGTCCCGTCTGTGTTCAAACTGAACACTACAGTGGATGTTTGGACCTGACTGAAGCGTCCGCTACTGTATGTAGCTCTATGGGATAGTTTGTTTTTTTTTAAATTAACTTATATGTAACATATATCTCTATGATAGCATATGAGCAAAAGAGTAGAAAGCATATGTGGACCAAAATCTCAAGTGATCTTCAAAACTTAAGTCCCAAGTCAAGATGTAAGTCATCATTCATATTATATATACATAACATTCATATTACATATTTAATGGAACCCAGAAAAGGGAACGTGATGTTAGGTTTGTGACTCTAATGTTTGTAGCCTGATAGTGTTCTAATGTATTCAACATGGTGAAGAAACATATTAGAATAATTGATTAAATTTCAAATACAGTGCAGCAGTGTTTCCATTGGATGACCATATACATATACATTACATAGCTAGAAATGTATGAAGAAATTTCCTTAAGTAAAGTCTGTAGTCAAGTCCCAAATGGAGTCCAAGTTGTAAACTTTTTGTTTCTATTCATGCTGTAAGCTCTTCTCCTAATTTAATGCACTTTCACTTTTTTCAACAAACAGTGGAGTAAATGCACAGAAATAATAAATGCTTTAAAAATTCTTAAATGATCATAAGTGCCTTGGTATGTTATTTCTTGAGATAGATACCATTTTCTTGAATTTTGGATTTGGGTTTATTTGGAACATGTTGAAATCTATACGTTTTGTAGGATGAAAGGTCAGAAACAGTACAGTGGCAGCCCAGTTATTTTTGACAAGCCAAACACAAATCTTCTTGTAGAACTAGTGGAGCTGGATACATAGTGATTATCACTGCTGAGCGAGTATATAGTGCTTAAAGTGAAATCAAGTATTTTACAAAAATCAGTAGTATATAGAGCCATAGTCAGGTGGAACTCATTGCCAGTGCATATTGTTCAAGAAAATGATAAAGGTCAGTTTAAACTGTTGTTAAAAATAATATCCTTACATATTAGAGGAATTTTAATTTTGGTTGATTGTATGGATCTAGTAATAACTGTAGGGCATGTACTACATAGAATATATTTTATATACATGTATATTATTATGAAAAGGACTTTACTTTTCTATTAAAATTGAATGTGCTATAAATTTCATAAGGAGTTAATGTCCTATTAAGTTGACAGTATCATTCTCTTCTGTATGAAATATAATTATTTGCATGATGATGATGATTACCATTACTATTGTTGTTGTTGTTTTTTAATGAGTGTTAATGTGATTGTAGTGTACGTACAGTATATACCAGGGGTGAGCAAACGTTTTGTCTCAAGGGCCACATTGACTTTTAAAATTTGACAGATGGGCCGGGCCAGCACCAGATACATACATATCAAACATAAACACATAAAAGGAATTACAGTGTTAATACTTACGTTCACTTTTAGTGGGAACAGTGTTGTTGATCACCCTTTTTGCCAGTGCATCGAAGTCTGGTGTTAGTTTTGTTGTGGCAATTCTCAGAACAGATCTGAGGTGTTCATCACTCAACTGGGATCTGTGGGTGCTTTGTTGGTGTTCATCACACTAAAAGTCTGTTCACAGACATTGGTAGAGCCAAACAACACCAGCATCCTCTGTGCCATCTTCTGGATGGTTGGAAATGTGGCTGCACTTGAAGCATAAAACTCATCCAGTTTAAGAGAGTTGAACTTCTCCTTTAAGACAGTGTCACATTGGAGATCAATCAGTTCCAACTGCAACTCCTGTGGCGCCATTTCAGGGTCTTGTGTGAAGGGACATGACACCAGCTGAAGTGACTTGTCAATTTTTCCAAAATCGGAGAACCGATGGCAGAATTCTCCGTGCAGGTCGTCCAGTGATTTCCTGTATTTTTTCACATGTTGAGGGGCCTCTTTCAGTGTATCCAGTGTGGGGAAATGAGTGAATGACTTATTTGACATTTGCTTTGAGAATAAAGCTAGCTTGGTTTTGAAGGCTCTGACGTTTGTGAACATTTCATGCACAAATTGATCTTTCCCTTGTAGCTTCACATCATTCATATGTGTCAGTATGTCCCCAGCAAAAGCTAAATCACAAAGCCAATCTGTGTCACTCAGCTCAGGAAAATCGTCAGCTTTCTCAAGTAGCTCCAAAAATGAGCTAATCTCCTGTTTGAGCTCCCACACTCATTGACATACTTTCCCCAAACTTAACCAGTGGACATTAGAGTGATACAGCAAGTCCTGGTGATCAGCGTCAGTTTCTTCAAGAAACTTAAACTGACGATGCTTAAGTCCCCTTGCTCGAATAAAGTTAATGAGCTTTACAACTGTCTTCACTACGTGGTCAAGCTGTAATACGGATTTACACAGTGCTTCCTGGTGGATTATGCAGTGTAGGAAAATTACCTCTTGCTTAGGGTTGTCCTCTTTCACCCTCTCCTGGATTCTTTTGAGCAGCCCAACATTTTTCCCAGTCAGATTTGGCGATCCATCTGTGGTAACATTGGCAAGCGTACTCCAAGGTAGCTTGTGCCTCTTGATGAACCCCGACACTCTGTCATAGAAGTCCTATCCCCGCATTTTCCCCTTTACGGATTCCATGGCCAAAAACTCCTCCGTTATCTCAAAATTGTCATTAATCCCTCTGATAAAAATTAAAAGCTGAGCGGTCCTGTCCTTTATGTCATCAACTTTCATCTAGTGCCAAGGAATATAATGTAAATGACTGTGCTTTTTTGTTTAGCTTGCTAGCTAAGTCTTCATCAATTAGCTCAACAGATGGCAGTTTGTTGGATAAAGGTGTTTTGCTGAGCCTGCAAACTAGCTGCCAGCCTCTGAGCAGTAGCCGTCCGTTCTTGCGTTGACTGGTTGTTAGCATAATTAGCATGCTTGGTAGAAAAGTGACGGCTGATGTTGTATTCCTTTAAAACCGCAACGGTTTCTTGGCAAATAAGACATACAGCCTTTGACTGGACTTCAGTAAAAAAATATTTAGTTGTCCATTCCTTATTGAACACTAAGCACTCACTGTCGACCTTTCTTTTCTTTGGCTGACTCATTGTTACAGATGGGTTCAGAGCAGTAGCAGAGTAATAACTGAGAGTAGCCCTGGCTCCGCAAAATCAAGTCAATGTATCACGGCGCCTAATGCGCCACCTGGTGGAACGCCAGGCATTACAGGACAAGGTCAAATGAATGCAGTCATAATTATGATATGATTTGATTTGGGCAATCCTGTACCAATCTTCGGCGGGCCGGATTAATAGGGCCAGCGGACCGGATGTGGCCCGCGGGCCGTAGTTTGCCCACCCTTGGTATATACGGTTGTTTGTGTGGTGGACCCAAGGAAGAATTGCCAGTGTTTAAGCTGATGCTAACAGGGATTGTAATAAACAAAGGAAGATAGGCATGAAGCTGTTTCTCTTTGCTTGGTTGAGTGTAGACATTTAAAGCAGCTTATGATGCGCTGTCGGACCCAGTGATGGGTCAAAACATCATTTGACATGAAAACTAGGCTTCCCCAGATACACTCATCCTAATTTGACGCATTTAACTGTGTATTGATAACTAGTCGTTATTGTTCAGGTTTTTGAGTTGAGTCTAACTCAAATTAAAGTCATGTGACTTGAGTCAACACCCTCGGTATAACGTGTGCAACAAAGATAGAAGCTGGCATCAAAATGCTGAACATTTAAAAGGAATGTCCATTTGTCTTCTTATAGAATGCTGTTGTTCACCCAGGAGCCACGTTTGCTCTAACAGCTTTTTCCACCCACAGTATTTCCAGTCCCACCTGCTGAGTGTACTTTCTCTTGGCAGTTCTGGTCTACATGCAGCTTGAGGACAAAGTTCTTTAGCTTGTTGGAAAATTTCTGAGGTTATCTCTTACCAAGCCATGAATTCTAGGACATGTTCTGTCACTGATTACATTTACTGTGTTGAATTCTATTAAAAGTCTGCAATTTGACAACTGTTCACACCCGAGTGTTTAATTTCTAATGCTTTGTTGTTGTTGTTGTTGTTCTTTTCTAATACCAATGTTTGTTAGCTTCCTTGTGTTTGTAGCCCTCTGTGCATGTCAGGAAAATACATATGGCAACGCACACATACACTCAGAGGTGGGGAACAAATAACTTTTCACAGCTAACAGAGGTTGGAGATTGGAACCTTAATAGAGATATCAGCAAAAGCTATCATGTTCACTGTAGTGGAATACACATCCACATAAACGCTTGGGCTATTTTATGGTTGTTACACACACACACACACACACACACACACACACACACACACACACACACGCACACACAAACACTTACCTAACTGAACTGGTGTCAGAGAAACACATTTTGGAAAATTATTAGCTGACATGTGATCTTAGTGTCTCCATAGACATTGCTGTCTTTCTCTCTGTTTATGTTTGTAGACTCCCTCTTGCAGTCTCCCTGTTTGGTACACACACGTACACACACACACACACACACACACACACATGCAAAACAAAGCCTATTTTCTTGTCTGCTTCCTTGTACTACAGTGCTGGTACTGAGAAGCAGAGGGGCTCAGGGAACGTGAGACTGAAGAGGTTGGGCTGAGAGAAGCAGACAACACAAAACAGAGCAAGAGAGAGAGTGAGATGTCGGTTGTGATTTGGGACTCATACAAATTTAACAGTACATATAGAGCCCAGCTACAGAAAATTGCCACTGGCATTATACTCTCTGTTTTCTGAAGATGAAGCTCAACATGAAAAAAAAAAACATATTAGTTGCTCCCAGTCATCCAGTTTGGAGGCATTTTACAGAGAAAAGGATAACTAAAGGTTAACCCTCAATGCCCCAGAATACACAAGAGTCTTCATTTCAGAGCGTTCTATGGTGCATTTGGAGGGAACTATTCTTGATGCTAAATTCAGCTTAAGCATTTTGAAGTGAAGACCCTTAACTCCTTCTTATTTGGATGTTATGACACATTGTCATTATGTAATGGAATAAAAATAACGGTTTGAGCACAGTTTAATATGTGAAACAACCTGGACTGAACTGAAAGCTTTGGTTATTGCTAGCTATATATTCATTTTAGCACCATCTTTAACAGAGCACAAGGGTTAATCTGGAGCACAAACAAGGTCTAAAAACATCACATGATCAAAGAAATGCACCACTGGGTTGTAATTTGAGGTTCAACTTTTAAACATATATATATTTGTATATTATGATCAAGCACATCATTAAATAGTATCCTAACCCCACAATGCTTGTCAGGGTTTTTGACAAGGGACCTTATGAAAATTCTGTTTTGTGATTTGCCACCCCCAAGGTTACATTTGGGCAATTGAAGGTTTTTGTTAAAGAAATGACTGCAAGTGTGCGATGATGATATTCTCTCTCTCTCTCTCTTTAAATCGCCCCCATGTCTGTGAGTGCTAAGTACAGATTTTTATGCCCCAATATCCAGGTTTTCCAGCACTTTACTAATAAAAGGATCAAGCCTTTATTTCATCTTTTTTAAACTATGGCGACCTGTCCACAGCATGCCCTACCTTTTGCCCAGTGTCTGTACCCTCTACAGGTACAGCTGATGGCTGGATGACTTTTTATGATTATATATGTATATGTATATTGTATGTTCCATTAGTTTATATATCATTAGTTCATACGTAATTATGATTCATATTGTTCAGTGAGCTGCTTAAACATCTTGTGTGTAGAAGATGAAGATGAAGATGAGAGATGCCTATTTGTTTTTTGCTTGTCCTATGGATGTACAGAGGGAAACATAGCTACAGTCTGGACTCTGAGTCTGATCTCAGCTGTTTTCAGGGAGTGATGCGAGGGAGTGAAACACACCTCATAACATCCTTAAGTTCAGGTTTGTTTTTTTTACATGGAGAAATCAGTTGACTGTGTGTGATGTTTACCTGAGATCTAGGATTGCTGGGTCAGAAGTCACTGTTTCAGATTAGATCGATTCTGTTTTACCTTCCATCTCATTACATTATGGAAAGATTATTTCCTCCCAGACTGATGAACTTGTATCATCAGATGAGTATGTAGCCAGCCTCCAACTGGCGCATGCACACGTTTGAAATACTGACTCATGGTTTTCCCTCCAATCCAGTCATGACTTTCACTACAATCTAAAAAGGAGAGCTTATTTGATCACTGCACAGTTCAGCCATTTAAACACGCCTGCATCTACTGTAGCTCAAGTAGCAGTTTATAAGAATTACTCCTATCTGTGCGTTTCACTTTGTGTATCTGTGTGTGTTTTTAGCTTTTTCCTGGCTATTTTCTCCTCCTCTGTGTCAGGCCCTTCCAGGCAGCATCAAGACTGTTGCTTGTCTTCAGTTCTGATTACACACTTCCTTAATCAAAGCTTCAAATGCTCTTTGAACCAATTCCTTCTTCCTGGGGCAACACTTGCACACACACATTGACAAGCACACACATACACACACACATAAGCAGCTGGCAGGGTCATTTCTTAGTGAGGTACCTGGCATTTTAAAGTTAGAACTAGAAGAGACAGATTATTAGCTGGGAGCTAGAGTAAACATACAAGTACACACACATACGCACACACACACATGAATAATGCTCAATTGCAATGATAATATATGTTTGTGTACTGTAGCATATTCATTTTATGCTGATCAACTAATCGGTTATTTGATTAATTGACTAATTGTTTAATCATTGCAGCTCTATGTTCAGGTGCTATAATTTGCATCAGCAGATAGGTTTTGTAAGAAATGCAATGTGGGTCCGTACTATTTATTTATGCTTAATAAACATATTGTCATTTCTATAATACAGTAATTTCTGCAGTATTTTTCATTTGCCTGTCTCACAGGTCTGGTGGGACATATACATTTCTGTGCTGATCAATCCAGCTGTCTACACAGGCTGCAGAGCAGGTCATTTTTTACTCATGCTCTACATGGATAACTGGAACCTGAAGAGTGTTGTGCTTCGAAAGCATGATTAATGTTTCTGCGTTTCTATGTAGGCAACTAAGTATTAAGTGTTTCAAGACTTGATTAGCACAAAGGCTCTCAGCTATTTAATGCAGTTCAGGCAGAAACAATGTGAATTTTGTTGTATCATTTTGAATTATGTCTGGATAGAAACAAACAAATAAAAGTACAAGTACTGAGCTACTGAATGACTCATTTTTTAAACGATTCTGCTTGTAATGAAATACATCATAAATATCCCAACTACATCATACAGAAAGTACAGTGTAAAATATGATTCACTTTAAAAATGTTTACTTTGTTGCACTTAGTACAAAATTCAACCTGTACACCCTATTTTTTAAGTCTATATCTGGATAATCTGTGTTTACACCCTATGTGTACTGTGCGTGTGCCGTGGCCTGTATGTGTGTGTGTGTGTGTAGTCTTATTGAATATGAGCAGTTTTTTCCTGTTTGACCACTTTTCAATAAATAAAGAACACTAATATCCCAAGACTGCGTTTCCCTAGTTATTAACCCCCCCCCTTGCACCACCACCACCACCACGCACTACACACACTCGCACACAGATCCATCCTTGTTTTTGTCAGTTACCAGGTCCCCACATTGACCTACATTAACTTCCAGGTAACTTACCACAACCATCACCTAACCTGAACCTTACTGTAACCTTAAGCCACATCATTTTTGTAGAATTTGACAATTTACTTTGTGGGGACTGGCCTTGAGTCTCCACAAAGATAGCGTGTTCCAGGTTTTCACACCACACAAATATAGAAACACACGCATGCACACAGAGTGTGCAGTTTTTCTGAGTACTGTTCTGCCTTGAGCAACTTCTCCCACTCACGCCTAAGTATACAGACTGCTTGATTGAATAAGAACACTAGACAGTGTATGTGTGTGTGTGTGTGTGTGTGGTTTTGTTGTTTACAGCAGTACACAACTTCCTACATATGTGTGTATTTATTTATTTGCACCTGTGTGTGTTTATAAGTGTGTGTGTGTGTATGTGTGTGTGTGTCTTCTGGCCTGTTCTTTGTCAGATTGTCACAAGTTGGATGATGCTACTTCCTCTCTAAGGGAAGAGAGAGAGACATCTATTGTATGTGGGAACTGTCTTTATGTTGCTTGCTTTTTTGTGTTTGTGCAGTTGTATGAGTGCATATATGCACCTCTGTGTATCTCCTTGTCTGAAAGGGGCAGTTGTGGGTTGAGGATGCTGGTCTGTGTCCCATATTTCTTGATTATCAAATGAAATGTACCCACCAGCAAATACAAAAAGTTGGAGTACAAGTGTTTACTTGTTTTTTTGCTTACTTATTCTTTTTTTGTCTATATTTTCCATTACATTTAGCAGAATATGGTTCATAAAAGGTCATCCTACATACTAGGAGAGGTGGTAACATCTTTAATACTAAATGGACTTCTAAGCGGGTTTATGGACATCTCTGCACTGACTCCAGCAGTATGCATGTGTGACGTCTGTGTTCCAGTTGGAATTAATAATGTTTTTAAGAAGAACAGGTGATATTTTTGGAGTCCAAATGTCACTGGGAGTCAAAGCAGTAGGGGAGAATTCCACAGATTTAACTCATCAGACTGTGTTTCTAGGTGATAGGGAGTACTGCTGCATACAGTGCCTTGCGAAAGTATTCGGCCCCCTTGAACTTTGCGACCTTTTGCCACATTTCAGGCTTCAAACATAAAGATATAAAACTGTAATTTTTTGTGAAGAATCAACAACAAGTGGGACACAATCATGAAGTGGAACGAAATTTATTGGATATTTCAAACGTTTTTAACAAATAAAAAACTGTTGTATTTTGACAGTGGGCGACAGAGGTGTGGTGGGTAGAGCAGTCGTCTCCCAGCCGGAAGGTTGAGGGTTTGAGTCTCGGTGCCTGCAGTCCACATATCGAAGTGTCCTTGGGCAAGACACTGAACCCCCAAAGTTGCCTGTGATGGCGGTGCGTATGTACGCAGCAGCCCGGGGCCCTCACCTCCAAACAAAATTTCCTTGTACGTGTCACAATAAAATAACGCTGCTGCTTCTTCTTCTTTCCAGAAGAAGCTGTGCAAAGTCTCATGAACTGCCTCACTGATGCTATTTGAATCTGTGTTGGGTGGGGGACTACAAGAATTTGGGGGTGTGGACTTAGAAAGAAGTGAATTTTCAGACCTCTGTAGCCTCCTCCTTATCTCTGAAACCAGAAGCTTGAGGCTACATTAGCTGCTGCTAGCATAACACACCCGAGTTGATGACCAAACTCTTGGTGGTCCAGTTGCAATGGTGACAATGAAGTTGACTGTGTACAATAGAGGAATTTGATAATTTAAATTAAAATGTAAATTTTTTTTAAATCTCATTGCCTTAAAATAAAAGCGATGGCTGAAGCATTTGAATTCATTCAAGTTTGGCTTATCTTGTTAAACAAAAAGAAGACTTGTAAAAAAGCTATGTGAGCCATTTAAACTGTCGGTACTGAAACTCAGGTGCTGTATTAGTATCAAAAGATCTTAAACAACACAGCCTGTCGAACGTGTTGTCGTAAATTGAAAAGAAAAGACTCAATATAATTTCACAGTGTGAAATTTATTATGCATTAACGTATCAAAATAAGCATGTGCACATGGTCCTTGACTGTTTAGGATAAACAGAAAAGACTGACTCCAACTTTGCGGTATACAATATTTGTATGAAAAGATGTTACTATCTGATTGGTCCAAACTGTTGGGGAGAAGTTAACTCTCCCAAGATTGGTCCTTCAATCCGTCCATCCTCCAATCATCCTCTCTGCTCCAATGGTCGTGGACAGCGCCCTAAAAAGGGAGGAATACCTATACTGTCTTAATTCCTACATAGACACTTATGTCTTCCTTTGTTTCCAACTGCTAGATGTTAGACATTGCTTTCCTGTTCTAATAAAGCTTCTCTGCCTGTGAGTGTCTGTGTTGCCCTGCCTTTGAAGTTGCTTCCTCTTCCTGACTCAGATCTAATCTCGGTTCCAACTATTCTAGGAATTCCAATAAACTATAGCTCCCCGGCCCATTAGCCAGGTGGTGGTAATAAAGTAACTGTAGACCCTCTTTGCTAAAGCTGTAAATCTAATGAGATTTCAGTGTTTTAGTGAACCAGTCCCCTTGATGTTAAACAGTGCTCCAGTTGGCTAACACAGTAAATACTGACCAGTGATTCAGTGAACACATATAGTGATATATAGATATGTAACTACATAACATAAACACAACTGTGAGATTAAAATATATATAAACTTATGTATGCTATATAATAAAAAAACCCTAACTAATTATTCATTTCTATCTAAAAATGAAAATCACCCTAACAAGCCCTATGCACTGTTCTTATTCAAAACATTCGCTTTCCAGTAGTTTTTTTTCTACTGCTGTTACCATGCACAGCATCCACTATAAAAGATGCGTATACACACACAGAGTAAAGTAATCAACTAGCAGAAAATTTCTGACACAGGAAAGCAATGCCAATATTTTTAGCATGCTTTCTGTCATCTGCTTTGCTCAATATTGCTGCTTTGGCAGGCATCAAGAAATGGAATACACACCCACTTACACATCCAGCAAACATTTGGTCTGGATAAGACAAATAGCTGATGCAAAACTTACAAATAGAAACCTCCAAACACAAACTTAGTCCATTCTACAATCTGCCAACACTGATGTGCTGATAGTCACAAATAACTTCAGGTCTAGCGAAATGATTTTTAATCATTCTTATATGATCGACTGCTTTCATAATTCAGGAATCAGTGCCGATTACAGATGCTGTTCGTTAGATGGGACAGAAACTGGGACACTTTAGAGAAAGACTGATTGACTGGGAGGAAGGATTCTTATATTCAATCCTTTCAGGTGCCAAACTGGATTCAGAACATTGTCTTTCTGCCAAATGATCTGCTCAAATCTAATTAGCATCATAGAACCAGACGGCACTTGGGTTGTCTTTTTTTTTTCCCCGAAGCATTTACTTGGAATAACTGATGATTTTGTGTCTGGATGAGTGATAAAGTAGACAATAGAAAACAGTTTATTCCTTGGTCTCCCCATTGCTCTATCTGTCTTTCTTTGTAATGAGGTTCTCCTTAATTACATTTTAATGGGCTGGAAACAGCTGCTACTGGTTTATATCTCCACTCATCCCTCTCTCCTCTTTTATATCTCAGTTTGCTTCCTCCCTTTGACCCTCCACCTTAGTCAGCTTTCCCGGCTTTCTTCTGTCTTTGCTTTTTGTCACATTCTTCTGATCAAGGTCAAGCATCCTGAAAGCATAAATACTCAGATTTACAAAAGGAAACTCTCTTCTTGGAATGAATGTGGATACTGAAGGATATGAGCTTTTCTATAACAAGAAAATACTGAAGGCTAGAAGCAGCAGGAGTAAAAGAGCCTGAAAGAAACAAACATTACAGGTACTTACAGGTAAAAAGTAGAACAAAGAAGGGTAAGCTTTATTTTACAGGTCCATTACTGTATTAGCCTGCTAAATTTCTGAAACAAGTTCTAATAATTCCTTAGAAAGATGTTGGCATATAACCACAATTCAGTGGAAATGTTCTAGCAAAGTGATATGTAATCTAATATTTTTATGATATATACAGAGCTTTAGGAAAAAAACCTATTATGCAGTATGATATACTGTAGAACTAAAAACTGGTGGTGAATTACATCTAAGCTGACACCATGTAAGATAGACTGGAGTAAGAAATGAAAATTTACTTGGATTATGGATCTGACTTAAAAAATTAAATTACTTATTTTGAATGATCCCATGATGACTGAAAATTATGGATTCTGATTGGTTGGAAGGTGTGATCAACTTTTAGTAAATGGAAAGTTTAACTGAAAACCTCTGGCATAGGCATTAGTTGGCTACTCTAAATCAATGTCCCAGTTTTTCTGTGGAGGTAAAGAAAGCAACAGCTGAGCCTTTGCTTTTTGTGTCACAAACAAGAACAGAAAACAAGATAAAAAGCTTCTCACTGAGAACAGCCGATTTGTAATTTTAGACATGTAACATATTTGTGTGATCTGGACTCAACTATCAGAGGGAATAAGAAAGAGGACTTAATAAATGCCTTAGCCACATTGGAGCTGGTATCCTGAGTGTGAGGGGTGAAAGGAGAGAAACTGCACAGAAAATAAGGGAATAAGGGTGAGGTAGTGAGAGAGAGAGAGAGAGAGACAGCAAGCTGTATTTTTCTGCCAAGTTTATGGCTGCACCCTATTTCAAGAAAATAGAGCCCAGCAAAGATACAATGTGTCTGTGACAAAAGGGGGAGAGAGAGGGAGTCCAGGTGATGTTATGTCTGCATTGCTGCTCTATTCTCTGTTCTTGAGACTGACAGCATTCAGTGAAATGTCTCTCAACTGCTTCTAAAACTTGTCACAAAACAACAGGTTGAGGCCTTACATTACATAATTACAGCATAATACTGCATATTGCATTTTCTGCCTATATTAGAGAGTAGATATTAAATAATTATGAATAGTAGATAGTAAATAGATGGCACATAGATAAGGAATTTTCTCATGTAAATGTATCCAGTTAGTGTATTTACTGTTTATCATGACATGAGCACATGCCCATGGGTTGCTCTGAGTTCTGAATGTACTGTAAAAGGTCACTTTCTCCTGCACAGATCTTAATTAGACACTCCAGGGGAAAAGAAGACATTCATCTGAGGTGACACAGCAGTTAGCCTATACCGATCTACCAGAGAGAGATGGAAAGTGAGAGAGCAGGAAAAGGAAGACAAACACACATGAAATAAAAGATGACAATCTTTTACAGCAGATTATCTCCTCTTAACAAGCACACATAAATAAAACAATAACCAATTTTTTCTGATTTTTAAACATCAACAACTTTTTGTAACTCTCTTTGACCTGTTAGACATGTATGATCAGATGATTCAGCAATGTTCTGTGTTCAGGCCTCACGGTGTGTGTGCGTGTGTGTATGCATGTGTCTTGTTCCTTTCCTTTCCTTTCCTTTTGAGTGTAAAGAAGCTTTACAGACAAAAGATTTTTTCCTTCATCAATGATGTGATAACCTTTAATTGGCACCTTGAATGACCTAATCTTAAAATACGATGCTAATCTTAAAATGAGGGGATAATCTCTGACTGTCTGATAATCCAGTATTAGGATTAACACTTCGTGCCAATTCATGTGGCAAGCTGGGTCACACTGTACTGATAAAGATTTTGTGTGTGTGTGTGTGTGTGTGTGTGTGTGTGTGAGGTTTTAGCAACGGTGATAGTGGGTGTGCATATGAAGGGGTCAGTCTGCTGTTCGCTTTATAAGTGTGTGTGCCACTGTTTCTGTGTGTGTGAGAGGGAGTGCCTCAAGGTGACTCTCTGGGGGTTAATAACTAGTGACCCATAGAAGGGACAAGAATAGGGGGCTTAAAATATATACACACACACAGAGCAATACACACTCTCAACACACACATGCTTCACCTCTGGTAATTCCTTTATTTCATGTTTTTCTTAAACTGTATCAGTCATAGCCTGTCCAAATTGATTTGAACATTTTACTCCCATCAAAAGTTAACACAAAATTGCCTAAGTGGGGGTGTGTTTGTGTGTGTATTAACATCATAGTTTAAAGAAACATGGTACTTTAACATTCTGGGAAAGGCACTTGTTCTTTTTCTTACAGAGAGTTTGATGAGAAGCTCGAGGCCACACACATATTGTATGTGTGCATTGACTATGGAGCTAGAGCCAGGTGACAATTAGCCTATCTTGGCATAAAAACGTGAAGCGGGGGTGAAAGCTGGCTCGGTCAGAAGGTAAAAAAAACTCAGCCTACCAGCACTATTAAAGCTGAGTAATTAACATGTTGTACCTTGTTCATTAAAGGTGCAAAAAATGTAAACGTGACAAGGTTTTTGGGGGAGTTATATCCCGTAATGAACACATTTTTGAAAGGGAAAATAAATGTGTGCAGTAGTTAGCACTGTCACCTCACAGGAAAAAAGGTTTTAGGTTCGATCCTTGTAGCTGACCGGGGCCCACCGGCTTCCTCCCACAGTCCAAAATCATGCAGGTGAGGTTTAATGGTGACTGTATCGTGCCTGTAGATGTCAATGTGAGAGGTTATCTGTCTCTCTATGCCAGCCTTGTGATAGACTGGTGACCTTTATAGCGTGCACCCTGCCTTTTGCCCAGTGTCAGCTGGGGTTGGCACCAGGCCTCCCAGCGACCATCAAAAGGATAAGTGTTATAGGTAACGAATGGAGGTTCTTGTCCCGACTGTAAGAAGGAATGTAAGTTCTGCACAGAGGCCTAGAACTAACCAGAAATGTTTCAAGAAATGTTTTCATGCCTTATTTTCTTGGTGATAGGGCCACTTGAAATCACATGCAGTGTAAAGAGCGGCACTGTGCATGGACCTTATGTCTGTGTGTGTTTGTTGAAAGGGTAGTGTTGTGTACCATCAAACGCATAAATGAACATGAAACACACACAAACCACGTAATTAGATGCAGGCCTTAGTACAAGATTCTTTGCCTGGAACCTTAGAGTCCATTTAACACTGGAAATAGCTGCAGGTTACTGTAGGTACTTAGGTACCCGCATATGAGTGTGTTTGTGTGTGTAAGTGCCAGTATGTCCATCAGTGCGTAAGAGTGCTAGGTTTATGTAGGTTTTGCTCCTCAGTCTAATTGAGTATTCAAGGCGATTTTATCTTTTAAGAGAATAGTGCAGAGTGTGTGTATGCAGGAGGGCTGGAGGTTACATACATGGATCTATTTATGGTTTGTGTTTCTATACATGCAGACATACATTTTTTGCACTTTTGTACATATGTATATACTGGCAGAAATAAATTTCAACACAATAAAATGAAAAATAAAATGCCAGGTGGATGTCTCTCTTTATCATCTATGCCCTCTGATTTTTATCCTTTTTCCCTTTCCTCTTCCTCATTCTATGTCCTCAAAATAGTCTATTTCCTTCAGTAACAGAGGTTGTCATCTCCCTGCCTTCATTTACCTGCTTATGTACAGGTGCAGCTCAATAAATTAGAATATTGTGGAAAAGTCCATTTATTTTGGTAATTCAACTCAAATAGTGAAACTTGTGGGAATGTCACTTTTGGCTTTTTCCCATTTTGGGGTCACCACAGCTATTTGACTCGCATGTTGACATTTGGCACATGTTTTACGCCGGATGCCCTTTCTGACGCAACCTGGATTCAAACCCGGGGCGCAGCGGCGAAAGTGTTGCGCCTTAACCACTAGCCTACCAGGGAAGGCAAATAGTGAAACTGTGTTATACAAATTCAGTACGCACAGACTGAGGTAGTTTAAGCCGTTGGGTCTTTTAATTGTGATGATTTTGGCCCACATTTAACAAAAACCCACCAATTCACTATCTCAATAAATTAGAATATGGTGACATGCCACTCAGCTAGTCAACTCAAAACACCTGCAAAGGTGTCCTGAGCCGTCCAAAGTGTCACTCAGTTTGGTTCACTAGGCTACACAATCATGGGGAAGACTGCTGATCTGACAGCCTTGAGAGGCTTGTCAAGCAAAATTGATTCAAGAATGTGGGTGAACTTCACAAGGAATAGACTGAGGCTGGAGTCAAAGAATCAAGGGCCATCACACACCGCCGTGTCAAGGAATTTTGGCTACAGTTGTCGAATTCCTCTTGTCAAGCCACTCCTGAACCACAGGCAATGTCAGAGGTGTCTTAGCTGGGCTAAGGAGAAGAGGAACTGGACTGTTGCCCAGTGGTCCAAAGTCCTCTTTTCAGATGAGAGCAAGTTTTGTATTTCATTTGGAAACCAAGGTCCTAGAGTCTGGAGGAAGGGTGGAGAAGCTCATAGCCCAAGTTGCTTGAAGTCCAGTGTTAAGTTTCCACAGTCTGTGATGATTTGGGGTGCAATGTCATCTGTTGGCATTGGTCCACTGTGTTTTTTGCAAACCACAGTCACTGCACCCGTTTCATGCTTCCTTCTGCTGACCAGCTTTTTAAAGATGCTGATTTCATTTTCCAGCAGGATTTGGCACCTGCCCACACTGCCAAAAGCACCAAAAGTTGGTTAAACGACCATGGTGTTGGTGTGCTTGACTGGACGGCAAACTCACCAGACCTGAACCCCATAGAGAATCTATGAGGTATTGTCAAGAGGAAAATGAGAAATGAGAGACCAAAAAAATGCCGATGAGCTGATGGTCACTGTCAAAGAATCCTGGGCTTCCATACCACCTCAGCAGTGCCACAGACTGATCACCTCCATGCCACGGCGAATTGACGTACTAATTAAAGCAAAGGGAGCCCCTGCCAAGTATTGAGTACATATACAGTAAAAGAACATACTTTCCCTAAGGCCAACAATTCACTAAAAATGTTTTTTTATATCTCTTATGAGGTATTCTAATTTATTGAGATAGTGAATTGGTAGGTTTTTGTTAAATGTGGGCAAAATCATCACAATTAAAAGACCCAATGGCTTAAACTACTTCATTCTGTGTGTACTGAATTTATATAATACACGAGTTTCACTATTTGAGTTGAATTACCGAAATAAATGGACTTTTTCACGATAATCTAATTTATTGAGCTGCACCTGTATTAGTTTGTCTTTCCAGGATTCTGGTTGGCTCAAGAGCTACGAAATGGTTCAGATATTGCATTACACACTCATATGCTGTTTAAATGCACACATGTACAGTACCCAACATACTAAACATACAGATAGTGTGTGCATATATATAATTTGTTTTAACCTATAGATATATGCAGTGTATACCTCTATGATGGATAATGAGCATGATCTTCCAAAATGGCACATTTACCCAAAAGTTAACAACTTGAAATAACAACTTCACATTCTCTATATGTACTGGCCTGTAAATAACCTGTAGCAAGGACTATTCATCGCCCACATGTGCCCTCTTGTGACATCTGTATATCTGATGAATTTCTGTACTCAGGACCTAACCCTTCTATTGTCATGGCACTTTTGTTATGATAGGTCAAACTTTGCTTTGTCATATGTTTGTTTCTACAGACCGCATCATGCACCACACACAACCCCAAACTCTGCAGCCATCCTAGCAAGGAAGACTTTGCTGAACAAATTGCAACCAGTTATAAGAATGTACTGTTGGCTGTCACCCTGACCTTGGATATCTTATACCATGAGTAAAGTTGAAGACTGAAAAGTTTTCCCCCAATGTGGTTTTAATGGCACACTGCAGCAAGTGCAATTTCACATCCCCACCTACAATCCTTAAACAAAGACACAGGTGTTTCATGCTTTATACATATATCTGAAGAAATAATGGACAAATCATGAACTATTTCCTTTTATTTCTTCCAACACCTTTTATGATGAGGAAGAAGAAGGCAAAGCAGACACTTTCTAGGCTGATTCATTACCACTCTTTTCAGTTAGGATTTTATCAGTCCTTTCTGATTTTCTCTTTATTCAGCCACTATTGGCTCACATTAAATCACACACACTCAGGCACACATGAATGCACATCTATGCACCTCTAGCTGATGAAAAACATATTAACTAACTAATGTCTCGAGCCCAGCTGGCTATTGATTATCAGCATTCCATTAAACTAATTAATCAGGGTACCGTGGCTGCACAGATGAATGGTCAGCAAGTCTATAGCTGTTAAAAGGGTTGTTAAGCCATGCACATATAATTGGAGCAGGTTTAAATATTGTTCAGTGTGCAAATATCAAAAATATAAACTACACAAAAAATTCATTAAGGCCAATCATTGCTTCACAGTAAATGCAGGTAAAAGTGATGTTCTGATCTCCAGGCCAAAAACAGATGGGAAATAAAGGCAGTTCCATTAGCAATGTGCACAAGAGGTCAGAAATATAGGGATATTTTATCATTCGAACCTACATTTTTCTACTCATTTACATAGCATACCAAAGAAAAATATTTGACATTTTCTTTCATTCCAAGGTGCAAGAAAATTCTTGTCTGTGCACTTGTTTAAAGTCATTTGAACTATTGAATTGCCTTATTTAGTAGTTTGTCTCAGAAATCAGTTGAGAGGCTCCAGCTAATACAAAATACTGCTGGTTCTTAAAAAAAAAAACTAGAACATAATAGCACATTTCACCTGTTTTGCCCTCACTGCATTGGCTACCGGTCTCATTTAGAATAAATTTTAATCTCTTTTTATTTGTTTGTAGGGTATAAATGTGTCTTGCCCCACTCTACATTGAAGACCTTGTCTCGTTCTACATTTTGCCTCATGGCCTGAGATCTGATGACCAGTTGTTACCACCTGCCCCCGGGTTCAGGCTGTAGACAGAGGGGAGCAGGGCATTTACTGTCAGGGCCCCCAAACTTTATAAGGTTTCCACTTAAAAAAAGCCAAGCAACATCAGTGTCTTCTTTTAAATCTTCACTCAAGACTTATTTTTACAGTTTTAATTAGTTTTGATATTGGCTCTTAACCTGGTTATTTTAGTTGTCTTTATATTGTGTTCAATAATTATCTTTTCCTGGTATGCATTTATATTTCCCATGCATGATGATTGTCTAATAGTTTTTATTTTTCTCATGCCTTTAAAGTTTTTTGTAAACTTGTTGTGGAAAAGCACTGTGTAAAAAGTTTAAAATATATAGACAAAGGCTGTCTTTGTGCAACCAGCCCTGGAAGGTAAAAGCAGCTGCAGAACTGCCTTTAGAAGTAGTTGTGTAGTAATAGTAGTAGTAGTGGTAGTTGAAGTAGATGCTAACTGCTAGTAATGTGATAACTGTATTGTAAATTTTACAATTTCTGTTTTAGGAGGTGTTTAGACTGAAAGTAAAGAACGATTTGTTGCATGTTACTTTAATCTTTCTATCTGTCTTTTTTTCTTTCGAAGACATTCCATAAATCATTTTGCCTGCTGTCAAAACAACCTTTTCTTACAGTTTCCAATTTCACTCTCAGTGGCCCTTTACATTAGTGTAACATCACCACAGTTTTGAAGAAGAACAAAGCTATACAGGTATAGCTTTAATGGAATTTAAAACTTTTTTACCTTTATGATTTCATTTTCAAGCAACAGAGTTAGCAGAGCGCAGCAAGATTGCTTGTCGCTATAAAATGAAATGTCAAACTACAGCATCAAAGGTGGTTTGTACATTGAAACCAATCTACAAGATTTTAAGAAAGTTCAGAAATCTGAAGGGAGTACAGTGAGATGTGTGACAGAGTTGACACACAGGTACAAGAAGTCATTAAAGAGTAATCTTGTTCCATGTCGAAAAGATGAGTGCGCGCGCGCACACACACACACACACACACACACACACACACACACACACACACAGGAAGGTAGGAACACAACAATGAGGACATGAAAATGCATGCATGACAGTGAAACAAGAAACACGTGGAACTAAACTCACAAACCAAAACATACTTACGAAGTGGCTCAGACGTGCCCATTCCTACCAACACGTTTACACACTATGTAATTCACAAGACCATGCATGTCATTCATATGCTTGCACACATAGGAGCTAAAGCAGGGCAGTGTTTTGAAATGCAGCCTCCAGCTATGAGAACGAAATAAGACCCGGACATCAGAGCAAACTGAACTGATTTTAAGCCCCTACTGTGATGGAGAGGGAGACAAAAAATAGAAAGCTGTGGCTATTGTTCCAGCTGAGAGACATGAGAGAGAGAGGGACAAAATGACAAAGTTTGGGAGAAAAGAAAGGATGGAAGGCAGTAGAGAATCAAAAAGAGAGAGGCGGAGAAGGAGTGAAAGGCATGAAGACTGATTGGGGGAAACAAATGGAAAGAAAGGGAGACAGTGACAGAAAACGAAAAAGAGCCTTAGGTGGTAGGTGGTCCTTCACTGTCAAATTGTGCACACACACACACACACACACCATTTAAAGAAAAATTTTCTTCAAAACCTAAGGTCATTTTGACACCAGGTGAGGTGTTATTTTGGCATATAAATCTTTGGCAAAGAAACAAGATGAAAATATTAAAGTCACGTTTGTCCTTCCCTCAGGTGTCTGAGAGGGAAAGACATTAAGTGAGCACTATATCCAAAAGATAAAGCTGAAATGCTATATGTCCATCATGTTTTCTACATATTTTTCATTTGCGTGAAGTGCAAATTATGTCACCCTGCCCTCTTCTTTTTCCACAGTGTAATGTCACCTGACTGGACAATTAGTGTGTCTAGCTTTTTATCTCAATGAACTCATGATATTTGCATAACTGTTTATGAATCCAAACATTCACATTTTCTTTTACCAATTTTTCTGGAAATATGTTTAAAATGATTTCCCAGTTTGGCCTCTCTGAATAACTGCCCATAAAGGACAGGCTGGCACCGCTGATTCTTTCTGCAGTCCTGACTGTCTGCTGGAGTCTGTTCCTGTCCTGTTTGGTTGCTGAGCCAAACCAGACAGTGATGGAAGAGCAGAGAACAGACTCAATGATTCCTCTGTAGAACTGTATCAGCAGCTCCTGGGGCAGGTTGAACTTCCTGAGTTGGTGCAGGAAGTACATCCTCTGCTTGCTTTGTTGGTGATGGCACTGAACTTGGATTTCCACTTCAGGTCCTGGGATATAGTGGAACCCAGGAACTTGAAAGTCTCCATTGCTGATATGCTGTACAGTACTGTATTTCCACTATTGGAACCCAATGAGTACTGCCATGTACTACCCTTAACCATCACCAAGCATAGCCTCAGGGGTTGACGCAGTCCGTTCTGCTTTGTTTTTCTGCTGTATTTCCTCTCTGTCGGTCTCTGTTTAGAGGAGGGAGGGGTTGCTCCTCTCTCACATGCAGTCAGCTGTGTGCTTACACAGTGCTTGTAATGTTAATCCTTGAGGTGTGAAGACAAAGACATTTAACCAATCACCAGTGACTGCTCTGTGTGCACCCACCCCCACCCTTCTTCTGTTCCTGGTACTTGATCCCAGTACTCCCCCCTGAGGGGTGTTGAAACTTGGCTCCCAGAACGCACCTCCAAAGCAGGTGCATCGTAGTGGAAACAAACGCAAAACCTGTGATGGGCGTTACTGGCACAACACATTTTGGTAGGTTCCTATAACGGAACCCCCCCTGTACAACACTATATGTCATCTCCACAGTTTTGAGTGTATTCAGCTCCAGGTTATCGCGACCACACCACTGGACCAGCTATTCAACCTTCCCTCTGTACGCAGACTCTTAACCATCTCGAATGACTTTAATCGATTTAACTGACACAAACAATTTTAATTCAGACAAAATAAAGTAAATGATTATGTGTGACCTCCATTTTAAAACTGTGCCTCCTCATAAAAGAAAAAAAACAAAAGGATGTATCCCTGTTCCAGAATGTTGTAGACCACACACAAACTGTAAAATACTCTAAATTGTCTGTGTAAGGCCTCAGAATCCCCACTACTCAATAAACGCAGTTAATCAAATTACTCAAATAACCAGTTAGCACCAGTTAAAAAACTCCCACAGCTACATTTATGCATTTCTTCTCCCCCCCATAATCACCCCCGGGACCCATAATTTAACACAGGATTTATTTTGATGTCATCACTAAGAGAAACATTCAAAAGGGCAGCCTCACCGCCCACTACGTCAGTTTAGTTTGTGTACCCCTGAGGTAAGATGAGTGTCACAATGGAAGCAGACTGTGACCACATATTGTTGGAGTTAAGAGGCCAGCAGACAGAGATGATAAGGGAGGTGGTGCGTAGCAGCAAGTGGAGGAGGAGAAATCACAGCCAGAGGGCAATATTTCAATGAGTGGCAACACGGCACTATTTTTCCATTTAAAGCAGTTCACTTCTGCTCCTGATTTTTTAAAACAAGTTCATATTGTTATCGTTTTGGTTCCCTGACTGTTGACATAGACTGTGTTTTTTTATAACACAGAATATTAAAAGCAGTGTAGCGAGTACTGTACAGCAGAAATGGGTGACTGAACACAAATTTGACAGATTATTGCCTTTGTCAAGTTGGTAGGGCATGTGTTAGCAAACAGCTGCAGCTTTGCACATCCAGCAGACCCAGAGCAGGATTAGCATTAATTTGGAGTCTTGCTTATCTTGTCCTTGTCCAGCTTGTTTGTTCCAGCTGTTGACTGTAGCTTCTCTCCTTTTAGTCTCTCTGCTTTGGTCTCTACCCACTCCTTAGGAATATATCGGGCTCTTTAGTACCACTTTGTTCATCAGCTAGTTATTATTTTAATGTCTTGTGTCTTGTTTATGTATTTGTTCAGAGCAAAACTCCAAAAGTAATGAATGGATTTTGATAAAAATGTGTTTTGCGGAGGTATGGTATGGCCCACACTACATCAATCATTGGATTTTGGTGCTGATTCGGATTGTCCTGCTGATCCAGGAATTCCATTGTGAGATAGGACCAAGTCATAGTCCTCAGTCACATGACTGGCACCGTACCCTGGAGGCCAAAAAATCTTTCCAACATGGCGGTTAACACTGGACACTCGATATAACTACAGCACAGGCCTGTTAATCTTCTAGTCATGTTCAATTCAATGGCTTGTTGGTAGGAACAACAGGATCCAAGTTATACCTAACAGCTGCTCTCTTTATCTTTGTGCCCAAAATTTCAGAAATGAAGAGAGTGAGCAGCAATAATAAAACAAAGCATTGAATCAGAGAAATAAGACATTATTTTCTGATTGTTTCACTGTGGTTGCCTTCTAAAGAACACATAAACATGGCCACCCCTCTACACAACCCTGTGGGAAGACTTTCATGCATAGTAAATATTAAAATATCCATCAAGTGATGAACTTTTTTGTCAAACCAATAAAGCATCTTATTTGAAGAAGAAAATAAGCAGCACTATATACGTTTTTAGTATGAGAAATACATGTTCCTAGAACTGGACACAACAACAAGGCTTTATTAATAAAATGAGTTTCTGGTATTGGTAAATGGTCTTATACTTGTGTAGCACTTTTCTTAGAATTGCAGCACACTCAAAGCGCTTTCACACTATTTGCCCATTCACCCATTCGCACTCCCAAGCATTCACACACCGGCGATGTCACCGGGAGAAAATGGGTTAATGTCTTCCTCAAGGACACTTCAACTTGTGGACTGGAGAAGCCGGGAATCAAACCTCTAACCTTGTGGTTAGGAGATGACCCCCTATAAGCTAAGTGATTAACTTTAGCACCTGTGAATCTGAAAATACAGAGATGTATTTAAGGTGACAAAAAATCCATAATGAGAAACAGAACTGATCACAAATTTCACTCCAATGCTCCGTCTTAATGAACTTATATTGAAGACATACCCAATGAAGATTTGGTGTAAATGGAAAAGACTGCACATGTAAACATGAGGTTTTATTAGTTATAATCAGTTGTGCATTGTACAGCTCCTCCCCTTTGTGTCATTTAACTTTAAGCTACTGTGTGTGAGTGTGTGACTTACAGTGACAGAAGCTGTCTCTCAACTGCTATCAGTATCACTTGTAGGGAGTAAGGGTCAGATGAGTTAAAAACGGACTGTATGTGTGTGTGTGTATCCATCTCTGGCATTAGTGTGAAGTACTCTTATAGCCGTTTCCACCTCTACAAATCCATTAGAGCATTGAGGAGGATATTTTAAACCTCTCTTGCATATAGTATATAGTTAGCATTGATTATCCTAAAATGAGTGTATACTTAGACCGACAGCAAATGACAGAGCCACGCACTTAAACAGATAACTTCAAGCCAGTGCTACTGGCTTCTCTCACAGAGTATGGTTAACAACTGAATCATAAAAAAACTGAATACTCTAATAACATTACCAAACTGTAGTACTGCAAGCAATACAGTATTGAATGTCTGTGGATTCAGCATTTGTGAAAATACACTACTGCAAAAGGCCAAAGGTCAAAAACAAAATGTAAATGAAAAGTACATTACACGTCTTTGTGCTGGAGCAGCCCAGAGGACAGGCAATGTTGTCCCTAACCTCGTCCTCCTCCTCTTATATTGGTTCCATCACATCATAAGTGTGAATAATTTTGAGTCATAGCGTGTAGGCTATGACAGCTGTATTGTAATTGTGTTTAACTTCTGTCACCTGTGGATGCCATTATGTATCACAAGTGCTAATTTTTGTGAGTGGCAATGTGTTCTGTATCTGAAAACTGGGTCACACCAGGTGGATATTATTCAAAGTTTTGCAAAAAGTGATTCTTTCGTTAAATGAGTTTCAGCAGGTGACAGTTTTGTTCCGAGAATGGGTTTCAGTGTTTTAGCAGTTCAAGGTAGTGCCTAGCCTTAATCTGGCAGGTTAAGTATTCATACTAGGACATTATTTTGGACATCATACAGTACTGCTGGACTCAGAAGCCATTGGCTCAGGGCAGCACCACACATTCAAAGAAAAAAATCTGTCTTTGTTTAGGAAATGCTCAGTTACGTGTTGAGTAATTTAAGCAAATTCTAGCTTAAACTTGCCAGACAACAATGAACATAATGAAATTTGTGGTAAAAAGACACAGAGACATTTTGTATTACATTTTTATTTCACTTAGGAAGGCAAAATGGTCCATGTGGATTTAATGTAATTCATTTGCAGTTTACCATATTCTATCAGCTTGTCCCTCACACACATAATGTACAGGCACACTAGCACACACACAGCTCTGTAAATGATAAATTGGTTGCATATGAATTTAAGGGGGAGACAATACGTCTTTGTTTCACCATATTCTGGCATAGATCACACACACACACACACACACACACACACAGACACAGTAGCATGAAGCACTAATGCCTGCGTACATACACACACCTACACACACAGACAGAATGATTTGTCTACTGCCAGATTCAAACTCAGTGTTAATTTGTTACTGGGAGAATCGTAATCCTTCAAAGTATTAAGTGTGTGTGTTTGTTGAGGACATGCTGCGATGTGTGAGTTGGAGTGACCCACACAAATTGATGAACATGTTTTAAAGCAACCCTTTAAACTTGATAAACCCATGTGCATATCAGTGTATCTGTAAATTAAATGTGCATTTGCATGTGCGTATCAGAGCTTATGCAGTTCTTTTCATCTGAAAATAATTAGACATTAAAAATAATTCTATGATAATCAGTCATATTATTTCATATGCACCTTAAGCATAATTTTAGGGAAATGTAAAAGAGCGCTTTAAGTAATAAGATTTATGGTCTACATTTATGGGAAGAAATCATCACGTGTTCCACAAAACCTAATCAGGACATGCAGGTGAAAGTAGTCAGGAAGAAGTTATTCTGCTTAGCATGCTGTAACAGAACCACTCTGCTAATCTGTTCTGTGTTTTCCTAATAACACTAGCCTGTTTAATGTTAATGCAACCATTAACATAATTATGTTAAACACAATCAGCATAATAGGCAAAACAGATTTTTAGATTTGGGTGGTGATAATTTAATAGAGATGATCACCTACACCCTACACCAAATAAGATTCTGGTGTGATTTAAAGAAGTTATGTGGTTAGCCATTCTAGCAGTATAGCTCTGGGGAGAGCAACAGGAAATGTGACTTGGTGTTTCAGCAAGTGCTGGCTTGTTGTGAAATTGTACGGGCATGCATGGTCGCGAAATAATGATTCTCACTGAATTTGATTCCTTGACTTTTCCTCTAGCATCAACAGCTGGTAAATATTTCCATTTATTTGGTGAAATATCTCTACGTCTACTTGATGAATTGTCAAGACATTCATGGTGCCCACTGCCTTTTTTCCAGCATTCACATCAGCTTTGGTTGTACTCTGTGTTGTGTGCAAATTAGCAAATTTTGGCATACTGAAACACTAAGCTATTATGGTAAAGGTAGTAAACATTTAACTTGCTAAACATTACCATGTTCCTTGTGAGCTTGTCAGGATGCTAATATTAGCAGTTAGCTAAAAAAAAGGTTTCAGCTTCAGCTGTAGTTTGTGTTTAGTGCTAATTAGTGAATATTAGCATGCCAGCACAGTAAAGTAAGATGGTAAACTTGTTAAACATTATAGCTGCAAAATATTATCTATGTCATCATATTATTGTTATACATTGTGCTCAAAGCAGTACTATGCCTAACCCCTCGTTTCCATTCTGGCTGCACTACGGTTGCCAAAGCTGATTGCTGCCAGTGTTGGCTGTGTTACGCCGCGTCTCCATTCCTTCCCACATGTGGCTCTCTGGTCTACTTCACTAAAGATATGCCTCTAGTCTGTTTTTGACAGATGCCATGTCAGCGATGCATCTGACAAAGTTTGACCCACTGATCAGATAGAGCTTTCCCCAAAAGATATCTATGTTGTATATACTGTAGATAGACTACAAAATGACTAGCCTGTGAGGATGTTAAAAACTGAAACATAGCCACAAATCTTTGATCCATGTTTCATAACAACTTAACTGTATCTGTTAAATTAAACTGAACTGTTAATTATAGCCTAGTCTTTGTCTGTAGGCCACAGCATGACAATGCAGGAAACAGGAACAATAAACAGAATTGACGAAAAAGAATCCATTTAACTATGAATCCTCGTTACTGTAAAATCTCTAAAGTGAAGAACACTATTTTGCAGGAAAAATCAGCACTTGCTGACTTTATATTAGAAAGTAGAGAACTTTCTTTAAAAAAAATATGGCAAGAATAGTGGTTTGAACCTATCAATCCATTTCCACCAGTCTTATTTGTTTACATTTGGATTTTTCTGTTTTCTATAACCCTACCACTAGGAGTCAATAAAATCATTTTCATATTCTACAAATTTTGAAATCAAACAAAATGTCACTTAACTGCAAAGTTTTATTACAAAACACAACCTCATCCAGCTGCTAACGATGAGATCACAGTTCAATAGTTTTTCAAAAACTTGCCAATGCTGTATCTCAAAGAGATGCTTCAAAATTCAGCTTTATTACAAAAGTGGCAAAACGATCCTCTCCAATTTTAGTAAGCCAAAAATGAAAGACTGCAGAGTTTGTCGATGCTGGCAGTATCAGCCAATTGCTCTGCTGACGTTCTAGCAGCCAACTTTTGCTGTGAAAACATACACACAGACACTTTTGGATCTGTGTGTGTGGCTATGTTTGTGTGGTTGGATGTCTATTCAAAGCCTTTTGTTGTTCTGTATTTGAGATGAATGTAAGCACTTGAGTGTACTGAGAGTGTATGTGTGTGTTTGTGTGTGTATGCTTGGATGTTGAACAATCAACGGCATGGAAATGGTGAAGCCCACTCACTTCTGAAGAAGCAATGTCTGTATTAAAGTTTCTACCTGATGGCACTGTCACATGCACACACACAAATGTGTGAATAAACACACATTTGTGTGTGTGCACGTGACACACGTGTGCATGTGCAGATGAAACATTCAATTCTCAAAGGCAGTTTTACAAGTAGACAGGCATTTGTTCACTCAGACACATTCACCACTTGGTCACATTTGGTCAGAATAGAGCACATCTAACAAAACAAATGGATGATTCCAATGAAGCGTGTGTACTGTACTTTACAGTATGTGTGTATCTGATTTTGTCTGGTGTGAAACACAATACTTGGCCTGCGGCTCAGCAGATTTTAGCAGAAGCCCTGGATCCAGATCACACTCACACTGGGAGCGAGAACAATTCATGAATACGCACCCACACAAAAGCACATGCAGTACACACATGTACATGTATCAGTGTGAGAGGAAAACTTGGTCGTTGCTTCACCCGTTTCTAGCTGCATATCCATGTTCTCTTTAGTTATTTCTTACTTTCTTTCCCCCAATTTAACTAAAACGATCCTCAGCTCTAATATACTGTACTATAGTGGTGAGGGGAACATACAGTATCTCCATTTAGCACCTGTAGTTAGCCTCAAAATCCATAAAGTTGATTTCAGTATTACTGTACTCTAATGACAGACTTAGGCCCCTGTGTAACGTGTTTAAGAAGGAATTAATGTTGTTTGCTCAGAAATTTTAAGCAACTCTGTCTGTCTGAACAATTTTACAGTCCAATTTGTCGCACCGTGCACCCCACTACTGCATTCCACCAAAGTCTATAAAGCTGCTTCTGCACACATTGTTTTCCACCTTGTAATTTTCACAATAAAGCCAATCATATAAAATGTCCACTTTATAAAATAGTATTTCATAGCTTGTAAACCGGCTTCATGCTCCATGTTTTTATATAGCACCTCCATATGCACTGTTGTCATGGGTGCTTTGTATTTAATCTATTGGATTTGACAGATTTAAAGAGCACTAAAGGTAGAACTGTGGACTGGAGAAAGGACCGCATACGGTACAGTGATAACTGTAGTTAGGTCGAAGTTCAAGGGCTAATCCATTCTCACTGAAGTGAAGAGAGGGAGAAAACACCACCCTACTGCTGTGGCTGTTGCCATTTAAGGCTAACCAAGATGCCATTGAAAGCATGTGAAATAAATTGTCAAAGTGTGATGGTGCTATATCCTGTTTACTCATGATAAAAGATATCATTCCTCTTCATATGTTACACCATGTATCTGAAATGTTTTTTTTACCATCACAGTGTTTTGGTATTAATTTAAGATATTGCTAGCAGATCTGTTTCTGATTATGCCTTAGATATACACCTGATTTATAGGTAATATAGGTAAATGTGCTTTTGAGTTACACTGTGACCAAACTAAACCAAAGCTGAGTATTGAATATTTTGCAGCACTGGCAGACAAAACCTATTTTGAAAAGATCTAAATTTGGCTCCGGGCTGTCACATTTGGCTGCTAGGCTAAGAACTATACAATGAAGGTGTAGGGGCATTTTCTCTCTCTCTCTCTCTCTCTCTCACACACACACACGCACACACACACTTGCTGCATTATGTGCTGGGTTTTCAGTGTCTGTTCATGGAACCATGTCACCATCATTGTCTACATGTGTCTGTATGTGTGTGTGTGTGTGTGTATGAGTGTGTATAGAGCTGCCTTTCCCCCCACAGACAGGTGCACCAATTACCTCTCTGTCTCCAGCTTTCTCTCTTTCTTTGTCTGCCCCTCTCTCTACCTTTTCCTGCCTGCTCCCCTTTATTCAGACCTGCTAATTATCCTTGTGTGTGTGTGTGTATGTGTGTGTGTATGCGCATACGTGTGACATCTTGTCTTCTAGGTTGAAGCTATCTTTTTGGGTTCAGGAGCAGCAGTTTCTCCATGGCCACACACACACACACACACACACACACACACACTTGGACACGTTTGTTCTAATGGTGTCACAGAAGGATCTATCTTAGATGCTACTTAGGAAAATCTTTTTTTTACAGCCGCCTGGAAGCTTAAAGCTTTTCCAGTCACAGCGCACACACATTTAGCGCATTAATTGCAGTGCATTAATTCAACACTAAACAAGACAAACATACAAGGAAGGGTCATTTTAATTGCCATAAGTAGATATACTGAACTATGGCGGGTGTGTAACATTGTGTTTCTGTGCAGAAATAAAGGCTTGTTTCACATTTTTTGCTGCATCAAGATGTCTGTTATTTATATGGCCAATTGTGTGTGTGTGGCCATGTTATTTAAATATAAAAATCTTTTTAGCAACAGGGTATGAAAAGTGAGCTAAAAATGTTTTCTACTAAGGTCAAGTTGTATTTTCTTTGTAATGCCATCATTCTAGCAGAGACTGTGATGAACTTAACACAAAAACACCATCTGATGTTGTTAATTTTGTCATGGGCAGAGCAGATGGACAAACAGGCCGGTCAGTTAGTGGTGGTCAGTAGGGGAGGAGCTGAATACAAATACAGTGTCTTGAAAAACACAAATAATGGGTTTTTAGAGACATTTATTTTACTCATTTTCAGGAGAAAAAAATCATGTAAAATAGCTGGGATTCCTCATACCTGCAGTGGGTGTTATGCTCTGCCTGTTTGTGCTGACTTATACCACTTTACCACCAAAAGTACCATGTATATTGTATGTGAGTTTTTTTTTATATCTAGCTAAACCTGCCTTTAACTGGCTTCTGACAGCTTTCCCACTGCCGACCAACCTGGCTCGGCTCTCCAGCAGATGAACTTGTTTCCCCTCGTTTTGATTAAGTGAAATAGGTGCACCTGTTTACCGGTGCACCTAAAACACCTAAACAGATTTGTAAACAAAGCAGCATGGAAGCTAGTGAGACAGTAGTGTTATTTCTTCTTATTTACTTTTGTTCATCTTCCAAAGTATAGAAACTCAGCGTAGACTGAACCATGTTACAGTGTTGATTGAATGAAGACAGATGGAATTTATGGCTGAGGTGCTGATGAAGACGCACTGCATAAGTCTGGCTTTCTCAATGGTTCCAAGCCAAGGCGTTCAGGTAAAACGGATAACAACCCATGTCGATTGCAGAGTCATTTTTCATGGGTCATTTGTCCCAGTAGTTATATTTCCACTGCTGTCAAAAGCCCGAGGTGTGGCAAGTTTACATGGGTTTTTGAGCAATGGGAAAGGGGCTTTAGACAAGACACCATGGAGCGTAGAGACAGCACAGCCTGAAAAGGAGCAATGCAGCAGCCTACCCAGTATCTACAGTGCCTTGCGAAAGTATTCGGCCCCCTTGAACTTTGCGACCTTTTGCCACATTTCAGGCTTCAAACATAAAGATATAAAACTGTAATTTTTTGTGAAGAATCAACAACAAGTGGGACACAATCATGAAGTGGAACGAAATTTATTGGATATGTCAAACTTTTTTAACAAATAAAAAAACTGAAAAATTGGGCGTGCAAAATTATTCAACCCCCTTAAGTTAATACGTTGTAGCGCCACCTTTTGCTGCGATTACAGCTGTAAGTCACTTGGGGTATGTCTCTATCAGTTTTGCACATCGAGAGACTGAAATTTTTGCCCATGCCTCCTTGCAAAACAGCTCGAGCTCAGTGAGGTTGGATGGAGAGCGTTTGTGAACAGCAGTTTTCCACAGATTCTCGATTGGATTCAGGTCTGGACTTTGACTTGGCCATTCTAACACCTGGATATGTTTATTTGTGAACCATTCCATTGTAGATTTTGCTTTATGTTTTGGATCATTGTCTTGTTGGAAGACAAATCTCCGTCCCAGTCTCAGGTCTTTTGCAGACTC
The DNA here is from genome assembly GCF_001952655.1 of Monopterus albus. NCBI lineage: Eukaryota > Metazoa > Chordata > Actinopteri > Synbranchiformes > Synbranchidae > Monopterus > Monopterus albus. The sequence continues at coordinate 2,622,779 of NW_018127907.1, read as the reverse complement.
CATCAGGTTTCCTTCCAGAATGGTCCTGTATTTGGCTCCATCCATCTTCCCATCAAGTTTAACCATCTTCCCTGTCCCTGCTGAAGAAAAGCAGGCCCAAACAATGATGCTGCCACCACCATGTTTGACAGTGGGGATGGTGTGTTCAGGGTGATGAGCTGTGTTGCTTTTACGCCAAACATAACGTTTTGCATTGTTGCCAAAAAGTTCGATTTTGGTTTCATCTGACCAGAGCACCTTCTTCCACATGTTTGGTGCGTCTCCCAGGTGGCTTGTGGCAAACTTTAAACGACACTTTTTATGGATATCTTTAAGAAATGGCTTTCTTCTTGCCACTCTTCCATAAAGGCCAGATTTGTGCAGTATACGACTGATTGTTGTCCTATGGACAGAGTCTCCCACCTCAGCTGTAGATCTCTGCAGTTCATCCAGAGTGATCATGGGCCTCTTGGCTGCATCTCTGATCAGTCTTCTCCTTGTATGAGCTGAAAGTTTAGAGGGACGGCCAGGTCTTGGTAGATTTGCAGTGGTCTGATACTCCTTCCATTTCAATATTATCACTTGCACAGTGCTCCTTGGGATGTTTAAAGCTTGGGAAATCTTTTTGTATCCAAATCCGGCTTTAAACTTCTCCACAACAGTATCTCGGACCTGCCTGGTGTGTTCCTTGTTCTTCATGATGCTCTCTGCGCTTTAAACAGACCTCTGAGACTATCACAGTGCAGGTGCATTTATACGGAGACTTGATTACACACAGGTGGATTCTATTTATCATCATTAGTCATTTAGGTCAACATTGGATCATTCAGAGATCCTCACTGAACTTCTGGAGAGAGTTTGCTGCACTGAAAGTAAAGGGGCTGAATAATTTTGCACGCCCAATTATTCAGTTTTTTATTTGTTAAAAAAGTTTGAAATATCCAATAAATTTCGTTCCACTTCATGATTGTGTCCCACTTGTTGTTGATTCTTCACAAAAAATTACAGTTTTATATCTTTATGTTTGAAGCCTGAAATGTGGCAAAAGGTCGCAAAGTTCAAGGGGGCCGAATACTTTCGCAAGGCACTGTATAGTGTTATATGTTTTCCTGTTGGACCTCCAGTATGTGAAGCGAAGTTTGACCGTGAGGAGGAGATTAGCCTACGTTAGCATTGCCCAACATTCTGTATTTGCAGTGTTCTAAATGCTGCAAATGTTCTGTCAAATTGGTGAAGACGTTTTCTTAATTTGCTTGTGTTTTGTCTGTTTCCCTGCACTTTTCTTAAAGTGCAGTGTGTTTATTTGCTTTAAACAAAATATACACAAACTGTACAGACACGATGGATGCACCAACATTGCACCTACTGTACATTCTATAACCCATAAATAACCAAAAACTGCTATATTCCAGTTTTTTAAAATAAATATCTAAAAATGTCTAAAAATACTATTTATTATTATTGAGTGTAGACTAATGAGAAACAACTGTAATTTTCTATTTAAACAGAACTTTACAAAATAAAACAAAACAAAAAAAGAGCTGAATACTTTCTGAAGCTACTCTGTGCTTCTGCAACAGACAGTCATTGTGTCAGTCTGTCGGTCAGTCCTACGGTTTGTCAGTAAGCCACCTCCAGCAGTCAGATATTACCAGCTTGCTCTCTCTATTTCTTAAGCAAGCAGAGATAAAGAGGAAGGGACAGTTTTGCAGCTAAATGTCAATGAATGAAAATATGGCTAATAACCCACTCACACACAATCTCCTCTCACCCTCTTCATCTCCTCCCTTCATCTCGGAGCTGCCACCCTGTCTTCCTCATTAGATCATCTCTTTCTTTCTCTCTCTTTAAAGGTCAGAGTGAGTAAGTGTGGTTGGTAAATAAGCACAGTATTAGCCAACTGCTAATAAATGCACACAAGTCTGCATGTCTACTGTGGAAGGAAGACAAAAAGAATGAGACGGATGGGGGAGTGGGAGGAAAGTAAAAAGCAGTGAAACTGGCATTTTTATTTTCCTGTAAAGATAGGAAGACAGAATGACGCTGCTATGGACAATAACCAGACTGCTTACACACACACACACACATAGACACACACACACCCTTAGTCACAGAGATATGGCATTTAGCAGCCATTGTCTTTTATAAGCAGAGTAAATCTAATTCATGGACTGGAGTGCGATGGCAAACAACGTTAGTTTGTCATCCAAATGTCAGCTGTTGGAATGCAATATACAGATGGCTTAGATAAAGAAGGTAGGTGGATAGACAGAAGACAGGACCACAGTTGCTGAATTGGAGATGCTTAGTTAGCGCAGGACACAGAGTCACGTTTCCTTCTGACCCCTCTCAACCCGGTGTGGAGCAGGAGGGATGAAGAGCACCACAAATCAAACCCACAATGGCAGCGATACAGACAGACAGAGTGGATCACAAATCAAATGTGCTCTGTTGCAGGAGATGGAGGGTCAGAGCATGTTATAAATCAAACCAGCCCTGACGATGGGAGAGACAAATCTTGGCGACCCCATCTCATCTGCTGCTTGTCTGGGTGCAGGAAAAAAAAAGAGGTGCAGTTGCTGCTGACATAAAAAAGACAGAATGTAAGTGAGAATGAATTAAATTCAATTCAGATCAATTTTATTTGTATAGCATCATATCACAACAAAGGTCATCTCAGGACACTTTATATACTATGGTCTAGATATTATTAACATTATTATTATTATTATTGAAAAAGAAACCATCCCTGGTAGGCTAGTGGTTAAGGCGCAGCGCTCTCACCGCTGCGCCCTGGGTTTGAATCAGGGTTGCGTCAGGAAGGGCGTCCGGCGTAAAACACGTGCCAAATGTCAACATACGAGTCGTCACTGTGGCGACCCTTGAACAGGAAAAGCTGAAAGTGACTTTCTATTATTATTGAGAAAAACCCAACAAATCCCCCTGAGCAGCACTTGGCGACAGTGAGGAGGAAAAACTCCCTATCTATAAGCTTTATGAAAAAGGAAAGTCTTAAGTCCAATCTTAGAGGTAAAGAGGGTGTCTGCCTCACGAGACTAGAGACTGGGAGCTGGTTCCGCAACCCATTCTACATCTGTGGACTCTAGGAACCACAAGTAGATCTGCACTCTAAGAGCGAAGTGCTCTGTTAGGATGATAAGGCTCTACGAGGTCTTTAAGATACGATGGAGCCTTGTCATTAAGGGCTTTGTATGTTAGGAGAAGAATTTTAAAGTCTATTCTGGATTTTACAGGGAGCCAGTGGAGAGATATGATCTCTCTTGCTAGTTCCTGTCAGTGCTCTGGCTGCAGCATTTTGGATTAACTAGAGGCTTTTTAGGGAATTATTGGGACATCCTGATAGTAAAGAGTTACAGTAGTCCAGCCTGGAAGTAACAAATGCATGGACTAGTATTTCAGCATCACTTTGAGACAGGATGCTCCTGATTTTGGTGATATTGCACAGGTGAACGAAGGCAGTTCTGTAGAGACTTGGTTTATGTGTGATTTAAATGACATATCCTGGTCAAAAATGACTCCAAGGTTCCTCACAGTAGTACAGGAGGCTAGGGCCATGTCATCTGGAGTAACTATATGGTTATATTTTTAAAGTTTTCAGGCCCAAATACAATAACTTGTTTTGTCAAAATTTAGAAGTAAGAAGTTACAGGTCATCCAGGCCTTTATGACTTTAAGACATGCTTGAAGTTTGACCAACTGATCTGATTCATCCAGGTTCATAGATAAATGTAACTGAGTACCATTTGCATAGCATTGGAAATTTATGCAATCTTTCTTAATAATATTGCCTAAAAGAAGCATGTACAAAATGAAGAGAAGTGGACCTAGCACAGATCCCTGTGGAGCACCATGACTAACTGTAGTCTGCAGGGATGCTTCATGAATGACAGTAAGCAATGACTGTGACACTAACAGAGAGAGAAAGAATAGAAAATCATGAGTTCTTTACCTGTTTGTTATGATGCACACACACATACATAAGCCTGTATGTGCATGTTTACTTCATCATTGCCACTGAAGATGTGTTTGTCAAGCTGTGTGTGTGGTTTGACTATAATGGTATTCCAGTTGGAAGGTAGCCATGCAGAACTGGTGAGTACTGCCTGGAGATCATCAGCTGAACATGCTGTCGATTACTGAGACAGAAAGAGAAATACAGAGGAGAAGAAAGTGTTTCTTGGTTCTTGCATGAGGACTGAAATTCTTTCACCTGTTTCACTTTCGCTCCCTCACCCTAGCCATTCCCCTGGAACATCCCTGTATCTGTGTTTGAG
>NW_018127907.1:2609333-2618476 GCF_001952655.1 Monopterus albus | reverse complement strand
CATCCTGAACAGGCTTGGAACCCTGATAGCACAGCCTGTGGCTGCAGATCCCTCTCTCCCTGCCAGTCGAAGCTGTGCAAACACACATTTATTTTATAAGGAGACAGGGTCTGCTACAAACAATGGAGTCATTCCTCAAATTAAAAAGCAAACCACATTGATAATAGAAAGCATAGGAAAGAGGCAATAAAAGCCACATCGTGCCAGCATTTTAAATGGCAAAATAATGAACATTAATCTTTTACACAAAGATCAACTTTGATGAAGTTTGATATGTGAGTTTGTGCTGTTGACCAGTAGCTGGCGGTGCTGATCTCAGAGGAAGCAGAGAGTGATGAAGGAAGCTAGCCTAGCATTTTAATCACTCACTTTAGATGTTATCACTCATTCAGTGGCCTGTTATCACCTGTTATCGGAACAGTTATGACTCATAAGGTCCCTACTCTACATACTAGAAAGTTCACTATGTCGTTATCAGCCCTTTATATGTTTGTTTTCCTGGTTAGGGTGTTCCTGTTTTACATACAATGTTGTGCTTAGGCATTAAAATGTGTTGATGAGGTTTAGGAAACACTGAAATGACAAAATGCTCATGGACACAAAACACATTGTTTCATACTGGATTCCAACACCTCTCTTTCTGACCCATCCATTCACCCCAATGCAGACTTACTCCCTTCATATCCTACATCACCAAATTCACCCTGTGGCTATATCATAATTACTATGGCCACTAGAGGTCACCTTCATACAGGTGCACATCTATCCATGATAAGAACATCCTTGCCTTCTGGAAGTATCGGAGGCCCCTTCTGAACCACACTTATAGTTTAGATAATGACTGATAATGGCCATTGAATGATGTGATAACACTTGGATTGACTCTATTAGCAGTGTTGCATTCCTAGAATTATAAACTGCTTCACAATGTTTTAACTACTGGTTTATGTTTCAGGGATTATCCAATACCAAAACCCTGCATGCTGGTTTATAGTGCCATCGGACAATAATTGTCATTTACACAGTACAAATTAATGACTACTGTGGGTATGTGGTTTCACAGGTTATTTGACTGGTTAAAGTTGCCAGACTATGTATAATTGCTTTGTGGTGAAAGCTGAGCCAGGTGCAACTGCCAGATTAAAGGTTTTGCTTTTTTTCTTGTTGGCAGCCCTGAATACAACCCAACGGGGAGAGGGGGAGGAGGGCTGAGGTGTGATATCACACCTTCCTGAAAGCTTACATTATCCCCGTTGGTAGAATAGCATTCTGTTCATGTGTCTGTGTTCGTGGGTGTGTGTCACATATTGACAAATCCCTTGTCATGTAATTCGATCAATACACCACATAATTGAGACAAATCATATTGATACACAAAAGTGAATCTGAATTGTTGCATGATTGAATCTAACAAGGATTCTAGAAACTTTTTTGTTGGCTGTGACCCAAATGAGAATTTTATTTCCTGCTTCACCCTCTTGAATATTTAATTCAGCTCATTGCATTTCACTCAGCATTAAACACATGCACAGATCGACTTATTTACATGCAGTTTGAAGAGATCAGGCTTTCTTTGAACATATGAAATAGTTTTTCAAAGTTTAGCTCATGCTGCAACAGAGATGTAGCTGAAATTAATTCAGTTTATCTACCTTTTTAAGTTTACTCATCAGTTTTGTCTGAAACATCTTATTGGTGTACATTTACAGTAAACTGTAAATGTCATGTAAGTTAAATGAGCAGGAACTCTTGATGACCACCAGCTTGTTATCTATAGCCAAGCTGATCTAGTAGCAGAATTTAGTGTTGCTGTTGAGGCTCTTGTGCTTATAGGAGCATGCTGTTCTACCAGAGCTTAAAATGCACTTTAATTTGTGATGAACTCTCAGCAGAGCAGAAGAAATGCCACTGAAAATATTATACCTTCAGCTTGAGAATGAACTTTCCTTTCTTAATATCTCTGTCATCTTATGGTGAGGAATATAAAACGAGTTAATAAAACAGTTTTTCATGAGTTCTTTGACAAACTTCAAAGAAAAGATGACATTATCCTCACTATAACAAACAACTACTACTTAATATATCATCCAGGCAATGGAGAACAGTATCACTTTACATTTGTGGATTAATCTGACATGTTAAATAAATAAATGAACAAATACAGTATATAAATAACTGAAAATAAATGGCAATAACCACAGCCTGGAAATCTCATCTTGAGATTACTTTGTGGAAGTGTTTTTTTCACCTGCAGCAACCGATTACTCACACAGACCTAACTGAAAAAGAAACTTCCAGTGGGTACTGCTCAGGTACTTACGCTGACATTCACGCAGTGTTTAACAAACTGCTGCGAAATGAAGACAGAGGATTAACAGGCAGTGGTTAAGTAGGATAAATACAATTTAATGGATGTAACATACCTTGCTAAAGCAATTAAAAGGTTTTTAATCACATATTCACACCAAGAGCAGATAACTACTTCATATTTTTATATGTTTTTAAATTGAACTTTTATTTTACCCAGAAAGTCTTATTGAGGTTCAAAAAATTTCTTCTACAAAAGTGTCCTGGTCAAGACAATCAACAACAGCAAACAAATAAAACACACTAATTTAAAATGACAACTCAGCTCATGAAAAAAAAAACATTGATACAATTATAATAAAATACAGTTCAACCACAGAATACACCAAAGTCCCTAACAATTACAAATAAGTGATAGTGAGCAGTGCTCTTTCAGTATAGTTTTAAATCTTCTCAGAAAAACAAGTGGCTGAAGTTTCATTTCATTTTGCAGAGTGTTCCACATAAAAGAAGCACAGGCTCTTTTACCAAACTCAGTTTGAACTCTGGGTATAGCCATCAACTGAAGGTTCTGTGAACAAAGGGTATAATTATCAGCGTCTTTCTTTTCATGTACACACATAGCTATGCCGCTAGTAGTCCAATAACCACTTTATAAATAAAGTAATGCCAAGGAAGAAGCTTGCTAGTCTGCTACTAGGTTTGAATTACACCGGGACTTTTCAGGCTGGGGAGTCTTTTTTCTTGTTCTGAGGCAGAGCCGGGGGCTTCAGATCAAACCTCCAATATTTGATACAAGGAGCAAGGAGCAATAAAAATTGCATTACTTAGTAAGAAAAGTAGGCCTGTTTATAGTTTCATTACAAATTTGTTTTATAAATCACTTGTTATTGCTTGTAAAAATCACTGTGGCAGGATGTTGATGAGAATTAAATGCACTGCAAAGAGGTTCACTGCAGAGAATCACTGATGTGACACAATAAATATGCATAAGTGCACCAAACTACACATGTAAATAATAATAATAAAAAAAATAGTCTGCATGTTCCGATCAGTAATGTTACAGATGTTACACAGGGGGGTCCAAACCTCCCCCAAACCCCTCTATAATGATTAGCTTCACTAAAGACACAAGCACTCTCTTACTGCCATACAGACCCATGTTGATGAAGCAATCTTAATGAGGATGAAACTAAATGAAATTATTTGTACTATGCACAGTAGATCATTGGCCCCATCACTGTTGCACTGGAAATGTCTTTGAACTTTGCTCCATCTTTTCCAACATCCAAACCTTTACGTAGTTCCACCCATTCATCCTTCTGTTATCCTCATCTGGATCTGTGATAACTCTTCACCCTATTAGCATCCTCCAGCTCCTGCAGCTCCTCCTCCCTCTCCAGCGGGGAGATGCGAGATATAACCCCTCCATTAATCCATGTTTATATGGATAACAGCAAAGATGCAAATGCTTTGATTGAGCACAGAATGGATTTTGGTTTGTTCAAACTAGATTATTCTTTGTGTGTTATCAGTATCTCTTTAAAGTGTAAGTTGTGTGCGTGCAAAACAAAACAAAACAAAACAAAATTTTATTCCTGTGCTCAAAATGGCCCACTGTGCGTTCAGGAATGAAGCACAAATATGCTGTTGTAGTTTAATGGCACGGAACTTTAAGATTAGCACTGCCAGCTGTTTATCTTGACAAACCAACTCTTACTGTTTGCATCATTGTGGAGGATGGAAATGCAGATGCAATTGTATATTTTTTTCTGATTGCTCCAAACATTTGGTTGAAATTTGGATGGAAACCCATTTAATTTAGTCTTTACTTGTGTGAGCAAGTATTTTGACAGACTGTATACAGTTGTGTTCTATTGAATTTATTTATAGACACACTGGCCTGAAAACCAGATTATCGATGTTAACTGGTAATCTTTTTATCTGTTTTATCTGTTATCTGTTTGTTTTACTATTTGTGGTGTTATGTAAGCCTGTGTGCTGGACACATGACACAATAAAAAAAAATATAGCCACATACTGTACACTATTTTCACATAAAGTACATATCTGCCATGTAAAAACATAATCTAAATCTAAATATCAACCATATGCTTACTGTGATTTAAATGAAAAGCTACAGTTGGCCTCATCACTCTGGCTAGCAGTGACTTGACAAACTAGGAGATATGACAAATAATAAATGCACTATAATTGTTGCTATAAGGTGACTGGCACAAAATAAATGTGCTCATTATTCCTCAAGACACCGCTGAAATGGAGTTAAATTAGCATGCTCATCTCATCTCTTCATGTGTGCTTCATCTTCTTGTTTCCATCCTGGTCTGTCTTTGCCTCTCTCTACCTTCATCTCCTTCACTCTACCGCTGCTCCCCCGCCCTCCTCCCTGCTGTTTGGTAAAGATGACTGAATGTGAAGATATGATGGAATATTTCCTGTCATCATTATGAATTAGCTTCTGCGTGGATCTGCCCACACACACACACTGCTACAGACACATACACACGCCTGCTTACACACAAAGAGAGGCTCATGCATCATATCAAGGTCTCTTGAGTCAGTCTAACAGTGATGTCATTGATCTCATTTGGCTATCAATGGGTGGACTGCCGCACACAGCAAAAGAGCAAAAACAGGACATTTTCAAGAGAAGACATAGGAGGGTCAGAGACTGTGGGTCATGCTATGGAAAAAATTAAAAGAAGGTTGAATTAAATGCTCAACAATTGCTCTTCATCCAGTACAAAAATGAATGTATAGTGTAAACAGGCCACAGGCATTTCTGCAATAGTTGTCGTCTTTGCTAATGCAAAGTGGAGGAAGCAAGCTGTCCACACTGAATGGAGAATCATAACAACCCCTATAAGAAGTATTGTTTGAAGCAGTTTAAGTTTGACACTATAAATGGAAAAGTGATGGATAAAAGTGAGGCTTTTTGCTGCCTGGCAATGTGAAGTGTAAAGTCGGCTGTTACACTAGCTTGTCATTTAAAGAAAGGGAGTAGAGATGAAGGCAGCTATACCAATTCTGAAAGAAAGAAGTATGAATGTTCTGGAAATGTGCCTAAACAGCCAGACAATGATCAGGCAAGCCACTTATTCTTTCTTTCTGTTCAAGTAAAAATATTTAGATTTAACTTTTTTTTTTACTGTCCAACTGTTCAGCAAAGTTGTACAGACTGAAATGTCCCAAAGATCTGAATCAGTTATGTGTAGGGACAGTGGAGCTATGTGGGAGAACTCTAATCTCCCTGATACAGAAAGTCTTTGCATGGTTGTATTTGGCAATATGCTATTTTTCTTCAGTGTCAGATAATCTCAACCCATTTTCTGCTATTTTAATATGAAAAAACACAAGCACCTGGTATTATACAGTACTCACACACTGATAAAAAAAAAATACCACAGCCTTAAAATGGAACTATATATGTCACAATTGCCAATATTTCACATGTAAATGACATGTTGACATTATTTGACAGCTGCATCTACTGCTATGTGTCACTTGACAAAGCATATGACTGGATAAAATATCATCCAGAGTCAGAGGGAGGCATGGAGTTGTTTTATGCTGCATGGTGAAAAACTCTAATTATTTACATCAACCTTTGTTAAAAAGAACCTGACTTTTACATCCAGGCTCTAAAGGCCACAACACAGCAGCTCATTCATTCAAATCACTGACAGCATCCCCTGCCACAACATGCAACAACAGCTCCTGAGCTGTAATACACATGATCCTGATGTTGGAGCAGCAGTTACAGGTACAATGAAGAAACCAGAGTCTGGTCTTGCAGACATATTTCTGGAGACAGACCAGGTGACAAAAGTTTAAACAATGTTTGTGCTCAAAGTCCACACAAATGACATTTCCCATATATAAAGTCATGTTTACAAATGAAGAATATGAGGTGAGAATGTATGCACCTCAGACACCTCACTCCAGGTGTTCAGTTTCCTAGAGCCAGATGTGGAGAATATGGTGTGGACATGAAATGTAATATGAGGCATAGTATTAGAGTAATATCATCATAAACTATGTGTTTTTGTTTTGCCACTGATTGTGTTACTATTTTTGTAGAATTCACAATGTAATGTAGAATTTCAAAGACACATTTATACATTTAATAATTATTTACAAGGCATGAATTTTTTAAATTCATTTTACATTGGAGCCATCATCTGTCTTAATGATTATTTACTGTTTTCCTTGACTGTGATGTGAAAAATTAAATCCCTGAATTATTCTTGATCATCCAAGTAATGTTTAATAATGATGGATAAAATCACCGTGGTGAGGGTTTACAGATATAATTGGTATGGATGCTAATAATAGCCACAGCTGTGTGTAACAGTGGTGCATACTGATGTGGTGCTGCTGGAGAACTTCACCGATGCTAAGCAGTCGGGTTATATTGCACTTTTTATTCTGACTGAATGAAGTAATCAGTGGTGGAGCAGGTACAGACATTGATATGCAAATGGAATTTGATCATTTAGATCTTTATCTGCAATGCTTTGGGTGATTTTTCTGCAGTCTTTATGTTTGTTTCAACAAGTCCTCCAAAATATATGACCTATAATCATCATTTGTCCCTTCCCTGTCATATGACCCACAGGGGCATTTCATGAAATACTGTAGTGCTCCTAAGGTCAAGGGAGAAAATGCAACAGTTCTGCCAACATTAACAACAATGTACGTTGCACTACCAAGCTTTATGGACCTTTGATACCATGGAAACATCTATAAACACAATAGCTATCTAGCAGGCTAGCTAGCAGCAAGCTGCTGGAACTCCACCGTCTAGGAAACTGCCATGAATATGACATTACGATTATGAAATGATCACGGTTTCATTACGTTTTGCCACACAAACTACTTGGTTATATTTAGGCACAAAAATTATTTGGTCAGGTTTATAATAAAACTGCATTGTTACGTTTTGGAACAAAAACTCTTGAAAAACAAGCCACACACTGTAACTGAACTCAGCTCTCCTGAGATTTTTGTACCTAGCCATCCACACCAGCCTCTTCCTAATGCAGACTTTGTGCCTCTATGTAATACATCACATTACTTATTCCTTTCCTTGGGTCATAAATACTATGTTCACTACATGTCGCCAAACTATGACACATAACATTTTGTTGTAATAACTTGCTGGCACAAACGATGTATAGTATTGTATTTTACAGTAGGACACTCATTTGTCTTGGTGCTAGTGTAAGGAAAGAAACTTTTTTTAAAGACAGTAAGGAAAAATGGGTAATACATGAATGACTAATAATATGTCAGTAATGAACTACTTAAAACAGAGAGTATAAGTGGATGTTGTGATTTTGTGGTGTAGAAATGACTAACTACTGTGTTTATTTATTCCAGCAGTAAATATGACTAAATGAAATGTCATTTCTTGCTCGTGGTTGCTCTGCTGTTAACAAACAAATCTAGTTGCTGAAAAAAAAAAGGTTCTGTGCTACAGTGAAGCTAGAAGGAATACTTAAAGCAGAACATTAAAACGACAATGATATGACACTACCATGACAGTGAAAGCCAACGACACACACAGACGTGTTTCGTAATTTTCCTGCCAAAGCTGTTTTCAGCTTGAGCTGTTGACAAGTGGCTCTTTACAAACGCATCACAATATCCTGAGTTTTATGATGGCAAATATGCTCAGAGGATTCACTCGCACTGTTTCACTGAGTGGGTTCACAGACTCATGCATAGACTATTACCCTCCAGCCACAAGGCAGGCTGCTGTTTCTGACCCTTTGGCATGCAATACAGCAGCCACTGGCTAGCGTTTTAAACACACATACAGCGGTGTATGTGGCTGACCTGCACTTTGCTCATAGATCTTCAATACAAATGATAGCCTCACCTTTTACACACATCTCTGACCAAAATCTCTCATTTCAGCTTCTAATACAGTGGACAGAAGATGAAATATTAATGACTGCACTATGTATCGGGTCATTTCTGGACAAATGACATTTTTAAAAAGCAGCAGCACACTTATGATTTCATAGAACATGATTTCAGCTTATTGACATTTCTCTTTCAATAGCTGATTGTCTTCTGTGCTTGGGATGAAAAAAACTGTACTAACCAATATAACATTATATCTAGCAAGTCCTTGGGTGGGTGGGAATTGATTTGGAAACCCACATTTTTTTTCAATATTGGATCTATTTTGGGCCCACTGGGTCCGGTGTGGTGTGTAGCAATAGCTTGCATTATTAGTGGAATAAATTGTTATGCAGTTCATGTCTGAAAGTATCTTATTTCTGCTTTGAGAAGTGGCAGATGAGTTTGAACCCAGCTGACAGTGATCATCAACACAATCTCCTCATATTGCTGTTTTCTACATCAGCTGGTTATAAAACAGAATTTAAAAGCCAGAACTACTTATGGACAGTGGCATAGAGAAAAAAGTGAAAAGGGAGACTCAGATGAGAAAATAGAAATGCATGAGAGGTAGAGAACTCCTAGGGTCAGTGGTTGTGTTAATGTCAGCTATCAGAACAAATCCATCCACCTGTCTGATAAACAGTGTTGTTGATGCGGGGTATGTGAGTGACGTGCCTGGAAAACAAAACACTAAACTGCCTTGATACGGGAAACTGAGATTTTGCATAGCTACAGCCCATACTTATATATTTAGAGTGTGGTTTATTTGTCATTTGGGAAATATGTGTAAATGATACACTGCAGATAGATGAAAACACAAATGACAAGTCCAGATTCAATTCATTGACTCAAATGATAAGTTGAATACTGAAGTTGCAGGTGTGTTTCTCCAGCCTAGCCTA
>NW_018127907.1:2607709-2609314 GCF_001952655.1 Monopterus albus | reverse complement strand
GAGCGGGTTGTCTCTGAACAGAGAGTTGGCGGTTTGATTCCCGGCTTCTCCGATCCACATGTCCTTGAGCAAGACACTTCACTGCTGGTGTCCATAAGCATGTTCTCAGATTGCCACCACAACAAGGCACCAATGACTTTCTGACCACAACTCAGAACAGCTGCCTCTACAATGGAGGATTTGAATGTAGCCCATTCAGATTCCATGTCTCAGACCTCCCTCAGGGCATAAGAGGAATTCTTTCAGAGGTGTGAGTTGAAGACCTCTTGGACAGGGGCTTCGGCCAGGCTTTCCCACTACACCATCACTACACGTTTGGGTTTGCCAGGTCTGTCCAGCAGCCTCCCCTGGCATCAGGTGGTGATCAGTTGAAAGCTCTGCTCCTCTCTTTACTCGAGTGTCCAAGATATACAGCCTTAGATCTGATGATACAACAACAAAGTTAACCATCAATCTGAGGCCTAAGGCAGTCTGGTACCAAGTACATTTATGAACAACCCTATGCTCAAACATAGTGTTTGTTATGGCCAATCCTTGACTAGCACAGAAGTTCAAAAACAAAGTACCATTCGGGTTCTGAATTCGCAGGCTGTTCCTTCTGGTCACCCACTTCCAGGTTTCTTCATCATTGCCCATATCAGTGTTTAATTCCACAGTGGAACTATGGAGTCCCCAGGTGGTGCCCTTTCAAGAACCCCACCCAGGATCTCCAAGAAAGCCACATACTAGTATCCCCACACTGTCCCGGCACCTCTCATTCTGGGCAACTCAAGGAGAAGTATAGAGTCCAACCCCTCTCCAGGAGTTTGGTTTCAGAGCCAGACCTACATGTGGAGGTGATCCCAACTATACTAGTTGGTATTGGTATCCACCCCCTGCACAAGCTCCAGCTCCTTCCCCACCAGAGAGGTGACATTCCACATTCCTAGAGCTAGACTACTCAGCCAGGGATCAACATGCTGAGGTACCTGGCCTAGCCTGCCACCTGACTTGCATTGCACCCAACCCCAATTCCTTTCCCTGCAGGTGGTGGGTCTACAGGGTGGAGGCACCATGTCATTTTTTCAGGCTGTGCCTGACCGGACCCCATGGGCCAAGGCTCAGCCACCAGACACTTGCTGGCGAGCTCCCCTCCTAGGTCTGGCTCCAGCAGGCTGCCCTGGTTTCCCTAATCTGGGCGAGGTAGCACAACACAAAGTAACCACTTTCATCAGGGTTTTTGGATCGCTCTTAGTCTGGCCCCTCCCCAGGACCAGTTTTCCTCGGGAGACCCTGCTGGAGGCTAATGCCTCAGACAACACAGTTCCTGGGATCATTGGGACACACGCACACGTCCTCAGCACATTTAGGTGGTGTTTCCAGGAGAAGATAATATATTCAATAATGCTAATAATAATATAATAGGATTCAACAATACATTCATGCTCAACTTTCATTAAAAAAAACAAGAGTGACAACATCATTTCCTGTTGCCATTTTTACTTAATTGAAAAAAAAAAAAAACTGTATGATCCAAGAAACTGATTAAAATTATATTCTTCCTGAATGGGACCAGATTATTTCTGATTCTGCATTGCTGGAACAGTGAGGATGAGGATGAGGATT
>NW_018127907.1:2592905-2607687 GCF_001952655.1 Monopterus albus | reverse complement strand
AAGAGTGTTATGAAACAAAGGTATGGGGTTAAAACAGCCAGTAAGTCTTGATTTTGTACATTCACAGAAGAATATCTCTCTGACTTGAATGTATGTAATAAATAGGAGTTAGAAGCTACAGCTAGTTTTCCACGTGCCTGCGTGGCTTTAATCTAACATAGATTATATTACCAGAAATAGAAGTTCAGAATAATAATTATTCTAACATAGTGTATGTTAACAGAAATAAAAATTTTAAGTCAAAGCTACAGTAACTTAAAATTTTATTGTAGTTGGTTGCCTTTATATTTGTATTTTTTTGTTTTTTGCAGTTTGCATGTTCCTGCACACAAACAGAAGTTGTCTGAAGAAACATTTTAATTTTTCAGTCCTGATCTCCACCCCTGCAGGGAAACACATTACCAACAAAGGCCTTTACTTCTAGAGGTCCTCGAGACAAAGTAACACTATCAGATGTAGCCTGGTGTCTGAACGTTTGAAATCTCCTGAACAAAAACACCTGCTATATTACAATAAGTTGAAAGGCAGGTATTTTGACACAGGAAGGCCCAGTGAGGTTCTCAGAAAAGGCCAACCGGCTACAAATTTGATGGCAAACCATTTTACTTCCCCATGAGTCAAGCACATGGTGGCTTTTAGGTAGTTTCCATGGGAACAGGCCTGTCATGGCATGATATCAAATGAAGGCAGCTCTGATAATAACAAGTTTAGCATAGTTCACTTAGGGTTGTGGAGGAAAGTAAACCTATCTAAAGTCATATTATGTGTAGGAAAACCATTTTTAAGAATAACATTACACTTTATATTATTGATATTGTAATAGATCTCATCATTTCCCCTAGTGACTGGCAAAATTCCACAACATGGATTTGTAGTGAAAGTAGGTCTAGGAAAAGAAATACACAGACATGGCTCAGCATTTCTGCAAGATGCTTTCAGAAACCTGAGATGTAGCAAACCTCTCAGTGTAAAATAATCAGCTATCAAGTGAATGAGCCATTTTTGTGAAAGCTGTTTCTGTTGTTGACATGCTGTGGAAATCTCAGTAGGCCAAAGCCCAGAGGGACAGGATAGCATAGTGCATTGCACAAAATGCCTCATCTTCACAATTCATTTAATCAAGGTTTAATTCTTAATGTATTTCTCTTCTCCCAATGACACAAAATATTAACTTGACTGTTGTAATCCAGTGTAGTTTTCTTGAACAAAAATGTTTTTCTCTGTGCATCCTCCAACAATAAGCAGCTCAGTCAGGTTCTGTTCAGATCCAGGATAGCAAAAATTTCTGAATTGCTCCAGTTGTGTTTCTCCAACGTAGTTTTCCTCAGACGAGTGAAACAATCTGCCTCTTGTCTTCCACTCACCTGCTGGCATTTGGTTGAAATTGTACTTTTTGAGTCATTTTTTAGAAAGAATATTGTCACACATAAGGTTCCCTGAAATAAAGACTTTTCTTTTAGGCTTTAGGAAGATGATCAAGGGAACACTCAGATTGCCTAAGGTTAAACCTTAAATAAAAGAACACAGATGGTATAATAATTTCTCTGACTTGGCATTACCTTAACTGACCTGGAGCAGGGAGCAGGTGATGTATGTATTTGAGGCTGTAGACACAGTCTGTCACTGCAACATTTAGTTTTTTTTAGCTGAAAGCATCCATTGTATGACTATGTACTGTACCTTCATTACTGAGGACTTTTAAGGGTGTCTGTTCCAAATGAAACCAAAAAAAATATAACTTCTAACAGATGAAATGAATAATGTATATCATCATATAACAGTGGGGCAGGTCATGGTCTGATCAAGCAGCACGATGGTGCACTGGTTTGCACTGTCATCTGCGGGATGACTGGTGACTCTAAATTGTCCATAGTTGTGAATGTGAATGTGAATGTGAGTGGTTCCAGGGTATACCCCAGAGTGTGGACAGGACCAGGTGGTACATCAGGATTTGGGCCAGATTCACACAGAAATTATTATGTTTGGGTCAGGTTTGGAAAAGTAGGTCAAACCTTAAGCTAGATAGCTGGAGCGCTGCTTTGTTTGGTGATAATGGGGATAAACACTATGCAAACTCAACTGTGTTGGGCTCAGGTTGCCTCAGACATTATATGCTATATGTTTGTTGAGTTCAGATGCCATACTTTCAGGCATGGGTCAGGTTCAGACAGAAATATGCAGCCTGATCCATGCTCTAGTGTACCCCGCCTCTTGACCAATGACAACTGGGATATACTTCGACTCCCCACAACCCTCTAAAGGATAAGCTATATAGATAATAGATGGATAGATATATTACATAAGCTGTGAACAGTCAGCTCTTGTACTCAGTGTGTTTGAAAAATTGGCAGGTGTAAGGAAGTGACCTTGACAAAGTCCAAATTGTTAAGGCTAAACGACTGGGTGGGAGCATCACTGAAAGGGCAAGGCTGGCATGGTGCTCCTGGTCAGCAGGGGTGAATACCTGGTGGCAGTGTTTTTTCTTGTAAACTACATTAGCATAATTGGGCATTAGAGGACTTAATATTCACATATTCCCAACATCAAATAAAATGTTTTGAATGCACAGGGTACTGTTGTGCCACTGGCTCCAACAGAGAATCTTGGTTTGTCTGTAGTCTGGCTGGTGAGTTTCTGATGCTTACATTTGTCTTATACTGTATTCTGGACAATAATGTAGTTACTAATTGTAAGATGACCTTAAATTAAGCTTTAAAGGGGGATATTGCTATATTGGAAAGTCCTGTTACTAACCACTGAATTTCAATCAGAGATTTTTGTTGATAGCAATGATTGTGTTTAATGATGATCGCTGAGCGGAGTTCGGCACCTCTGGCAATGTCACACGATCTCTAATGACTTTGACTGTAGTTAGTGCTGTTTTTCTCAAAGTTTGAAAGACTTCTCAAACAACACGTACATGAAGGCTCCTTTGTAATTAGGGTCACAAACGCTCTGTTGAACCATGTAATTTTTTCAAGCATTGTGTGACAGTTGCAGAGGGCATTTTCAGAACTGCTCCCCTCTCCTCCGCCACCTATGTATTATTTAGTATTCACAACTGGAGAGGAGAGAGAGGCAGGCATGAGAAACAAGTCATGGCGTTTCGGGGAGAGGGGAAGCATTCTAAAATGTTACTCTTTTTCTGGGGTGTAAACAGCACCTGTTGTATGTTGAGTCACCATGCACACTCATACTATTACACAAGGCTTTTATCTAACAGAGTGTCACGTAACAGTTCTCTCTCTTTATGATACCAGGTTTGCAGCACTGAAGAATATGTAATTGGTGTTGAGAGTCAGCTCATGTGCACCTGTGAAGGCCTGCTCTCATTCTACACTGTGTGTTCTTTACTTGTGTGTGTGACTGACTGACAAGGAGCAATTTCCTTTTGAATGTTTTCACGCTAGCTGAGTAATCATCTTGGTTTGAAGTGGCTCTTTGTTGGTTTTCGCAATGTGAAATGTTGCATTTAGCTGTTGCAATGTTGTTTCTTATAAACAGATAAAAAATAAAGTCATCACAGACATGCTGTAGGCTGTACTTTTTTCTGTCTAAAGAATCCAGAGTGTTTTTTCTCTCAGTTGTGACCCTTGTCGATTCCTATCTTGTTTAGCTTTCTTGCCTCTATGCCTTTTTAAGCCTCAGGCAGAAATCTAAGAGGTGTCATGTCTTGAAAACCTGGCAAACCTGGATGGACAGATGGATAGATCTGGCACTCTGACCTCTGCCCGTACTAGTGCATTAGAGAGTTCGGCTTCACCACAAAGCTCTGAATATGTTCAGTAATGATTCTGACCCAGCAGCTTTTTTCTTTTTGCTGCTGCCTGGTGTCAGTACTCATAATTTAACCAAGGTAGACACGGGGGATGGTTGTGAGTGATGACAATGTTCTTTGGTGCAGCACATCTCAAATCAGAGGCTGCACATTTATCAGCACATCTGTCCTGTGGCCTTCAGATGCCGCAGGGCTTTAAGCCACTGATGGAGAAGCTTTTCAAACAGTAGGAAGCAACTGTTGACAACAGTGTCAGAATCAGTCATATTCTTTTATAAATAAATACAGGCCATTATAATCTTTAATTTTTTATGCCAGTTTAAAGACACTGGAAGCGTTTGATTGTTTACATTTTAAACATTATTCCATTATTTCCATGTGGCAGTGGAGTAACATTTTCTTTAGAAACAAATGTGCTTCTGAAATGTCTGTTCTCATCAGTGCAAAGCAAACAACTCACTTTGTACTGCTTTACAAGCATAAACCCATCCGTTGGTTCCTCTCCTCTCACCTGGCTCAGGTGATAATGCAGGTCATGCCTAAACACACTAAAGACTGTTCTCATGGTGGACGGTATAACACATCACAGGTTTATCTAAACACATCAATCACGACTGCTCTCCAGGACCCCAGTACAGACCTTTTTCCACAGCGGACATTGTGACATTTTCATAAAAGGAGAAGCAGATTCACAAGAGCTGCATTCCATCTCCAGGGTCCTGGTATTGCGCGTACAGTCCTCGCCGAGTGACATTGTTTAGTCGAACACTTAATGGAACAGCCATTGTTAATGTTGTTAGCTACACCTGAGCTTTTCCTTCTGTGGCAACTCAAATGGTTTGCTGTGAAAGAGGCCTATTATGCCTGCTGCCGACTCACTAACATGGCTTTCTCAGGGATGGGACAAAAGCACTTTGACGTTTATTAGATATGCCTTTCCTGATATGACACTAAGCATGAACTCTCTTCATTTTTTTATTACTTTATTTCAATTATTCTTCAGATGTTTGGTTACAGAGAACATTGTTTTTAAAAAATATTTTTATTTTATTTATTTTTTACCACGGCTCTCTACATTTGAGGTTTTAACATGTAAAAGTAGCACTCCCTTACTTGCTTTTCAATGAGTTCCGTGGTTTTCATTTGTGCTATTGAAAACAATAAAGCCCTACCATATTCACCAGTAGTGGATTATTACTTCTTTCTATTTAAAGTGTGCACAAAAGGTGGAGTAGTCATTTTCACTAGTGGCCTATATTCCATTTGTCATTCACACTTATGAAATTTCTTACGATATTTTGGTGCAAAGAAGAAGCAGCCTTAGTAATAAGATAGAGCCTTACACACTTTTCTTCTTGAGAGGTGTGATAGAGGTCACTGCCAGGGTGTGAAGATTTCATCAAGCTTATTGAGAAAGTTTTCTGTCTCCTCATTATGTTGCAAAGTTTTGACCAGAAAGCAGGAAGTTGGCCTTCCATCTAATATGGACTGGTAAAGGCATACACCAGTACTTTTTCTTGTGTCTGAAGCAGCATGTGTCATTATCATGAGGCATTAAAAGTCTCCACCAGTTTAAGATTTCCCATATGTAGCCAATGTTGAATGGGATGAATTCTACACAAAACATGTAATTAAGCATGCAAACAAGCACACCTAACATTAACAAGTGAACAGGTCATACCCAGATGTTAGACTGTGGTCCACTGATGTTAAAAGCCGGCAAATCCTGATCTATATGGCGTAAATAACTGCAAAGCAACATACAGCAGTAAATAAAGAACAGCTTATAAAAGGCAAATAAAACTCACTTGAATCCAAAATCATATTTCATTGCTTCCCTTTTGATTTGGGTTTCTCACTTTAACAAGCTTAATAAGCAGTAGCAGCTTAGAGCACCCAGACAGCTTGCCAGAATCATCAATTTCAGCAGTACAGTTCCATAGGTAAGTGATGATAAACATATGTATAGAAAACAACTTAATTTTAACATTTAGTAGCATTGCATAATTGGCCCTGGTATCAGAGCCGCTCTCTTTGCAGCTTACCCCAGCATTATATGACTAGAACCTTATCAGACCATTTAAGAACAGCACGACCGCACCATTCAAAACCAGCGTTAGGTAGTGACGTGTTACACTAATGTGAGGGTGTGTGTGTAATTATGCTTAGTAATCACAGTAATGTTTCTTTGACATTGTTGCTTTGTTGCCATGACATTTTTGGAGTTGTCTAGTTTTCTGTCTGATCGGGCGTTTTGATGGAGGTTTTATATAAGGATCATCTGTAACTTTGGATGAAGTACTGAGGTCCACAGTGGGACTAGCCACTAGAGACAGAACTGAGCTAATGTGAGTGTTGATGGCTTAGGCTGCTCATATTCTGTGGGTTCTGAACATACAATTCTCTGTGTTTCAGTCTTAGCTGTCAATGCAAGAATCCATCTATGAACAAAAAATATACCGTAGTGTATGATTTTTCCTCTTTATAATTAAAATTACATGTGTGTGTGCATACTGTGCACATCAACTTCTGAGTGGCCTACATAGGAAAAATCTGAAATTATTGAACTCCATGTTCCAAAACTGATCATTTTTCATTTTCAGACATTATGTAAGGCATCACCTCTTTCTGTGTGGGTAGCCTGTGATCCTAGCTGAGTGAGGGACATATCACACGTATGTGTGAAGCATAACATCAGGTAGTTATGCAAATGAATCCCTTTTATACATGAACCAATAATCCACCAAGCTGTCACCTGGAAAGAAGCAAAGAGAGAAGGGAAAGAAGGTTGGAAGGAAGGTAGGAAGGCGGAGGGATGACAGAGAAGTTTGGAAAGTGGGTGGGGGGACTGGAGGGACATTACCGGAGGAGGTATAGAAGACATATGGAAGAACAGAACGACTGAGGAGATGACAGAAGGAGGAAAGAGGGAGACAGCTGGAGTGAATGAAGGTGATGGGAGAAGAAAAATGAGAGGAACAAAATAAACATGATGACAAACATGCCATTAGTGTAGTACGTCTCTGCGTCAATCCAGTGGGTGTGTTAGACATAAAATCTTATCTCCTTTTAGTGAGTGATATGATCCTGTGTCAGCATTTATGCAAGACACACACATGAACAGAAGCAGAGGGGCACCTACCACTGGCCCACATGTTGGGGCACATTTTGTCAGAACTGCTCATTTATCCCACACTCATTTAATTCGACAGACTCATGTCAAAGTCATTTTAAGCCAGTTTAAGCTATTTCCAGGGCTTGCAGTCATGCCCCGCGCTCTACCTCAGAGGTTCCTTGCTTCTGATCCGAGCACTCACTGGAAAACAGAGTGAAATGCCAGTTGTCACAGAGGTATAATATTGCTATTTTTAATATTATTATTTGTCTATCCGTCCATCCATCCATCCATCCATCCATCCATCCATCTTCATCCGCTTCATCCGGGACCGGGTCGCGGGGGCAGTAGCCTGAGCGCAGCCTCCCAGACTTCCCTCTCCCCACACACCTCCTCCAGGTCCCCAAGGCGTTCCCAGGCCAACCGGGAGACATAGTCTCTCCAACGTGTCCTGGGTCTGCACCGAAGCCTTCTCCCGGAGTGACATGCCTGGAATACCTCCCCAGGGAGGATATTTGTATTATTACACATTTTCAGGCTGTCTCTCTGGACAGACATTCATACTGTAGTGTTGCACAATGTTGTTCAATGAAAAGTGCCACAAGTGGTTGTGTAACGAATGGGAAAGGCAAGGCTGGCAGAGAGAAAAGTTCAGAACCATGTTCATTTATTAATTTAACACAGCTGACCAGGAGGTCCGAGGTTGTCCAACCATCTGAGACAAAGGAGCGAAGCTGGCTTAATATTGATTGTGTTTTATTTGGTCTAATTGTTAATTTGTGTAGGATGAGTGGTTTGTGGCTGGTGGTCAGCTCTTTTATCATTCCCTTTCCTGTTTTGATTTTTGCTTTAATTGTTTTTAAATTGTTTTTATTTAAGTACAAGTTGCTTAACCTCAGGTTTTATCGTAGAATTTAAACAAATGTTATATAGCAAGGGAGGAAAAAAAAATCACATCTCAAATGAAATGTGATGGCTTCACGTAATTACTGGGAACTAATAGAAACATGACTGAGATGAGGGGTGTTGTGCTACATTAAGACATCTCCATAAGCTGACTCGCCTCCAGTCAGTCCACCCCCTCTCCTGTCAGCTTTGCCTCTAACATGCTGCAACCTGTGATGTCAAAGCCAACAGAGACATCTCTGTGGCCTGGCGCCTTGTTTGCTGTAATCATGCAAATGCATCAAAATGAACATGGTTATGATCTCATTATGATGTGAAAGTGCAATGGTAGTACTTTCAATTGAAGAGTTGTAGATATCTCAGCTCAAACATACTGTACCTCAGTACCTAGTCTGTTCTGTAAAGACAGACACATACTGCCAGCTTTACAGCAGAGGTGTTTGGATAAAGCCAGTTTTGGGTGAGTCTGTTTCTTTTCTGACTGAGAGAGGCCGTGTAAATCCTTAGGGAAGATAGGGTCTCACTAAGAGACTCACACAATCTCCTGTCAAACTATATCTGTCTCTGCTCTGTGTCAGCTGTGCTCTCTCCCAAGTACACATACACACAAGATGATACACAATCATATATAAAGAGATATATGTCAAGGAATCTCTTCAAGATTTGTCAGTTTCGCCCCTTCTCTACAATGTGTCCTGGACACAGAGAACTGCACACACACACATGCACAGCAACGAAGCACATGCATTCACATCAAAACACAGTCTGTGTTCATCTCTGCCGCATACACAAGCATACCCACACACAGAGTCTTGTGGAAGACTGGTTGACTGGTAGAAATTGTGTCAGGGCTGTCTTTGTCAGTCAGGATCAAACTCCGCCCCCAGACCTCTGACCTCATCATCGTCATGGCAATGAAACGTTGTCAGAGAAGTCTGCTGAGGCGGCAATTTCACTGAGCCACGGACCTGTGTATGTTGAAACCATGGAAAAATATGGTGTTAAAAATGCTGGACCAGAAGGAGTCTGGTAAAAATGAGGCAAATGTTGGAGCTAAACAAATTTTGAGGCATCTGCCATACTGAGCTATTTTGGCTAGCTCTGTGGCAGTAGTTCTCTTGTTATACATATAAATATTCTGAATATATTGTGAATGATTGTGCAACATTAATCATTCAATTACATGAAATTTATTGTTAGCCATATGACCCTGATCTGGCCACCTCTGTCCTGTCCACACCAACATTTTAGTCTGCAAAGGCACCTACATTTGCCTGCATCACTTTGAGCTTGCATCACCATCTATTAAAATACATAGTGCCATAGTGCCCTCATCTTTGTTTGCTTGCCATAGAGCAGTGTTGAAACAACCATCTGACCTATTTTTTAGCAGTGTAATGTTTTGAGATATGAATAGCTAATGGGTTGCAGGCTAATCTTTGCTTCTCTTATGCCTCTTGGTGGCTGGTCGTTTAATGTTAGCGTGCTAGCATGCCATCTATTTTTGTTTTTTGTGGTAGGAGGCAAGCTGTGTTTTTAATGCTACCATGAAACATAGCCCCAGATTTGGGTCTGGTGTTATGTTAAGGCCCCCAGGCTAAACTCCGACTCGATATGAGCCCTTTTTTTTTCTTCCTCCAAACATCTTTGCATTAAATACCATGATACTGACAAAATGTTGCTTATTTTAATGAGCACTTTTTTGTTTAGCCTGACTAGGTTAAAACAAGTGAAAACAATCCGTCATCTCTGGTGAGTTCATATTGCTTTTTTCATTGCAGTTTATCTTAAAACAAGTTAAAGGAGCTACTTTATGTCATAATTCAAGGCTTCAAAGGGTAAATTACGAGTAACTCCTTTAACCTAGTTTCTAAAAGCATCACAGCCCTAAAGGCTTTGTTACATTTGCAGTTTTATCTCGCTGCAATGAAACTGCTCAGTGGCCAAAAGCAGAGGCGTGTGACTGTGCTGGGCAGCTTTGATTAGACAACAATAAAAGACTAGCTACTAGATGTCTCCCATGGATGAATATGTGCATATGAATGTGAGGGTGTTGAATTTGCAATCCTTCAGCAAGGACAGAGAATCTCCTGTATAGGGGGTTTAATGCTGACATGATAAAAATTCTGAAAGCAATTGAGTTACACAGCTGCATGCATGAAAAAAGTATATTTCATGACTTTTAAATGCTTTTTACTGTGTAAAAATTCAGATTTTTCAAGCAGTAAGCCATTCTACTAAATATGTAGTGGGTGTTTTACATTAGGGTGGCACAGCGGCATGGTGGTTAGTGCAGCCGAATGTTCCGGGTTTGAGCCCAAGCCGACCTGGGGCCTTTCTGTATGGAGTCTGCATGTTCTCTGTGCCTGTATGGGTTCTCTCCGGATACTCTGGCTTCCTCCCACGGTCCAAATACATGCAGCTTAAGTTGATTGGCGACTCTAAACTGCCCGTAGGAGTAATGTATGGGTGTGTGTGGTTGTTTGTCTACATGTTAGCCCTGTGATAGACTGGTGACCTGTCCAGGGTGTACACCAACTCTTGCCCAGTGTTAGCTGGGATTGGCTCCAGCCCTCCTGTGACCCTTTTTAGGAGTAAGTGGTATAGATAATGGATTGACATTTTACATGAATATTAGTTATTTATAAAAATTCCTCCAGCTCTGTACGTCACTGACCGGAACATATGGTGTACTGGATGGGTAGTATCTGGGATGATTTTCTGTGTTACTTTTAGGTAGACTCATACAGTTTCATGAAGGTGGGTGCAAATGATCTTGAATGACTGTAAGGATCCTTTCAGTTCAGTATTGATATGGAACAGGAGGCGCTGTGTCATTGTGAAGGTACTGAGTTGGCAGTGAAAGATAAATCTTTGCTGGTCCTTTTTAATCATAAACCCTTTTCAGACATATACTGACACGCTGAAATTATCTAGACTACCTGGTGGAGCCGTATGTGAGAATGCAAATGTCCCAGTCACCTGACACCAGACATTAAGCAGACTTTACCCTGCCAGCTCAATAGAATAGGTCTGTGTAAAGGCCAAGTGTGTAGCAGTGAGCCCATGTCAGAATATAGCAACTTATACTCTGGAGTATTTGCACGGAGCTGTGTTGATGACGTTTTATCATGTGACCGGCATGAAACCATAAGAACACAAACATTCAATGGTGAAGAAAAATGGTCATTTACAATGAAGATGCCAATTAAAATATTTAACTAGAGACATGACGAGATTCAGGAACTTGCCGTGAAGAGCTGATGCCAAAATTGTCAGACACATTTAAGGTTCGGCAAGAGATTTGTTATATAAGACCAAATTACAAACTGGCTACATGGCCGCGTCATGTCTTGCTTCCAGTATGATCTACCCAGGTGAGAACACATCAGACACACACTATCTCTTGTTGTGTGCTATATGTGTGAAACCCCAACTCTTAACAAAGCCCATGCAGACAGTTCATATGAGAAAACTGCTATAGTTTGTACAGTGTAGGAAACTTATCTGGTGTACAAGGCCAGTAGTGCAGCCATCCTGGAGTTTCTTTCCTTTTCTACCCATTCTGCTGGCATTGTGTAAATCCATTGTTAGTGCTATACAATTAATAAAGTAAAATTACCATAGAAACACTTTTGGGGCCCCTGGAGGTCTTGAGCTCTACCCACTTAATATCCTGTCTTGTCAGTATCTTAAACTCATCACTGAAGCCAACCAAAATAGTCATCACTGAGTTATTAAAATTTCTTGGCATTCACATTAATATACTTAGAATAGAATATCAATACACAGCACATCAAACAGGGAGGCAACACTTTCCAGTCACTTTTTTCCTTACCTTAGTTTTGGATTTTAATTTAGTTTAGTAAACTTGATATTTTATAGGGAAAACCTAAGCCTATACGGTAGGACTAAAATTTCAGTCAGACCATATTGCAACTCAGGAATTTAGTTGGTTTCTTGGGTTATTATTAAGCTAACTTGTGTAGTCTGCTATGTGCGCCGGGCGCAATGCACAGAGTGTGAGAAGACTGGGTTCAGTAGGGGCTGTTAGCTCATTTCTAGCTCAGGGCAGCCTGGTTGGTTAATCCAGTCATGCTCACTGGAGAGGGTCTGGGTTGATAGATACAGTGTGTTTTGGAACAGAAAGCCTGCGGAATCGTGACCAGACACTCATTATATGAATAGCTTAAGAATATGTAAGTAATACATATAATAATATGATAATAATAATATCAAAATCAATAACTATCTTAATGTAGTCCTTCCCCACCATTCATATTAGTATCCACTAAATCTAATTAAGGGGATTGATGTATTTGGTCCAGCATCTAAGGAGGGTCAAGGATTTTGAAATAAATCTTGATGGAAGAATTTCTCCAAATATCAGTGATTTACAGTACATAAGAGGGCCAACTCAGGACACCCGCACACACAGGCCGAGTCACAGTCTGTACCGCATCTCCTGTATCTGCTTGCTGAGCTTATTTATGCCTTTTATTATTCATCACTGTGATTTGATGGAGGTTCCTCCTAGTATCACAGCTGCAGAAAAACAGCCTGTTCAAGTTGTGATGACATTTGATTTTCTTACACAATTATTGCCATTGCCATTTTAGCAATTTTATACTCAACTGCTGATTTTTCTGAACACCTTCCAATTTTTTGGTTTGTTAAATGTATGTGTATTACATCAGCAACTTACAGACATATTGCTTATCAGTGTCTTTAATAAAGGCAATGAATCCCATGAAATGACAAAGTACAGTGGTTCTTTTAGGTACCAATATTAAAAAGGCTTTATTATAGTGGCTACATGATCTTGTTTTCAAACTGTGTAACCACTATAAAAAAAATCTTTTTTAAGTCAAGTCAATTTTTATTTGTATAGTGCAAAATCACAAATTTGCCTCAAGGAGCTTTATAATCTGTGCAGCATGCAACACCTTCTGTTCTTAGACTCTCCCATTCAAATACCACTACTTGAACCTTAACCCTTACCCTAACCTTAACAAAAGCCGACACTTGCTCTAACCTTACCCTCGTTTTCATAAAATTCGACAAACTACTCCTGGGGTCCAGCCTTCGAGCCCAATAAGTAAACTGCTGGTCCCCATGAAGATAATAACTCCTGGATTTTGGGCCCCACAAATACATAAAAACAAACAAACACATTCTCCTATATAAGACCTGTGCAAACTCTCTGATCCCAGTGTGTTTTCCCAAATGATGGAGTTGAGTTAAACTGTCAGATCCCAGAGACACAGTTGTGTGCTGGTTGGTATAAAACTGTAGGGACAGACACACACACATATGCACGCACTTTGCCGAGGTAAGCGGGTATTTGACAGCAGACCTTCTGGGAGATAGAAGAGCTTTCGCTGTCCAGAGAAAACAGGGGATGGAGGGAAGGAAAAAGAAAGGGGGAGAAAATGACAGGGGAGCAGGAAGTGGAGGGATGAAGATTACATCATGTAGAGCATGGAGAAAGAGAGCTATAATGACAGAGTGATGGAACAGTTTGTCAATGTTAGTCATACTCCACATGGCAGAATTATACCATTTTTAATGCCTAGAGGCAGAAATGTGCTGGTTGATAGTTTCTTCCTTTCACACCCAAAACTGGTGTTTACATTCTGCAGTCATACAGTGTTCTTCCTGTGAAAAATCAGGACAGTTATCTAATAACTTCTGAGAAGATGGCTAATATTTCCAAAGTGAATAAATAGAGGATTTATCTTATGGAAAATACAGTCTTCCTGTCTGTAGCACTGCTTGAAACACAGGGCAAGAGATGGATTATAAAAAATGGCATTTGGAGCTCCCCATTAAGGGTTAAATTAATCCTCTGTAACTCTTTTTAGCACTTTTGGGTGTTCATGAACATGTTTCCAAATTGGAGTGCCAGAATCTTTGGGATTCTTTATATGCAGGCTTCAGGACAGCCTCAGCAAAATGTGGAGGATATTGAAATGATTTGAATGGACACTGGAATTACCTCTTTGCGGTTGCATGGCTCCACCTACCAGTCAAATTCACAGGTATAGGACAGAAGTGAGGTCACTGAACTTGACCTTTGACCATCCAAATCTAATTAGTTCATCCTTGAGTCCATCTGGGACATCTGTTTTAAATTTGAAAAAAATCCCTCAGGGTGTTCCTGACATACTGTGTTCATAAATTATAGACCATATAAACGTCCCGATGGATGGACAACCCAAAAACATTGCCTCTGGACACAGTTATTACTGGCGCAAATGCACAATGCATGGTCTTAAACAGTAGTTTAAGGTCTCACAGTTACTGCTATTATTTCTGCAAGTCCATTGTAGTCGCTTGAATAATTCAATACATTTTTTTCAACTGATGTTTTAAAACACCCTTATGGCAAAAATGTTATGAGCATTGGGTGGATGACACGAACCTGAAACTATTGGAGAGTTATATGTGAGACCGATATTGTCTGGCTATTTGAAGTCAGAGCATTTGGTAAACTTCTAGGAAAATCAATGAGCTGCTGATGTGGTGATTTGATCAAAGCAGGACTTGGAACAAGAAGTTCAAGGAGAGTTTGATTGTGAGTGTGCATGTGAACCGGCATGTTTGTGTGTGTGTGTTACACCCCTACAGTGTCAGCTTGTTGTCCTCCACCTGTGTCCTGAATATCGATGAAAAGCCTATCCCTGGCTCTTGTTGTTGTTGCTGTGGTTGTGTTGATGCTAATGATGTTGTTTGCTAGTTCTGGTGTTTGAGCAGGAGCACAAACTAAATCAAGAGCCTATGACTTGATAGTAAATTCTAAGTTATTACACCATGCAAACAATTGAACTGGCAGTTGCAGTGAATTAAATCATGAGCCGACTGAATTTAATTGTTCAATCAATATCTTTCTTTCTTTCTTGGGATATGGATTTTAAAGTTTACTTTTAAAGGCTCCAAGGTCCTCTACTGAATCACAAAGCCGAAAAGTAAAGAGGCCAGTG
>NW_018127907.1:2584326-2592890 GCF_001952655.1 Monopterus albus | reverse complement strand
GTTTCATTAACAAAACATGTGTTAAAATATTAATTCAAGATACTTTGTAAAGAATAATCAAACACAATAAAAGGCTATGATTCTTCCTGTGTTTAGTTTTTAATGAGCTATAATGTTTCAAAAGAGCCTTTGATTATTCCAGAAATTTTATAAAATACCAGTAAATCATAATAAGGGAGCCAAGAAGTAGTTTTTTAAAAAGTTGCTTCTGTCACAGCATTGTTATTATAGTAGTTCTTGAATTTTTATATCACACCCTTGTGTTGTGTGCTCATCATTTATAATTGGGCCTCGAGACGCTGCTGGGATTGAGTCAAGCTTTACAGTGAAAAGTATATTTGATGATCATATAGAGTGAAATTGAATCTAAAGAATGAAGTCTTATAAGTTTTATACAATAGCATTAGTATTGTAAAAAAGTACTGCAATAATCGTTGATCAGTGCCAATGAAAATAGGTGATTAGTGCTATTATGTACAGTATTTATTAGTTAATCTTGGTGTGTTTTCCTGTTCGGAGAAAATGTTGCCAGTGACTATATTTCTGGCAGCATTTCCATTTTTTTTTTTTTTTTTTTTTTTTTTTCAAAATGTTAATCACAAAATAAATTTGAAGAATACCAACATTAGTTTTAAGACAAATGGTTACTGGATAAATGCTGAAGCAAGAGAATACCAAGTGATGATAATGTTACTTTGACAAAGAACAGAAAGCTAAGGTACTATGATGGATTACCTTAATCAAGTTTCAAGCCTGTGTCCATAAATGTTCATAGTATACTGAACAGAAACCAATGGCTACCTGGAGGATTGGTAATCAATCTACAAAGCTCCAGTATGTTTTGGAAAATACTCAGCAGCATGTAAACTTTAATATGGACCTATATGTACCTTTAAATTTATCTGAACTACACTTATGCAAAATAAATAAACTGAACTATTAGTTTTATTAGTAGGGAAGTTTGGTCCAGTGTCCAACACTGCAGGTTCTTTATTTTAGTCATTTCATGTCTCTCTTCATTTCTCATAAACAACTCTCTCTCCTCTGTCTGTGTGCGTGTTCCCATACACACCCACTGTGAGAATAGCAGACAAACATAAGTAAAGAGACACATGACTATACCTGTGTACACACACAACACACATACAAAAAAACTGACCTTGTTTATAAGCATATACAGTACAGAAGCTACACACACACACACACATGCAGGCAGAACTGTAAAAATACTGAGATGAAAAATACATTGCAGTGAGCAGAAACATGCACACACAGACTGAGGGTAGATGGGGCTTATATAAGAATTTTTAGGCAGCGGCTGGAGAAACAGGCTTTTAACCAAAGCAGAAGCAGAGGTGGAAACATCCACTGAGACAGAGAGTGACTCTCCACCCTCTTCTGTCATCTCTGTGTTCTAAATGAACCTCATAGCTCTTCTCTCCCTCCCTCTTTCTCTCTCTTTCTATTTGTCGTTTAACCTCGAAGCATTGTGTGACTTTTATCCCTGAAGACTTTGTAGATTCACACACTCTGTTCCGCCACATCCCACATACACACACAGGTCTGGGCTACATATCTCTCTGTCTTTATGGAGCCATCTATTGCTCTGTCCAATACTGAGACTCTCCAGCTCTCATCTCTGTGAGAAATGGAGGAGATGGTCACTCAGATTGCTGCATTGTCTGCTTCAAGAAGCATTGCCCTTAGTTGCGAAAGCGTGGGCCTACTACCGTTTTATTTCAGTGGCAAAGCAGCGAGCAGCAAACTCAGATCTAAAATCATGTCTGAGCAGCTAAAAGGAGTGACGTTTACTGTGAGTTGTTCACACAGCTTCCATAATTTCTGTCATTTAAAAGCCATACCTACCATTTATCATATCACAGAAAGGGCTCACCTTGCCATTTTTTTCAGTAAATCCAGCAATGTAGTGGTAATAAAACTGACCTCCAGTCATTTGTCACTAAACCAAACAAGCCAAACCAACACCAGCATCAGTGTTAATGACGCTTCCAGTTTTACTTCTCTTTAAAAAAATTTATACCACTATTACGTTGGTTTAGAGTTAGCTCAGCCATGTTTTTAAAAAATGCTATTTTTCTCACATGTGGTGTTATCTAGTCACAGGGGCCGATTATGTTCCTGGCTTTGGAGATGTCCAGACAATTCAGCAAACCCAGGATTAGGTTGTTGCACACATTTTTAAATATTTTATTCCCACAGTAACTACATGTGGCACTGTTGGCACCCATCCTGGACAGAGATATACAGTGTTCTTGCCAGTGGATAAAATAAGAATATGTACAATATGCATCAAAATCAGATTACCTAAGCATATAAGTTACAGTTACTATAGAAAGTATTCAGACCCCTTCACTGTTTGCAAACTGTATGGTGATTTAATCTTAAATTGATACATTTACCAATTTTTCTCGTCAAACGACACACTCTCTCTCTTAAGCTTAGTCAATGTAAACAAATGTCTTTATTGAGATTTTAAAATGGTGTCATATCTAATTGTATGAATATCAGGTGGTAAACTGTTCCACAGTTTAGAAGCAGCCACAGCAAAAGCACGGTCACCCCAGTGCTGCCACCAAGCCCTTGGAACTCCTGATTACAAATGTTAGCTGTAAATAATATCATAAACAGGAAATGATAGTAACTGATTGTGATGCCAAAATTATCTTTGTTTAATATAAGACTAACATATAATATCATTGTCAGTTTCAGATTTCTCTGGGTGTGAAGAGCTGAATAACAGATTTAAAAATGTCATAGAATGTATTCATGTGTTTGCAGAATTGTTTTAACATTATTTTCTCAACGGGGGGTTGAGATTCCTGCTTCTTTGACTTCTGTCTCCACACCAGTGTACTGGAAGTGAATGGAATTTCACTCGATGTACTGAGACATTAGTGTTAAAGCCTTCAACAGCAATGTCTCTTTTGCAAAACAATCTCACTGTCGACATTGCTCATTTGAACTACAGTTTCTTCTGCCATAGAACATTTTCATTGTGTAATTTGGGTGGAGTAACCCTTTAATGCCATCTGTTATGATGCAGTTACAAATCTGCAATCTGCATGCTGGGGCATAGATTTTGTCATATTTGTCACTTTGTTTGTTTAGTTGATTTGTAATAGCAATATGTCCTGGTCAGCAGCCCAGTGTGTATGTGTGTGTTTAGGTATGTGCTTTGCGGCATCTGTTAAACCACTCCAAAACAAAAAGAATTAAAGGGTCTCTGTTTTTGTTTGTATCTTTTGTGCCCTCTCTTTCGCTCTCACACTCTCTTGCTGTCTTCTGTGCCTTATCTTATATGCACTCTCTGTCTTCTTCCTTTTCTCATTCATCCATCCATCTGCTTCGTACATCAATGCACCCTTACAGCTATTTCCAGAAGAGTGACACAAGACCATAACCCTTGCCCTAAACTATACCTAATTCTAATCTGAACCCTAAAACCAAGTCCTAACCCTCTAAAAGCTGTTTCAGAAAGTGAGCACCAGCCAAAATGTCCTCACTATGTAGCAAAGAATAATTGTTTGGTCCTCAGTCTGTAGCAAGTACAAGAACACACACAGCCTCAATCAATTACACTACTGTAATGGATCTTAAGAGAAGCTGGACAAGATTTCACCTCGAAGTCTCATTACCTATAAAGCTGTCTCACACAGACACACACACACACCTTCAGGTACTTACTATAGTACTTACCTTCAGGTACTTACTTTCACAAACAGTTAAACATGTGATGCAATTAATATGGCCATTCAACTTCTTTACGGTTGAGTATGAGCAACATCGATAATTGTCAGTGCAAACATCAGAACTTTCTGTTACATCTGGCTTTGGGAGTAGAAAAGAAGACTCTTCTAACCTTTTTTAAAATACTAGACAGACACACTTCCTGTACACACACAGTGCACACTGCAATTAAAAACCAAAATCCATCACCAGAGTGGTGTTACTGGTGGTCAGGACCTTCAGATGGGATTATACTGTGAAGCTTCGCAAATGATGTTTTATTAATTCAATAGCTGACCTCACTGGCTGCAAACTGGCTTCCAAAGTCAGGATACATTATTTCCACCCAAAAAAGTTGTATATTCACACACCTCCACCCAACTTTCATACCCCAGTCATGACAAGCCTGAATAAGATAGATGGAAAACAGTTATTTTAATACCAAGGTGTGTTTACACCTCATCCCATTTACTGGTTGTTTTCAACCTCTGCTTAAGCCTTGTTTACATAGTAATACTATTTGCTGTATTTATGTGTAACTGGGATATAAATATTCACATGTAAACAGATTACCCGGTGCTAGACTTCAGTGGAAAATGGGCTTTTATGTAGAAATGAGTGGTGGTAAATCTGCACAGTTTATATAATGGCAGTAGCAGATCTACCACCATAAAAAGTTTTGGAGACAGTCTTTACTGCAGTTTCAGATTGAGACAGACAAAAGCAGGCTTCTCATTTCTAGCTGGTGAACATCAATTTTGCTAGCTAAAATGATTTACTGCCACTAGCAGATTCTATCCACTATAGCTGGTTAACTACTGTAACTACTGTAACATTAGCTCTGTGATTAGGTTCAAATCACCATCTCCAGCTCACTTGTTTTAAAACGAGGCTCCTGTAAAACAGGTCTCAGATGTGGCCCTCTTCCTTCTGGATGCATTAGCACTTAAAGCTAATGTGTTTGTTTTGGTAAAATTAGCAACCTAGTTCATAATTTTACATTTGTACTGAATTAATATGACTTTAATTTGGGAGTGATTTGAGCTTTGTCACAGTAGCAGGGCATCAAAAGACATGGATGGTTAGCTATTAGGGTGAAGGTTAGCTTCAGGCTAAGGCAAGATATACAATGTATATCGACAGTACAAGGAAATAGCCCAGATCTTGGGATCTAATGCTAACCATTTGTATTTTATGTAGGCTATTGCTCTTAGTACAGCTCCATACATGGAGAAATTGAAAGCATAATAGGTTTTCTTTATCTAGTTACAGTTCAGTTTTAAGCAAATAGTAAATTATTAAGTGACAAATCAGAGCTACTACACCGCTGACATACCGATGGACATGGCGTCACCACTTCCTTTCACTATGCAAAAATGAAGACAAAATATGATGAATACAGCAGGTGCCATCTTGCTTTTTTGCAACCAGATTCTGCACAGTAAGAGAGTGACAGCATCGAATCACCAGTCAAAGCTGTCAAATCAAATGAAATATATTGATCCTCTTTATAGATCACCAAATAAGTTATTGAAAACAAACTTACCAGAAAAAAAGCATATCAGTGTCATAATATCAACCAAAAACCACAGAAGTGACCTCTGGGGAAAATGCATCTGATTTGTACTTTGAGTTTTTAGTTTGGCTCATGTCCCATCCACTGACATGGAGGAGGTGGGAATTATGACTTCAGCCACCAGGGAGGGTCGCATCACAGTGGCTCCACTTCTGGGAGCTGGGTTCATATTTTCTACAATCAATGTACTACACTGATTACATGTTTTAATTTCTTTTTATACACCTTATATTATTGCATCTGGCTATCACTAGTCCCTTGTCCCCCCTCCAACACACACACACACACACAGCCCCATCAACAGTCAACTCAAGACCAAATGTTATACAGTAGCTGTTGGAGCCATTAGACTGTGATCTGTAGCAAGGCTTTATACTTAATGTTTTATTCATTAAAGGTGTTTTTGGCTGTCAGGGAAAAAGAGCCAAAGAGGAGGGCACACACATCTGCGTGCCTACACTTCAAACCTCAAAAGGTAGACACAATGTTCCTACCCTAATCATATTATTAGTGCCCACACAGACAGAGTACAAGCTGCTCTTTCACTTTAAAAATCATTTAAAATGCAAGCAGAGTTTGGACTGGGCCCCCATTTAAATGGAGCTGAAAGGTTGAAGGTGCAGACACAGGTTGAAAGATGTAAACATACATATGCAGACGTATGCAGACTGTGAAAGCAGCTACAACATGGAAACAACTTGACAATAAAGTACAAAACAAGACGGCCTGCATATTACAAGATTTCAGAGCAGAAAATCAGTTCTAACCTTTACCAACTTTCTTAACATAGAAAATGTGTTGCATGCATTCAAATGTGACCACTAGGCTGAGTTTCATGTGTGTATTAGGGAAAGTGCATATTCACATGAGCTTTAAGCCAAATGATGGGAACAGCGTGTATGTGTGTGACTTAATGTAAATGTGCAGTAGAATATGTATGTATGCAGACTAGAGCTTGGGCTTTGTATGCAGACTCTCATAGGACTGAGTTGAATCATGCTACTCAAATGTATTATTTTTTTGGAATTGAGTCATGGTAGCTTTCACACAGCCTTAACCCACATGGTGAGTTTGAATTTGCAGAGCATTATGGGAGTTTTAGTCCGGGGCTTTTCTTGGATTGGCAGTCTGGCATCTTTCTCAAAGGCCTGCTTATGACTCAGTGTGAAACAGAGGATACAGCATGTCAAGTGTCTTCATTCATGCCGTAAATTGCATGAGTGTGTTTTTGTGTGTGAGCTCCAGTGCATATTTGCATATTTGCATATTGGCCATAGTTCAGTTGAGCCACCAAGTTTATTGGCCTATATATGTATTATTTTTACATGACTATGGTGGCGTACCGACCTCACTTATTGGTTTGCTTAGATAATTGGACCATTTAGCTGTTTTATTTTCAGATCTCAGATGAATTTACATACTCCTCTGTCTTCCTGTCTTTTACCCACGGCTGTCTCTCCTTCCCTTTGGATTTTCTCTTCCTCCCTCGCTTTGTGTTTTGCTCTCAAATTTCTGAGCTTATTTATATAATCAACTCATTTAGCTGGTTTTATTTTAACAGCCTTTGAAGACTCTTTCTTTCTCTCTGGATGTTTATTCTGTCTCTCTCTTTCATGATTCATAGTTTTATATCTGTTTTCTGTTCCTCTATTTCTGTCCTCTGTGC
Organism: Monopterus albus; assembly: GCF_001952655.1. Lineage (NCBI taxonomy): Eukaryota > Metazoa > Chordata > Actinopteri > Synbranchiformes > Synbranchidae > Monopterus > Monopterus albus. Next base: position 2,585,901 of record NW_018127907.1, on the reverse strand, counting down.
TTTGTTTTCCTCCCTCTCTTTTTACATCTCTATATGTCTCTGCCATATTGAATAACCCACACAATCTACTTCTTTACAACAGCTTGCTGACAGCCTCGATATGTCTAATTTTGTACATTACATAAGTAACACTCATCTTTGACGTCTCGTGTTTTTGCAGCATGTCAGAGATGCTATTCAAAGTTGGAATTACTCCAGAAGAAAGGAAGAGAGGCTGCATACAACAAACCAGCTGAAGTCAGTGCAATGTAATTTTGGTGTAATTTTACCTGAATAACAGGAAACTAACAGATTTAAAAACTATTTCTAGTCACATGTAGTACTAAACAGTCTACAAACATGGTTGTATAATGTCCTCTGACTGAGAATGTACCCACGATGATATCATAGTGATGCCATCAGGGTTTCTTTGGGTTACATGAGTGTTTTTACCAGGCTAAGTTTGGATCTAAGGAAAAGACTATATCAAGTTGCATCATGGGAAATGTAGGATCCAAGGAATTTGGGGCCTTGTCTCATATTAGGAGCTCAGGGTATGTCCCAGTATCCTTATTTACAGCCATGTTTCCCTCGCTTATGTCTTTTCCTTGCCACTAAAGATGTGAGGAAATAAGGAACCAAGGAAATATGTTTACAGAGAATCAAAGCATCCTCTTCTCTGAAGCATCAGCTGAAGCAGCATCGGTTTGTGGTGATGATGGCACAGTTACAGCAGCAGTCAGTCAGCTTCATCCTGTAAACTGGTTGGCAAACATCTGCACATTTATTAACAGTGTGCATTAAGGTGCTCAGATCAGTCAAAATACAGTGTGTAAATGCTCTTCACTGTGCAGAGGTGATATGCAGGTCCTGATGAGAAAAATCTTTTTAATGAATGAAGAAAGTGACTCAAGAAGGATGACCTCATTTGTCCTCAGTCACGGCTCCTCAGAGAACCCTGCTCACTCTTGGCTCCTTGATCTGGAACGGTTTCCAGGTTGAGCCAGGATCAGGGTGCGAAAAACGATCAACGAAGGGAACTGGGATGTACAATAAAAATTAGGACATCCAATTCGTGCCATTTTTTTTTAAAAATATGCCTTTTTTGTATCTTACAAGGTTATGGAAGGACAATAATAAATGGTGGTGCAAAATCTGGAAAGCAAGCTACTGTTAGACTGATATTTTCAAAACAAGTCTCTCAATTTATCTCTCTTCTTTCTCCATCTTCTAGCTTTCCTCGCACTGGTCACTACATAGACTTGCACTTTTGTACATATTCAAACCATCAGTATCTTTTAGTCAAGTCAACTGGACAGCTCCTGTATCTCATTCAGTCCAGGAATCAGCACCATGGACAGCTCTGCTGACACTTTAGTGCAGAATGTACTACAACATCCGTCAGAGCTGTGCGGGAGAGTGAGGCTGCTGTATGCACTAAGCTGACCTGGTCCTATTTCTGAGCCATTATCACAAATTGGTTTAGTTGTTTTTGTTTAATTGTTTTTGTGTCTTGTTTGGGGCCTTTTTGCCCCCAGCTCACATAAAATTGGCTCAATAAGCCTATGCTATTCTGATAAAGACAATAAATTAAAG
>NW_018127907.1:2579810-2584201 GCF_001952655.1 Monopterus albus | reverse complement strand
TATACAGACAGATGGATTGATTGATCTAAAGCAACATTTCTGGTATCTAGCAGCTTATAGACAATACAGAAGAATGGGTATACTGTAAGGAGGATATAAAGCAAAAGCAAGCTGCTAGTTGAGATACACAAAAAATAATGTGACTGAGAAAAAAAAAATTGGATAAGCCGCCACTGAATGCAACCACAGCAGTGGTGTAAAGTAGATGTAACACAACAGTAGGTACAACAGACCTGCCCAAACATACTGTAGAAGAGGTGTCGACAGCCCCTTCAGCTCTGTTGGGAGTTATAAATAAGCTTAAAAAAAGAGACAAAAATAAATAAATAACCCATAAAGAATTAATAAAAGAGCATCACAGTGATAATTGACGACATGGGACAGACTTGAATCAGCCTATATTGGTAGCAAATATCAAATATCAATAGCAAGAAAGTCCATACCTTCATGTATGTCCATAATAGTTATGTTTATGCTTACCTATCTTCTTATGTTCAGTGAAAAGTGTCACAAACATGTGCCCAAATAGAAAAGGTCTGCCTTCACGTCTAATCTGTGAGACGACATTTAGCTCAGAATGCCATTTGTTGTTGCTGTGTGAGTTTATGCTAAGCTCATCAGCAGTGTGGGTGTTTTTTAAGATTATTGTTACTTTACATCTCACTAACTTTAATCCTAAAGCCTGCCCACTGATGATCACACACGCTCAGATGATTGCACCATCAGGTCACAGCAACTACATACATGATGAGGTCATGCAAGTGGCTGAGGTTAGGATCACAAATGGCCCTGAGCAATACAGACACACACACACACACACACAATCTGTCTGCATATTGCATACACACACCCAGAGAAAGTCATTCTGTGTCTCATACACACACACCCATTGTCTGCATCCATTAGCTTTGCTTTGCTGCACTGACCTAGCACTGCCTAGACCTACTTTGTTGTTTTTGTGTGTTGGTGCATGTTTTGTTCTGCTTTCCAAGTGGAGCAGATCTGAAGGAATGAGGCCCTGTTGCTTCCTGCACATGCACAGACCTAAAGAGGGGTATTGAACTACCTCTCCTGGCTGGATTATTGTCTGTTTAGATAAAGAACTCACTGCATCTGAAGGGTAGCATTGCTCTGTGTGTGTTTGTGTGTGTGTGTGTTGTCAGTGGGGATCTGGCTCTGAGAGCGGAGATGCTTGCTCCAGGGTGAAGCTTTTCTTAACCTCTATTAAACCTCACTGTGTGATGGAAGGCAGTTTCTTGTAAGCAGGCTGCACTCAAATAGGACCATGCTCTTGTTCAAACAGGAAGAGAACACAAAGAAACCAACTGATTAAAGGATGTCTGTAAGTTTGATTCACTTATGACAAAAATGGACAGGTTGTCCTTTGGCTTCCTACTCTTCCTGCTGGTGTGTGAACACAGTCAGCTCAAGTGCAGTTCTCAGGATGGTCTTAACACACAGCTGTTAGTTTTTATTGGAACAGCTTGGGGAGTTTTTGTGCAGGAATAGCAGTGATAAAGCAGTGAAGAGAACCTTGATATCATGCACCTGTGTCAGCTAAATGTTGTCTTTAAGCAACGCTAGTTTAGCTTTTACATTTGATGTTCACTGTCTTGGTATGCCGCTTAGTTAGGTAGCTTTAGCTTTGACATAGAATATTTTGCCAAGGTACATTATCTCTTGTGATGCATAGTTGCTGGAGGTAAACTGGGTTGAACTCACAGTGAGATCCTGTTGCCTACACCTACTCCTGTAGCCAACTCACTATGGGATCTGTATGTTAATATGCTCTTTAAAACTGATGTTTAAAACATCTGATAACACTTAAAATGTTCATATCTTGTTGTGTAGCCATTTTCGAAAATTGAGCAATTGTATCACTAACAATGCTCTGTGAATGACAGTAGGAAACACATTGCATACCCTGTGGCTGCTTTTTGTGGAAAGCTGTCAATATGAGGCAAAAGCTAGAGGAGAAAATATTTGGTTTGCATCAACAATAACGCAACAAATAAAGTTCTGATACAGGCTGTGAGTCTGAACAGCGATGCTGGTATTGATTGGTGACAGTAAGTAGTAAAGTAAAGTCAGTCTCAAGCTACATTCAACTGGTGAGTTTAGCAGAGAATCAGGGCTAGTAACTCTTTAAAACAATTCCTCGGATGAAACACAATCATTCCTTAAAAAATAAAAGCTATTTATGATATCAGTTTAGATTTAAAAATACGCTACTGTAGCTCTCCAGATGCTGGTTAAGAGCAGACTGCTGGGGTTTGGCTGCAGCTAGAATGGCTGCACAGTAGATCACTGGCCATGGGGAAGAAAATGTTATCAGACACTCTTCTGAACAACTTTTGTTCCACATTAATTAGGTTGACAACTAAACAAATACATTTTCACACATTTCAACAAGTCCTACAATTTGTCCCTTCCCTGTCTCATTAAAAAGCACTCCTATGATTGCGGGTGGAATCGCCACAATCCTGGCAAAGTTAACGACAATGTACATCATGTTACCAAGCTTTACTGACCTTTGTCATCATGGAAACAGCCATAAACACAATGACTAGCTAGTAGGCTATCAGCTAACTACTGGAACCACCATCATTTTAGAAACTGTCTTAAATATGACACTACGATTATGAAACCATCATGGTTTCATTATGTTTTGCCGCACAAAACACTTGGTTATGTTTAAATTGGGAAGAACTACTAGGTTAGGTTTAAGAACAAAAAAGTTATTGGTTAGGTTCAGGCACAACATTTAAAAAAAAAAGACTTGGTCACACTTAAGAACAAAACCATGTTTTTATGTTTAGGAATAAATCTGCCAAAATACTCAAGCCACACACTGGAATTGAACTCAGCCCTCTTGTGGGAAAGTGTTGTGTGTACCTTGCCATCCACCCCAACCTCCTCCTAACAAAATTTGTGCCTTTAAATACTTACTCCTTTCCTTGTGTCATGATTAATAGGATTCACTAGATATCGCCAAAGTATGGCACGTAACATTTCATCATAATAACCTGCTTGTACAAACTGCGTATTTTACAAGGGAACAGCGTCCACACTTCCTATTTTAAATCCATAATGTACTTTCAAGCTATCTAACCTAGAGTCTGTCTAATGTCCTAGCATAGTTTTAGACTAATCAGAGATTTAAAAACTCCATGGCAGATCCTACATTAAGAGGTAAACTATTCCACAGCAAAACCACAATTCCCCCATTGTTTGTGCCTAGACCTTGGTACCTCTCAAACTGATTTGATGACCTAAGAGATCTTGCTGGTTTGTGCCACCATATCAGATCACAGAAGTATAGAGGCACCAGTCCATTTAAAATATTGTCTCCTTCACTTTGAAACTCTTTCTAAGTGGATGTGGAAACAGTTTACTTTTCTAAAATTATAGGTCTTTGTATAATAATCTCTGACTGAGCAAATGTATGGAGTGACAGTCACGGTTACTTACTGACTACTGCTGCACTGAGCACACAATAATTACTTGAGAGCTACTGTTAAGGTTACTGCTACACTATGTTGACTCTTCAGACTAGTGTTATTCTAACCTTAATAAATATTGGCTTGGCTATTTGAGGAGACTGTTATATGAGTTGGTTCTGCTGCAAAAAAAGTTATCAGAACCCTGAGTCAGCACAGTTATCCCCTGTTGTGAAGGCACAATAGGTATGAAATATGACAAGCCCTGTTCCCTACAGCACAGCCCTCAGCTAAACCCGTTGACACAGGAGGAACAGAACGATACACACCTCTACTTCATTTATCAGTGCAGCGCTGCTCTGACACAATTGTCATGCACCACTTGATTGGAATATTAATGGTACGGATTTGCTCGTAGCTGTTATCTGAATGCAGTATTGATTCTGAAATAACTTTAATGGCAGTGGTTTTATTGATTAGCTAATAACCGTGACAGCCCCCATGGGAGGAATGCATTGATCGTGCATTATACTGAAAGAAACACAGCGCAGCACGTTGGTCACTAGAGACAAACTAGGATGAAGGAAAAATGGAGTGGATCTAACTGGATGAAGTTCCATCTTGGAAAACGGATCTCAGAGTTTTGAACACTTGGTTGACTGATTTCTATTCTCTTTCTATGTGTTAGGTTTTTAATGCCACCAATAACATGGACTGAATTGGGGTAAAGATTACATAGTAGGTTGAACCAAAACAGCTCTCACGGTAGTTTCTAGTCTTTCTGCAGATGACAAAAAGTGTGAACAACCTGGAGGTAAGAAATTAAACTCCTCACAGTGATACCTAGAGGGGTTTAAAGTGTCTAATATTTTTCGTGTGAATTAATTCCTGACTTTCACAGTGGCTCCATTTCACAGCTCCACTCAAGTGAGGAGCAGAGAGCCGGACACT
>NW_018127907.1:2579592-2579761 GCF_001952655.1 Monopterus albus | reverse complement strand
CTCCCCCCTGAGAGCAAAAACAACAATAACTGGTGAACTGAGACACACTCACACAGACGCACATCCAAAGTCCCATAAATCTGCCGCTGTTCCTCGCTTTATTGTTCCCTTGACATTTATCTCTTTACTTTGTTCACTTTGCCTTTGACCTCACTCATCGTGTTGATTT
>NW_018127907.1:2575702-2579514 GCF_001952655.1 Monopterus albus | reverse complement strand
TTACATTTACTACTGCAAATAACTTTCATTGAATGGAGGTGGACTGAGAAACAAGGAGAAGCAATGAGAGTGGAGGGTAAGAGAAGCTGAAAGGGTTGAAGGGAGAGGTGAAAAGAGACAAAGGAGATGAAGCATAAAGGAAAAGAAGATGTCACAGGTTGGCTGTGAATCTGTCTTGGGAGGAGTGGAATAGGAGCAGAAGAGGAGAGGGAAACATTTGCCAGGACTTTGTTAATTGACTAAACTGGTTAAATGACTGTATACTATAACAAAGTACTCTGATTCCTATGCAGTGCTTGTATCCATGCATTCAGTATGTCCTTTCATGTTTACTGGTGTTTATTTTCCCTAACTATGCTTTACAGGCTCAAGAACCAGAGAGCTGATCACACTGTTAATTGGATCTGTTATAGTGACAAATGTCCAGTGGGACTCTACAGAATGTAGTTTCTATGCTTAAAGGTCCTGGTGACATCTTTGCTGCGTTTCCATTATCGGAACCTAACAAGCTGTATGCCCCATACTTACCTTAACCATCACCAATCATACCCCCCGGGATGACACAGACCATCCTGGTTTGTATTTGCACTGTTTTTTCTCTGTTGGTCTCTGTTTGAAAGAGAGAGGGGCAGCTCCCCTCTCGCAGACGCAGTCAGCTGTGTGTTTACACATAGTGCTTGTAATGCTAATGCTTGAGGTGTGAAGAGACTGATCTGTGTGCTCTACCTCCTAAGGGGTGCCAAAATTTTACTCCCAGAATGCACCTCCAAAGCAGGCACACTGTAGTGGAAACAAACACAGAATCTGTGATGGCGCGTTACTCGGCGCAACAAGTTTTGGAATGGTCCTATAACAGATAAACCCCTTTTGTGAGGCTGGTGGTTTAGCACTACAGTTGCCAGATTTCTGGACACAGCAAACACCCTCTGAACTTATTTAGTGATTTTCTACATATTGAAGCACACTCAAAGCTATTTGCCTGTTCACCATTTTGCACACACAAGTGCTTGCTCACCGGGAGCCCCTTGGGGTTCAGCATATTGCCCAAAGACACTTCAGCATGCTGGAGAAGCAAGACCCACTCTATGTTCTGAGACAGGGGCCTGGTAGTTTTCATTGTTCGTGGAATATATGTATATTCAGATATGTAACTTAAGGTGGCACTAGCATGAAACTCCAAATCAATCCACTCTGCTCTGCTCAGCAATGTGCTACGCTCCGGGCACATTGTTTCTCATGGCCTGATGGAAAAAAGTCAGATTACTGACTGGCTTCTTTTATTACAGAACAACTTGTTTGCCTGCAAACTGTTTAAGGCCCAATCCCATTTCACTCCCTTGCCCCTACCATTTATGCATGTTCATGTGTAGTGGTAGAGATATCCTGATTCTCTTTAGGATGGAAAGGGAGGATGAAGTGGAGGGTTTTCAGAGGCAGACTCAAAACCAAGTGGTATGAGGCTAACTACAACAAAAATTGCCTGCAGTCAAAGCTACGAACCTCAGTAGAATCCACCAAGATTCCCTTGCGTCAAAAACATATTCCTATCTTTGCATTTTCCTTATTTGCTGTTGAAAAATGCAAATCAATGCCTCAAGACCACACAAGAGAAATCACCACAGCGGGCGTTACTCGGCGCAACAAGTTTTAGAATGGTCTTATAACAGATAAACCCCTTTTGTGAGGCTGGTGGTTTAGCACTACAGATGCCAGATTTCTGGACACAGCAAACACCCTCTGAACTTATTTAGTGATTTTCTACATATTGAAGCACACTCAAAGCTATTTGCCTGTTCACCATTTTGCACACACAAGTGCTTGCTCACCGGGAGCCCCTTGGGGTTCAGCATATTGCCCAAAGACACTTCAGCATGCTGGAGAAGCAAGACCCACTCTATGTTCTGAGACAGGGGCCTGGTAGTTTTCATTGTTCGTGGAATATATGTATATTCAGATATGTAACTTAAGGTGGCACTAGCATGAAACTCCAAATCAATCCACTCTGCTCTGCTCAGCAATGTGCTACGCTCCGGGCACATTGTTTCTCATGGCCTGATGGAAAAAAGTCAGATTACTGACTGGCTTCTTTTATTACAGAACAACTTGTTTGCCTGCAAACTGTTTAAGGCCCAATCCCATTTCACTCCCTTGCCCCTACCATTTATGCATGTTCATGTGTAGTGGTAGAGATATCCTGATTCTCTTTAGGATGGAAAGGGAGGATGAAGTGGAGGGTTTTCAGAGGCAGACTCAAAACCAAGTGGTATGAGGCTAACTACAACAAAAATTGCCTGCAGTCAAAGCTACGAACCTCAGTAGAATCCACCAAGATTCCCTTGCGTCAAAAACATATTCCTATCTTTGCATTTTCCTTATTTGCTGTTGAAAAATGCAAATCAATGCCTCAAGACCACACAAGAGAAATCACCACAGCTGAAGATGGCTAAACTGTGTCAAAAATTTTAACAGCTCATTGCATCTGTTTACTTAAGCATTGTCATTAACTACCGGTGATGCATAGAGGTCTTGAAGGGCTGTCCCTTTTCATAGAGGAAGATTTCAAACACTACTCCTTGTAACTCTTTTAAGAGTTAACTAATAAACAAGGGAACACTCAATAAATGAGGGTAGGCCAGGAGTAAGAAATAAGAAATGGGATTGGGCTTAAGTCCGTGTACCATAGCGAGGTAAGAATTGTATGTAAATACATTATCTATTGCTAAAAATGTATACTATAAATGGTATGATTTTATGGAACTCTTAAGGTTTAATAGTGAGAAATCTCTTTGCAGAAGCTAGTGGCAATGGCTCCCATTTAGCAAAGTGAAACCATTCGTTGCTTTTTGTATTTGGTGCTCTAAGAGAAACACATCTCTGACTACTGTAAGCAGCATCTTCTATCCATTGTAAACAAGAAAATAAGGTACAGAAAGACCATCCCAGCACATATAGAGCCACCATTTTCGCACTCACAAACTAAACAGTGGTTCTTCAGTTAATTTTAGAAAATGAACAGGTGACAAATGAATTGAACTCCCAATATAGTGTGTGTCAGGAAGATGTTGGGCCACCATGTGCCTCCAGAACAGCTTCAGAGCACCTTGGCATTGACTCTCTAAGTTTCTGAGCTCTATTAGAGGGATGGACACCACTCTTCCAAAAGATATTCCCTCATGTGGTGTTTTGATGATGCTGGTGAAGATGTTGGAAGCTTAAGATTTGCATATTTACTTGAACTGACTTGCAGGACTGATAATATATTGTTATTTTTGCTATTTCACTCAGTCACACACACAGACCCATAGACAAGTCCCAGTATTTCTCACATACTCTACCTTTTTCTCTGGCCCATTATCCCTCTCTCTCCCTCTGCTTTGCTTTGGATAGAAACTGTGTCTTTTCTGTCAATACTGTACCTACCCACGCTCAGCACTATATATAGGGGCTGCCGTCTTCCCACAATCCCCTTTTCCTCCTCCTCCCCCTCCTCTACCTTTTCTATTCAGCGTCCCATAAAACACACTCATTTCACTTGAAAACAAAAGTGGAAAGCCAGAGAGGTAGAGAAGAAGTGAGCGGGAGACAGAGAGGAAGAAAAGAATGGGCGGAATAAGTACAGAGAGATGAGACAGGAAAAGATGGACCACAGTGGAAGGAAGAACAAGAAGATCAGACCCTGGCTGACAGTGAGAGCAAGTAATTGAGGTGCTCAGGTTAAATTTTAAGAGAAGATGGAAAGGTAGTGGGTGGGCTAAAGTGAAAAAAGTGATTTTCCATTCAGTTGTGTCTTTTTTGACATGTTGCTCATACAT
>NW_018127907.1:2542252-2575625 GCF_001952655.1 Monopterus albus | reverse complement strand
GCCAGCTGATTGATTACAGAGGAGGACAGAAAATGTTAGAGACTGGGAGCAGAGAGAAGTGTTTGAGGGTAGAAAGTAATTAAGGACCTAGGTTCAAGCCCTGCTATTGGCAAATATCGCCCCTGCTGAAGTGTCCTTGAGCAAGATATTGAATGTCTTCTGGCTCCAAAATGCATTCTGTAGCTGGCCCTGAACATCCCGCAGAGGGTGGCGAGAAGAAAGAAAAAAAAAGTATTTCTACCCAGACTAATGAATCATTTAGTTGGAAGCCTTCCCTGTTTTCAAAGAGATGTAATCATGAATTAGGTGTGTTTCTAACAGGTTAAACCAACCAGTCACTCAAAGGGTTAATCAGCCAAAATGCAGTAGGTGAAAGCATACTGTATGTTTACATCTCATTTATGTGCAGAGGTTTGAAAATAACTTGTCACTGCCCAGTTTACATATGGGCATTGACAATGACATTGTAATGATGGCTACACTGATAAGGAAAAAAAGGAATTAAATTCTTATATGGAACCTTTTTTATGTGTTATTTGCTCTTCTGACATTTTGCATTTGAAGTCCAAAAACTGTGATTTGATTGATGGCTGGATGCCCATGACCCAGGTGCATTAACTTCATACACACTAAATGCCAAAGCTGTCAAATCTATTGTAAAGACCACAGAATAACACCATCTGAAAAGCTGAATGTCTGTGGCAAAAATCGGTTTAATTCAGTGAAATTGCAGCAATGAGTGGGTTCACTCACAGGCCCAAATTAAATTCAGAGAAATCATTTGTGTCAAATTTTGCACTCCTCTGAGTTATAACGCTGACAAATATGAACACATTGACGCAATACAAATATTTTTAAAACCAGAAGATGATTTAGAATCATCACATTTTATATTTTCTTCAATGTCAGATCAATCCTGTCATCACTGTCTGCACAGTGTCTACAGTAACTATTAAAAGCTCATTTGGCAGACTTATACATTTATAGTGCCAATATGACAAAATGTAAATTAATACACAATAATACACAATACACTGTACACAGTGCAGATTTGCTGTCTCTTTTGGCTCAGTCTGCTGACTATTGATCTGTCAGGATCCCCCTGGACTTCCTGTTGAAAGCTTTTATTTTGATGCACTTCCACCTGGACTTCCTGTCGAAAGCTTTTATTTTGATGCACTTCCACCTTCACACATGGCCTCTGTCTCAGCTTTACCTGCCTCGTCAGTTCCTATTACTCACAGCTGTTTCTTTTTAGTGTCACCACCTGTTGTCATCGGTGTGTGAATGTTGTATGAATGGGTGAATGGTGTATCATCTCCTGTAAAGTGCTTTGGCCAGTGTAACACACTGTGGAAAAATGCGCTATATAAATGAAGTCCATTTACCTTTTACCACCCAGCCCTGCACTTCAGCCATACGTTCATTCACTCCCCATAGGTGTCTCCACTTATGCTGATTTGTTTCCCCTCCAAAATGTTTATTTGTTGCCTTTGTTTAGTGGGCAGGTTATGTCTTGTGCTTGTATGCCTATGTGGTCTTAATTTTTTGAGTTTGAGTGTGTATTTTATTTCCAAGTGTTCCTCGTGTTTTACGGTCTGGACCTGACTGGTGCTCTACGATCTTTGCCTCTTACTTTCATCCCTTTGGGTTTGCTACTTCATTTTGAGCTCGACTCAGACTTTGGATTTTATCTCTGCTACTCCCTGCCTGTACACAGTAAGTTAAAACGGTTAAACTTGACCTGCCAGGCTTATGAGAGTTTTATATTTTTACTAGTTGAAGTGTAATATGATCAGGTGTGGTGGAGACCATCAGATGGTTTGTGAATCAGGCTGTGTTTTGCATATACAAACATTTTTCTGTTTTGTAGGTTTGATATCTGCTGGCTAGCTAGCCAGCTAGTTAGCTACAGAATGCATTTCCTGGAGGTTTCTTCTTCTACTGCTATTTAAGCAGTGTAGATTTTTTTCTTGGTAGTGAAGCCAATTGTTTAATACTTTTGTATATATCAGGAACATTCCATCTAAACTCTCCCTCTGTCTGTGTGTGTGTGTGTGTGTGTGTGCGCGCGCGCATAATACGTGTACTTTTATTTTCCTAATGCACATTTTTCTTGTCTCATTTGACATACTTTCACTCTGTCTTGTTTACTTGTCTACTTGTTGCCTTACAGAAGAGCATTGTACATTCACATTGAGAGCCACTGTACTAGAGTCAGATTCCTCATGTCCAACACACCTGGCCAATAAAGCTGATTCTGATTCAATTCCACCAAGACATACAGGAATTATCTTCAGGCAGTTCTTTTGCCAGAGCAGCTGTGTGGGTTGCTGAACTCGCCATCAGTGCTTTTACCCAGTAAGTTTTATTTTTTATTATTGTGACGTGAGAGAGAATTTCCGGAGACTGAGTGTGACTTCTGTAATTAATGTGAGAACTTAAAATGATCCTTGAAGTACAGTGTATTAATCTCCTCTCAATAATGAAGAGCACAGGATGTGTGTGCGCTGAATATTTTGCTGCTTTCTAAGTGTATTTCTCTTTACAAGTACTTGAACTTGAATCTGTGTATTTCTGTGCACGTATGTGTTTGGTATACCAAATGTTGCTCTATCAACTGTAGGTCAAGAGTGCTCAATCACACTCTGTAATCTAACTGCTTGTTTGCCAGATGTTGTTGTGAATGAAAAGAGCAGTGAAGTGTAGAAATTGAGGTGGGATATATTTTCCTATATATATGCACATCCCTTCTTTAATAAGATGATCAAGCTCCAGCCTCTTGAGTTTTCATCAAACTCAAGCATGTCATACAGCAGCAACTGCTCATGTTCATTGTTAATGTTGGCACACTGAAGACGTTTTGACCTCTAGATCTCCATGTATTATCATTATTATTATTATTTGCTGTACTATACAAAGATTTTCGGTTGACCTTTTTTGAATATGAAGTAACATTTTTGTTTTACTGACAAAATGTTTATATCAGAAAAACCTAAATCTTGTTATGGGGTGAAAATGTATTTTACATTTGCTCTACAAACATCATCCAGTATGTACATAAGTAAATGCAGTAATAATTCTTTCATAGGGAATGAACATTGATTGGAAAGTAATACATTTAGCCAATTGAAATAGCTTGTTGTACATTCTCAAAAAACAATGAGATTTCTGTCAGATAATGCACCGTTTCTCCTAGAAAATTGTTGCAATCACAAATTTTGGTTTTCTCAAGTGTATTTTCTTTTGTTTGCATTGGAACAGCAATGGGGGAGCCAAATCTGGTGCACTGCACACAGAACTGCAAAAATGGATGGGACAGAGTTATTGACACCCTCAACTTAATATTTGGTACCATTCGGGGAGCTGTATGTGAGAACCAAAAAGTCAGTTGACCTTTGGATTCAAGAACTCCACCCCTGTTCTCACCCTAATACTTAACCCCTTTGAGTTGTAGGTAGCATATCTGGATATGTAGCTTAATTTGACATAACACTGGTACTAGAGGAGTGATGCTAATTGTAACGTCCGATGGTCTGTGTGCTTTGTGGCCAATTTTGAAAATGAAACAGACTGTTGCCTGATTTTGCTTGATACATTAATAAATGGAACTTGGGAATTACAGTAGCCTGTTATGTGCCTCCAGCTTCAGGTCTGTGTGTCTGAGGGCTGGGTTTCACAAGGTGCAGAGCAAAACAGACAGAAGTGTGCATTTTGGCTACATTCACATAAAATCCTTCCCATAGGGAAAATGTCCATCTTTATACTTTAATATTGTCTTTATTTTATATTTGCGTTACATTTTTTACATAACTCTATTGACGGAGGTGTTGGCCCTCATGTGGACTTAGGGGACTGGTGGTAACATTTGTTTTATTTTTCAAGCCATTTTGGCTGTGTTGAATGATTGTAGCTCAAATTTGCTACAGGTTATTTATTTTTGGAAAACTTAAAAACTGAGGTCTCATTTCCTTATATTTGCCTAAAATGGCTAAAATAAAAATAGTCACACATATGTACCTAGCTTACTTTTACTCACCATTCATCATTTAAAACGAGAGGGTCTCAAAATGCAGTTTTAATAGTTGACCAGCAGATGGTGACGCGAGACCATTTTCAAACCCTGCATGCAAATTCATCCAAATTTTACTGTTTTTGAAAGGGTCACTTGCTAAAGTGATCGAAAATGATAATGTATCACTACTGTGTTATATCTATGATTTGTGTCCGTTTGAATTTACGCAACCGTGTTTGTGCACGTGTTGGTACGTGCATGTGCCTAAATAGTTCTCGCTGTGTAAAACCAGCCACGTAGGTGTGTCTGTGTCCAACTTCAAGTTTTTTGTTTTAGAAGGCCAGATTCTGTGTTCTATAATTCAAGATCTGAATCGAAACCAAATGCATTCGTGCATGGCTGACGCCGCTCGGCTCACCTCATCTCCTCTCGTCTTCCTCTTGGATTTGCTCATGCGCACTCCATGTGTGCGTGTGTCTCTGTGTCCACGCATGCATGCATGTGTGCGTGTCTGACTTCATAAGGCCTTTCTCTTACAAGGCCGCAATTTATTTCAAAAACATTTCAAGACGAGAAGCAAGAACTTCACACCCTTGTCTCCTACATATCAAGACGGGGCAGGAATGTGCTGCTGCTCAGTACCAGGCACCGGGTCCCCCATGTGGGTGGGGGACAGAAGAAGACGCCAGCGATGATTGTAGACTACAACCGCTGCAGACCTCGTCGTGGAACTGCAGGGTGATGGTGGTGGTGCTGGTGCTGCTGCAGGTCCCTCTCAGAGGAGCAAAGTCAAAGTCTCAACTTGTGCACAAAAAAGAGGGTTGGAGTGTTGTAAGTGCCATAAGTTTATCTGCAAGAACCAGCCTCTGCTCTGCTTGAGCTGGACTCTAATACACAGTCATTCAAGGTTAATGTTTTTAAATAAATGTTCTGGTTCAAACTAATCTTGTATTTTTATTCATTTTTAGAACACAACAGGGTAATATGAATTTGACATTTTAGAGATGTTTGTGTAAGAAGCCAAGTGTAAAAAGCCTCAAAACCAATATTGCTATTCACTGACCCATCCCAGGGCCTAATAATAATAATCATCATCAAATACTGGTTGAAATGTGTTTTTTGGAAATTTTAATTTATTTTTTTTCCAGCCTCTGCTCTGCTTGAGCTGGACTCTAATACACAGTCATTCAAGGTTAATGTTTTTAAATAAATGTTCTGGTTCAAACTAATCTTGTATTTTTATTCATTTTTAGAACACAACAGGGTAATATGAATTTGACATTTTAGAGATGTTTGTGTAAGAAGCCAAGTGTAAAAAGCCTCAAAACCAATATTGCTATTCACTGACCCATCCCAGGGCCTAATAATAATAATCATCATCAAATACTGGTTGAAATGTGTTTTTTGGAAATTTTAATTTATTTTTTTTCCCATTAAAAAATATGGTTATGAAAACATACTGGCCTATAAAGGGTTAAAACATTCCAGAAGTTTAATTCATATTTGATATGTATATTTCAGGCAGGAGTAGTTCTAAAAGATTGGCTGGTTTAAAGTGTGGAAAAAAATTCATTTTTAGAACACAACAGGGTAATATGAATTTGACATTTTAGAGATGTTTGTGTAAGAAGCCAAGTGTAAAAAGCCTCAAAACCAATATTGCTATTCACTGACCCATCCCAGGGCCTAATAATAATAATCATCATCAAATACTGGTTGAAATGTGTTTTTTGACCTTAATTGTAGTTAACTCTTGCTCAGCACTTTTGCCTTTTTAAGCTGCAAGCTATTTAAAGTGGTTACTGTTTACAATAAATGCATTGTCTGCTGTTTATTTCAATATGCCACTTAGTATTTGTCACTGGTATGAGTTTGATACCTTTTAAGATTGAAGCCACTCGTACTATGTAAGGAACATGGCTGCAATTAATAGAATTGGTAATGGTATTTACAGTGCATATGGAAATGATCAAGCATTGACAATAGTCAGCAGTATTGGCAGAAGCAGGGGAGAGCCCTACAAAGCCGGCCCTGATATTTTATGGACGGTGTCTGAATTAGAACCATTTTCATACATGGCTCCCTTCAGTTTTGGGGGCACTTTAAGCAACATTTTCTTGCCAGCTGGGTTTATGTAAAGGGTTGTTTTTATTTTGAGAAGTCAAACCAGTCACAAAGCACCTTTTTAAATGAACTGGAAAAACTTTTCATTTCTGTCTCCTGGACCTTGTTATTGTAGGGGCGAGTACAACTCCCCACACTGAACCCTGCTCACACAATAAAGCAGTCATCTTGTTTATTAGCATTTCTCCCCCAGCGGAAAGAGTTTATAATAGTAATGACTGGGTTTTGTGTCTTGTTGCTCTTGGAACATTTGCTACAGCAACATCCACTTATTAAACAACCTGAAGTCCCACAGGATGGATCTGTTTTGCTTGCTTGCCTATTTTTCACACTGATGGTAATATTAAGGTGCAGAGACATTGTTCAGTATATTAATATGTATCCTCCAGCTAAAAGATTTCTACAAGTCACAATATGGTGTCTCTATACATATTTAAAGGAGCTGAACCTGAAGGGAGTAAATGTACCACTAGAAATAATTGTGTGTTTGACAAAGAGAGTGCTCAGGTAAATTATGTACTGGTAAATTAAGTGAATGTGATTTACATTTTAGGAGTGACAGTGGGTTTAGTAATCCAATTAAAACGTGGTTACACAGTAGCACTCAGGAACACATTACCTAAAAAAAAATATATATATATCCATATCAAGCCTCAGTGGAGTGAAGAGTGAGAGGAATAGTGCTGGTAGAGTGAGGATAACATTTTTGTATGTTAGTCTCCCGTCCTGCTGAATATATTTAACACGGACAAGCTAATTGCTAGATTCCTTTGAAGCTTATTGAGATTAAAAGAGCAGAATGTATTGACCAAGATTGTTCTTCATCTCCCCGTCATTTTCTTTTTGATAGTATCGCTCCGATTTTCATGGCTTTTTTCTTCTTTCCTCACACCCTTGTAGACGAGCGCCTTTTCCTCTCTCCCTCCTGCTATCACTTGCATTTAAAAGCAGCAGTTTGCTTTCTCTGACAATGAGCAGATTTGTTTCTTTTCTGCAATCACTGAACTGATGTTAACCCTTTTTGTGATCTTAAGATGTATTTTTGTAGGTATGTGCATGAGTGAGAGAAATGCATATGTTGCCGTGTATGAGCATTTGTTCCCATGTATGCATGCTCTTCACTGTTGAGGCGTCTGTGCAACTGAATGTGTGTCTGTGCCTGCTATTTCTCACAGTGTGGGGGCTCAGTGACTTGCTTTAAGGGTCAGGGATAGGCAAGTAGTGGTTATGGTTAAGGTAAGTCTCCAGAAAATCAATGTAATGTCCCCATGAGGTCTCAAAAGAAATGTGCGCCTGCTTCGATTTTTGGGGAGAATCGTCCCTGGAAACAGTGTAATTTCATGTCTCAGTCTCTCTCTCTCACTCACTCACACACACGCACACATCAGCCTATTCTCACTTCAGTGTAATGAGGCAGAAGTCAGAGTCAAGCTGTGAACTTAGGAAACAAGATGTAGATGAACGGAGGCCTTGCCAAGACTAGAAGGCCATCAAGCTGTTCTGTTTATTGCCATCTCATCCCCCTCACACATACACGGCTGCATTGTCAGTGAAATGACTTAGTTTTTAAAGGCACAATCTGGAGCACCTTTTGGATTGAAGTATTTCCCACTTGTATTTCTGACGAGTTTGGCTCACACAGAAAATGAGGTTTTGGGACTTTATGCCCATTGTGACTGAAACAGTTTGTTTACAGATGCCAGTAGGGAAACCTTCAAGATGCATGTTACCAGGGATGTGGTTGTGCATCGAAAGGTGGATAAATGGTGATCTCTACAGGTGGAGATGATCATACAATAAGGCCCCACAAGCAGTAATTCATGGTAATATCTTGTTCCTGATCTCTCTCAAATACTGTACATTGCCCTGCTTTAGGTATTTCAGAGATCCTTGTGGCTGAAACACAGGTTTCTTTCCCCCATTGTGGGATTAATTGTGAGAGTAATATTTGATTGTTCTTGATTTCCTGGTTGTTTAGTCTCTACTGCTGTTCCTGATTCTCTCCACTGCTGCTTTGCCCTGTTTTTAGGTGCCTTTGATTTACTTATTTGTGCTGTGTAAATGTAATGTAACCTTCTGATGACACTATTTTATAAAACTTGTGCGTATCAGTCCTAATGCTTTATTGCCTTTATGTAACTTTTTATTTTAAGACTAAGTGTTTTTTGTTACTATATACTTACGTACGCATGCGCCGTGCGGAGTGGCAGCAAGTTACAGCAGCTGTGTCCTTTCCCGTGTTTCTATGAAGTTCTGTTGGTGGCATCTGTTCTTATGGTGTTATGTTGGTTGTCCTCTATTGCTGCTATAACACAGAAATTTCCCCACGAGGGGGGGGGAGGATCAATAAAGTACCTACCTACCTACCTACCTACCTAATTCACACATTTTCAGAAGCACTGATTTATGCATTTCATGTTTTGATGAAAATCATCAGCTTGCTTCAGTGCAACTGTTTAATGCACACATTTTTTTATATGGGGTATGATAATGTGATATCATTGGTAATTCCCTAGTGGTTAACATACCCTTCCCCTCAATGTTCCCTGCTTTGATTCCATCCACTCCCCATGTTTCTTTTTTAGCGTTTGCTGTATGCTACATCTTCTTCTTCTTCTTCTTTCGGCTGTTCCCGTTAGGGGATCTGTTTCCACCTAACTCTATCCTCAGCATCCTCTACTCTCACCCCAGTTAACTTCATGTCCTCTTTTAGCACATCCATATATCTCCTCTTTGGCCTTCCTCTTGACCTCTTGCCTGGCAGCTCCATCTCCAACATCCTTCTACCAATATAACCACTATCCCTCCTCTGCACATGTCCAAACCATCTCAATCTGGCCTCTTTGACCTTGTCCCCAAAACAGCCAACATGAGCTGTCCCTCTGATGTGCTCATTCCTAATCCTGTCACTCCTAAAGAGAACCTCAACATCCTCATCTCTGCTAAGGTCTCTAACCCATACAGCAAAGCTGGTCTCACCACTGTCTTGTACACCTTTCCTTTGATTCTTGCTGACACTCTTCTATCTTTCTGGGTGGAAAAAGGTGTCAGGAGTGTTGTGTGCTACTATGCTGCATAGTTTTTAAAAATGTTAAAACTGTTCTTTAATAAAACCTCGTTTTGTGAAAACTGGAAAAACTGAAAATAATTCACCTTACATACTGTATATGTGAAACTCACATGGTGCACATTCACTTCTAGCCCTGTTCTCATTATGGCTGTGTATGTGTGCAGCATGAATACTGCCTGCCACAGTTAGTCACAGGAGTGATGACGATCATTTTTCTGCATGAGGCTTGACTCTCAGTATGAATGGACACAAGGCCAAATGAGGACTGAACACTCCAAAAAAATTAAAATTAAAATTAAAATCAGGCCAAAGTTCAAATAAAGTGGTATGAATCCCAGGTTCATGCAAGTTGCATAAATTTTAACGCAGCAACCCACAGTGTGACTCAGAAGTGTGTATGGCCCCCATGTGCCTATATGCAGTGGTGTCCCAGGGGATCTCCTCCCAGACCTGGGTCAGAGCATCACTGAGCTCCTGGACTATCTGTAGTGGTACTTGGTGGCATCAGATGCATGGATACATAATGTCCCATAGGTGCTCATGTGGATTTAGGTCAGGGGGACGTGAGGGCCAATCAATGGCAACAATGTCTTCATCATCCAGGAACTGCCTACACACTCTGGCTACATGAGGCCGGGCATTGTCCTGGGCCAGGAGGAACTCGGGGCTGATTGTACCAGTGTAAAGTCTGACAGTCACTCTGAGGACTTCATCCTGGTACCTGACTGCTGTCAGGGCACCGCTGGCTATGACATGGAGGTCTGTGCGGCCATCATTGACCCACCATTAAACTCGTCATGCTTGATGACATTACAGGCAGAATAATGTTCACCACGGTGTCTCCAGACTCTCTCACGCCTGTCACATGTGCTCAGTGTGAACATGCTCTCATCTGAGAAGAGACCGGGACACCAGCGGTGGACCTGCCAATTCTGGTGTTCTCTGGCAAATGCCAATCAATCTGTATGGTGCTGCGCTGTGAGCACAGGTTGTACTAGAAGATGTTGGGCCCTCATGCCACCCTCATGGAGTCTATTTCTAACACTTTGGTCAGCATCATGCACACCAGTAACCTGCTGCTTGTTGCCCTTCTCCGGTCCTGTCCAGCTATCCTGGTGTTAAGGTTGGTCTCCTGTGTCGCTTCCATGCTGTTGAGACTGTGTTGGGAGACACAGGAGACCTTCTTATTACTACACGTATAGATGTGTCACCTTTTTGGAGTAATTGGACTACCTGTGCAAATTAACTGGGGTGCAGGTACTGCCCCATGCTACCAGTGGTGACAAGGAAAAAGCACAAAACATGAAGAATCAGAATCTTGCTTTTGCCTCTCCATTGCGCATGTTGTCACTTTCATTTGCATCAAAGCAGGTAAAACTGTTTCACAATCACTTGTGCTTCCTAAATGGGCACGCTGATATCCCTGATATTTAGCTGACTTGGTGTTATACTGTGCAACCTTATGCAGGATGCAGAGTCAATTTAGACTTCTACAGATATAAATTTTAAGTTAAGACCATGTTATAGCTATAGTTTGTGACTAATAAAATATGCTTTATTTATATTGTAAGTACAATTAATTCCACTTCGGGGTGACACCCAGTTTTTCTAGGACTTAATTGGAGTATCTGACACCGCAGTGAGCTGAATTTTACAAATAACAGCTGAATCCAAATATCTTGAAGAGCCATTCAAGAAATAACATAGGTTTTGACTTTTCATAGCTTTAAAAAATTCTTGACACAATACATTTAGTGTCTTCATTGCTATACTTTTTGAAAGGGAAAATATGCTTGAAGTGATTTTGACTAAAGTAGGTCTTCAAGCATATTCTTGTAGCAGGCTACTGCCAGCCAGCTGCTGAAATGAATCATGAACCATGATGAAATGAATCTCTACCCAATTTAGGTTAGTGTAAACCATTGTCAGACTTCATAGCAGACTGTGGATACCCTGAGACTGAGGCAGAAATATTGTTCAAAGACCCAGATTTGGGAGATTTTAATGCTTTCACATGAAGCCTGCCATTGGTTCTCTGATGACTGGAAAATTTGACACAGGCATCTAAAGCTCACGAAAACAATTTACAGCCCATTAAAGATACTTGAATACATGGCCATGAACACAAACTCAAGACTGACTTTGTTTTAGGTTAATGACAAGCACTTTGGTGATGTGACAGTTTCCCTGGGTGTTTTTCTCTTGACTCCTTTCTTCCCTTGTTGTCTGATGCGCTGTGCTTTCTATGTGAGAACAAACAGGCCTTTCCATCAACTCTGCATCACACACGTCAGCAGGCCATTCATCTAACTGTGTGTATATGGTGTTTGTGTGTGTGTGTGTGTGTTTTTTTTTTTTTAAGTGAGTTAGTGTCTTGTGCGTCTGGATGTACATTTTTTTTTGTCATCTAAGCAACGAGTCAGTATCTATGATGTGATTGTGTGTTATATCGTAGTGTGTCATTGCAGCTCTCTGGTGACAGAACAAATTGCCCCCAAAACCATGAAAATAAAAAAATAATTAGACACAGTGACAGACGATCATACGTAAAGCACCGGGCTAATTTAGTCAGGGCTGCAATCAGCTATGGTTTGGCTGAAGAGAATGAACACGTACATAGAAGCTTTTCCCAGCTAACATAAGGATGCATCCACCCACTCACATATTCACACATACATTCTCCCAACAATACGCAAACGGGAGCACACACTTGCAGCTGGGTAAAAATAAACACACACTGTGGGTGGGATATATATCTAAAAGTTTTCATTTTATTTTGTGTTTCAAGTTAAAAGCCTCCAAACAGCGACTTCCCAGCAGCACGTTACTGTATGTACGTAATCTTTTTGAGGGAATGTGTGCATGTTTGGGTGTTGACTGTGTACAGGAGGGGGGTGTGTTTCTATGATATTATTTGCATGTCTTTACCCTCCCAATCCTCCAAAACTCTGTGTAGAGCACGCTGAGTGCACTGCAATGCATAGAGGAGTGCTGTATGCCCATGTATAACCATGGCTGGGCCTTTTCAGCTCTGAGTGTAGTTCTAGTGCATGGTCCTGTATATAGATAACTTGAGTAAGTGTTAATTGCTGCCTTCATCAGCCAGCAGCACTGCTGTTCTCCCCTCTCCTCCTTCACACCAGGGATCATGAAGGCCCTTACTGGAAACACAAGGGCCCTGACTTCATTTTTAGAGACAGTATTATTCTTCTTGTCTCTCTTACTGCTTTTCAGCTTTAGATTCAAACTACCATACATTACATGTACTGTGGCACTGTGCTAATCTAGGTCCCTAGTACTTTTAGATGCTTGTGAACACTTTTGCCATAGCTAATGGAAAAGGTCCCCAGAGATGAGATATGTCACTTTCTTTAGCTGCTTTTTCATGAAGAACATCAGTTTTTCTGCATTTAACTTTATATATTGTTAAAGTAATGTTAGTTGCAGGGTAAGAGCTGTTTTCTAGAATCTAACCTCTGTAAATATTGTTTCTGGTAATGTGTGAAATAATTCACTAAATTGACACAAGGTTAACCTGGCTGCCATTAACTAAAGGCCACATAATACAGACCTACTGAAGGTGTAATGCAAGGCCCAAACTGTTTGTTACAAAACATAATACTGCATGACCTTTATATTTACTTGCCTGCAAAATATCTATATTTCTTTTTGGAGATGTTCTGAAGCAGTGGTGACAGTTTCCATGTATCACTCTCAACATCTTCAATGCTACATTCAGGTCCCTTGTCCTCAGTGCACTTATGTTGCCTTTTATGCCAGTTGGCCCAAAGGTCTCTGACAGCTCAAATCTGAAAGAAAAATGTAAATCAAATATGTTTTTTTTTTACTTCTTAATTGGCCCTGTCATTTATACTTTTTTTTTTAATTTAATATAGGACTGGATTATAATAATTGCTGGAAGGCGGGGCTCTTGGAAATGACAGTCATCCCCTGTGATTTGTGTCCCTGGCAATGCCAGAGTCCACTTTCTGTGAAAACATGAGTCAAGAGTTTAAACAGTGTGGGTTGAGAACAAAAGCAAGACATGCAAGTGGAGACAGAAAGATGAGGAACTTTAAAATGAGTCAGAGAGGGATGATCTGTGGGTCATGACTCTGATTTTCTATGAATTTGTCTCCTCCTCTTCATTACTCACATGACCTGCTTTGACTGGTTGCTATAACCAGACTCAGCACTCGCTGGCTGGATGGATGCGTGGCTAATTGACTGGTTAACTGATGGATGGATGGCTGATCTGGTGTCTGTATGACTTCATTCTGGGTGGACAGATGATGATGAATGGTAAATTGTCAAATAATCAGGGATGCATGGATTGATGAATGATGAAGAAGTGGATGTATGGACACGTATACTGGTAAATGGACCAATAGCATTGGTTTCTGTTTACTGGAATGGAATGGTGTACTTTGCATCATTTGTACAATCATGCAGGGATGATTAAATGATAATACCTAAAATAGGTTTCTTATTATATATAAAATCTAGTTCCTTTATCTATGTGGTACAAAACTTGCACTGTCTGCCAATGAGTGAACACATTTTACAAACTCCTTCCAATAAAGTTAGCTTCTCTGATTTAACTTGCTACAGCTTTATCTTTACAAGCCTTAGCACCACTGAAAGGAGGGATAAACTGTGATATTTTTGGGGTAGTCACTTTGGAAGGATTATTCAAGAACTATGGCAATGGCATCAGGGCCAGCTGGAACGAAAGAACTACATTGTCTCTGCAGAAGCTGCTAGTTGTCCATCAGTGTCTACACATAAACATATATAGCATAATTATTCACATAAAATGTGAGTGAAGCCATTATGGTATAAACATCCCCAGTAGTTTAAATCTATACTGAGTTCAAGTCCTGTCTCTAGATAGAATGTTAAACAGTAGATTACAAGTAAAAACAATTTAAAGTGTCCATGGCATGCTAATTTCCAGCAATTTAATGGTTAATCTTGGGTACCTCTAGATTAGCTTGGTACCCCTCATAACTCAGAATAGTCTGTAATTATTTCAGAATGATAAAACCAGAGAGCCTCTTCCTAAAAACAAGAGGATAGTTTGTGAACAAGCACACCTCCTTCTGCCAGTGTTGAAAATGCGCAGCAGGACAAACTGCAACAGCACAGATTAATTTGGATTTCTCCTCCAAGTAGGTATAACAATGGTATGTGTACTGATGAAAAGAGATGTGTAACACTCTAACGTGGGTAGTTGAGAAACCCCATATTTAAACTTGCACAATGCAGACATAGTAACTTCGCCAGCCTTACAACAATTCTCTAACATTACAAAAACAACACATTTACAGACATGCAATGTGTGGGGTTTTTTTATTTAAACTTACCCTTAAGTCCGATCGAGTAGTAGAAACATTGCTCCTTTTCAAGTAGCTCCAAGGTCAGTAAATCCAATTGGTGGTCACTGTCTTCCCCCATATGACCACATACAGTCCCAAAGTAGTGAAATAAATTCCAACAGGTAACGCAGCACCGAGAATAACATCATGGATTATTAATCCGCTCATTAACCAGCAACACATCACATGCGACAGACACATTGGCTTCAAGCAGACAAAACAAGCCAGCGTTGATGAGCTGATCATTCACCACCACAGGGGGCTTCACTGGCCGGCTGCTTGTAGGTTAGACCCGGTCAGGTAAAACGAGTCCCTGTACATGCTCATTCTCGGACATGCAGTAAGCTCAGGCCCTATATTTTTCTCCACATCATCTGGTCACAGTGCAGCAGCAGCAGGAGAAAAAATACAGTATATCCACAAAACTGCATGCAGTCAAAAAATTCCACTTTGGCACTGGTTGATGTCAGGCAAGCTCACATGAACGTGCACCTGCCTGGAGCTTATGACCATTCAAGAAGATCCTTAAACTATCACCTAATGCTTTTTTTCTTTGTTAAAAAAAGTTTCAGGAGTGAGAGTTTGTGAGACGTGTATAAACTGAGTTGCTTCTGCATCGAAGTACTAGAACATACGTACACGTCATTTGTTGAGCTTTAGGTCACGTCTAAGATGATATTTCAAAGTTGTAAAATTGTACATAGATGAGTCAAAAAAAAAAAAGGAAATGCCATGGGCTCTTTAAAGCAGTTTTTGACATCTCAAAATGTTATGGAAAAAGTTGTGGTTATCAAGCAACTGCTCAGGGGCAGTTCTTTGTACTGTATATCATATGTCAGTTGCTCATCAAGTTGTACAGGAATTTGTGCTACTCATTATTTGCTAATCTCGTAATACTGTAACATGGTCCTCTGTCAAAATCCAGTTCTAAATTTTTCTTTTAATGTTAGAATGTGCAGACTTAGTATATTTTCTTAAATAATGTTGTAAAGTTATTAACTGGTTGTTATACTAGTTATTATACTGGTTGGTTTCTGTCTCTGAGCAAAATAATTTATAATGAATATATCACCTTTGGTGTGCTGTGTGCACTGTACTTGATGGAAATTTGGCGGCAACAGGACACTCGTCCCTTGGGGCCTCCTGGCAGTGGAGGTATGCTTCTCTGAGGATCTTTCTGCAGACCTACACAGAGGTGTCTTACAGGTAATCACAGATTGTAGAGAAGCTGACGGGTACCTCCCAAATCTTGTATATCAAGCAAGCTGCTTGAATGATTCAGCTCCTGTCAGTTGGGACTTCTCCAAGTGTGTTTCTCTAAGTAATGATGTAATGAATAGGCTGTGCATGGGTGGGAAAAGAAGTATTTTGAAAAATAAACATCTGATTCTGCAAAAATTACTTCAGGTGAAAAACTTTTCACTGATAAACATAAATGGAGATGTGATGATGTTTTTGGCCAGCTCAGCCCCTGCTATGCATCTCATTCATTGCTGTGTGTTGTATTGGAGAGTGTGAGTGTATGTGTTTGCAGTGAGAGTTCATCTAAAGGCTGCCTGACAGCTGGATGAGAATTTGCTGTCTGTCAGTACAGTATGTGGCTCTTGCTAGAGGGGAGGGGAGATTAGTGGGATACCATCCCAGGGCTGAGAGGCCCTGACCTGGGTGAGGACAAATAGTCATGTCCCCTTTCTGCCCTTGATTTGATTTGATTTGATTTATTCTTTCAAGCATGTAAAACAGTTGATATGACAACACACATAATTTTACACATATCCAACAAATGCTAATCCAATATCAATTTGCTTATACCTAGTACATGCTTGAATGGAGTAGGAAGAAGTCAGACTTATCCAGTCCTACCCCATGACATCATCTTACCATCATTGGTTTGCAAGCAGTAAATGATTCACTTCTGCACACACACATATTATACTAAAAAAAGAATATAACAGTGTTAACATTCCCTTTACCAGGGAAAGAAGAGAGAAAATCAGGGAAGCAGCATGACAAAAAGAGGGAGCGCTCACTAACCATGCACTACACACTTCCATCTCTGCTCTCTAACACTCCCCTCTTCCCTCCTCTGTCCTACCCTCCAGCTCTTCCTTCCTCGCTTGTCCTGCCCTCCTTTTCATTCGGTGACTTCCCCCATCTCTCTGGGCATCTCTTCATCCAGCTATCATTACAGCATCAGACACCTGAGGTCAGTGAGTTTATCCAGACAGAAAAACATCAGAATATCAGCTTCTCATCAGGTGCATAAACACTGTGGTTTGTCCTCATGCGGCATCAGTGTTCACATACTGCTGAACTCTAGATGACTGGCGCAGCCTTCATAATGTGGCTGTAAAATGAAATTGTGCCAAAAAGAAAACGGCACACTGCAACGGCTGGCACTGCTGGATGTCAGTCAGCTGCAACGGCAAACTGCTTCTCATTTGCCTGAAGGTGATTTGGATATATAAGGACAAGAAAAATGACAAACTAAATGGGGAAATGCTTTGAGTAAGGCTCCACATATTTTCAGCTTTATGTTCTGTTTTGAAGAGTGAATGCAGTGAAATAGAATAATTGCTGGTGGTAGTAGAGAGGGTTATAATTTTATACGCTTGAAATAGGATATCTATAAGTGTGTATGGCAAGTCACGGTGACATTGTACCTTGTTTGGGGTATTTCATTTGAATAAACATGATTATTATGATTAATTATTCAAAATTCTGTGTAAGATGTCAGTTAGTTTACTATGAAAAATCCTAGATGTTCTGGGAAAAAGTTGTTTTCCAGTGAATAATAATTTTTGTATCAATCATTCAACCCCCATAACACCAGTAAAATAGTAATTGCTTGTTTAGCATTGTAAGTAACAAGCATTGGCTTCCTCCATGTCCTTCAATCTCCTTTTTACATTTCCTGTAGGGCCTCTGCATCTTTCATATAACCAGTTTCAATCACATTTAATATCCTTTTGTGAAGGGCCTACAGAAGCCAAGTCATCGGCGTATTCAGAAAAGCTGCAGAGAGACTATGAATCCAGAGTTCATTAACCTACAGGGAAATAAAACTGTAGATAACGGACATCTCTGCGGAGCTTACTGTGCTAACAAGGCTCTGTTCTGACATACTGTAGATCCACTGAAATGGACCCTCCATGTTCAATTGAACAGAAAGTCTTTGATCCAAACAATGAGGCCCGGTCATTGTCTTTTCAGCCAGATGTCAGTTTCTATTCAAAGAAGAATCAAATCTTTTTCTTTTTTAAATACAATTTGTGTGCACTGATGGTGCATATAAGATCTTCTTTTTATTCTTTAGGGTGTTTGATTTTGTCTTATACTGTCACATGTAGCACTGCTATCACCACTGTACCAAGTCTGCTAAAAGATGTGATTTATTTTATAAATGGGAGCTTTTCCCACTTCTGCCCATTATTGTGTTTAGAGAAATATGTTTTTATTTTGACTTTATAGTTCACTGTAGTGTCTGGTGTGTTTGGAAATAAGGCATAAAAGGTTGGAGTCCTTCACATGTCTCAATACACCCTGCATCACCAGGCCTTTAATGTTTTTGTGTTAGACAAAACCATTACTGAGCAACCCTGTCCTCTGCCAAACCTTTCTGCCTGCCTGTAAAGTGTCCTGTGCCTGAAAAAGCTGCACAAAATGTCCATTCATCTTAGAAATTATTGGTGGTAATGGTGGTAAAATGGCTCTTTACAGTAGCTGCAGAAGTAGTCTGAGTGGCAGTTTGACTTTTTGGCAGCCAAAGCAAAAGCATATTTTTACTGAAGTATTCTTTGGGTTAAAATGGCTATAAAAGAAAAACAATGGTAAATGTTGGGATGTTGAAAATTAAGGTAATTTACAATTAAACTTGTTTACCAAATCTAGGCTACCTTTGTCTCCCATCATTACCAAGACACTATTTGAGCTTTTAATTAAGTATTCAAGCCTTATATTAGTGTCCTTTTTGTGTGGAATATGTGGACAAACCAGCTGAAAAGAGAGGAGGACAGAACAGGAAATCTATTTACAGGACAAAGTAAAACCTTATGGTAAAATAGTTTTATTTTATTTGCAAGTGAACTTTTAAATTTAGATGTTGGCAGTCCGGAGTCCATGACACCTCATGACACATTTTCAAATTATTTATGGAATAGAGAGAGAACGAAGAGGGTTAGGGAGAGGAAAATGAAATGAAGCAAAGGGAAAGAAAAACATCATGAACCACTGAAGTTGCATGGTTTTGAACTATATGTTAAAAACACCAGAACGTGGTGGCTGGGGCAAATAATGGTTCCAACAAACACCGAACTTTCTTGTAGACAACCGGAAATCAAATCCTGTGTCCAATGTTGTATTTTTCATTTGAGACAGAGTTTTCACTGTTTAGACCAAACCAGGGTCTTTCCCTCATAACCATTTTCTTTTATCACTGCCAGAAAGACATTGCCATGTCACAATTTTTGATCCAGAAAACATTGCAATGTTACAGTTTTTAAGGCATTTTTGTGAAGCTGGTGTCTTTTGTGTTGTGAGCCAACTATTATACATTTATGCTGTTACAGAGCTACCCTGCTGCAAAATAAATGTTAAATACCAGACTTAAAGAAACTCAAGTATTTAATGTTTTGCTGAAAGTTTATTTTAAATATGTTGCAGTCTATTAGCACTGAAAAGGCTAATGCTGCCCCGATTTGGGGGGGGGTCTGTGTGTGGCTGGTGTGATTGGCTATTGCTCTGCATTGCATATTTCTTCACAGGAAGCTGGAATTACCTTCTTTCCTTAGAGGGTTTAACAAAAACAAAAGCTTTCCATTTCCTTCCCTCCCTCTGCTTCTCTGTTTTCCATATCACCTTTCACCCAGAAAAGGTTGGACCCTAATTAGAGGACCAGGTGAACATATTTGTGTTCATAAAACTGTTAACTTCCTTCTGTCTGGCCTTCCAGCCAAAAATTCATTAATTCTGTGACTTCTTGTTCCCAGCTTGCATATTATCCAAAACCAAACACACACACACACACACACACACACACACATACACGCAGAGTATTGCTGCCAAAGAGACAGGAGGTATGATTATTTCAAGGTAATCTTACATGTTCAAGGATTTCAGCACCCAGGTGTGTGAAAAACTGGACTTCACATAAACCAAACTACAGTATTATTGTTAAACTGATCATTATTTCAGTAACCTCCTCCTTTTACAGTAATCTTTACACAGAGCTTTCAAACCATGGTGCCATGTATAGCTGCCTAGATAGCCCGTGCTCTTGTATGTATTATTCCTCATTTTCTCCGTCTTCTGCAACCCATCCTGGATTACCTTCACCAGAAAAGAGCTACTAAACAACAGGCAGCTCACTCTGAACACCTCTCCTGTTTTTGCTAATGCAAAAAGCTGTGTGGACATTCTGGTTGGAGGGGCAGCAGCCCTCTATGGGACCTGGAGAAAATGCTGGCAAGGGAAGAGAGCTGGGGCCCTGGTTAAGTTACAATAGAGAGGAACCCAGACAGCACTACTGTCGAATCTCCCCTCTCTAGCCAACAAAATACACAAACTCCTTCTCGTTAACCAGACTAACTCCGACTTTGCACACTCTGCTGCCCTGTGCTTCATAGAGACTTGGCTCAGCAACTCCACCTCGGACAGCACAATACAAATACTGGGATTACAGAGCAGATCGCGTAACAGAGTAATCCGGGAAAATGAGAGGAGGAGGAATCTGCTTCTACACAAATAAAGGTTGGTTTAAAGATGTCACAGTGTTAAAAAGACCTTGCAACATGGTCTTGGAGACTCTTTCATCAACTGCGAGTTTTACTCTGCGAGAGAATTTTTGTCATCCATTTTGGTCTGAGTTTATATCTGGCCAAACAAATAACCGGTGTGGAACTGAAACATCTCAGTTCCACACTCGTTCTAGGGGATTTTAACAGAGCAAATCTCACCCACAAGCTGCCCAAATACAGACAGCATGTCAGTTGTCCCACCAGGGACAAAAACACATTGGACCAAAGACACCTAGTGCTCTGTGCCCCGCGCAGGCCTCAGTCTGTCTGATCACTGTATGGTCCATCTTATACCAATATAGGGCAGAAACGTAAAGCTGTGAAGCCTGTGGTCAAAACAGCGAAGAGATGGACTGAGCAGGCAAAGTCAGCTACAGGCCTGCTTTGATTGTATTGTATTGTGTGTATTTGAGGCTGCATCTACAGACCTGGATGAACACACTGACATCTTACATCAGCTTTTGTGCTGTTCTCTCTCTACACCAATGACTGCACCTCAGGGGACCCCTCTGTTAAACTCATAAAGACTGCAGATAACACAACGGTTGGTCTCATTGGTTTCATCTGAGACAGTGATGTGTCAGCCAGCAGATGGGAGGTTGAACAGCTGGTCCTGTGGTGTGGTTGAAACAACCTGGAGTTGAACATGCTCACAGCAGTGAAGATGACAGTGGACTTCAGAAAGAACCACCACCACCATACTCTTCAGCACTGTATCAGCAGTAAAGTCCTTCAAGTTCCTGGGCTCCACTGTCTTCCAGGACCTGAAGTGATCATCCAACATCAGCACCATCACCAACAAAGCACAGCAAAGTTTGTACTTCCTGTGCCAGCTCAGGAAGTATAACCTGCCCCAGAAGCTGCTGATATAGTTCTACAGAGGAATCATTGAGTGTGTTCTCCGTACTTTCATCACTGTCTGGTTTGGCTCAGCAACCAAACAGGACAGGAACAGACTCCAGTGAACAGTCAGGACTGCAAAAAACAATCATTGGTGCCAACCTGCCCTCCATGGAGGACCTGTACACCTCACAGATCAAAAGGTGGGCAGAGAAGAATTCTGCAGACCCCTCTCTTACAACCTGGACGTGAACTGTTTGGCCTCTTCCCCTGTGGATGGTGCTACAGGTCACTGTATGCCAAAACAGCCAGACACAAGGACAGTTTCTTCCACAAGGTCATCACTCTGATGAACAGTTAACCCACGAGTGTTAACAAGGACAGCAACCCTTAGTACAATACTTGTAAATACACCATTGTATATATCCATCTAAACTGTGTGTGTGTGTGTGTGTGTGTGTATTTATAAGTACTTAGTTTTTATTATATTATTTATTATCACTATCATTATTACATTATTTTATTATTACTATTCTTCTTTTGTAATAACTAGCGCTGTTGGATTAGTCTGACTTAATTTTTGTGTATCTAATAAATGGCCAACTATGTGTATTTGGAAAACGTGCACAGGGGACATTTGCCACTGGCCAAACACATTTTAGACATTGCAACTACTGTCATGATGACCTAGTAGGTGTTCACTCTTTTGCCAAATAACATACGACACCTTTGTAACAACACATGAAGCCAAACCTACAAAGGACACTGACAAACTAAGTGGAGTGCCTGTGAAATGCCTGACTCCACAGAAAGCCACATGTCTGAGCATTTAAAAAGCAACACCTGAGCAAGTGAAATGTTTAGTGACATTTCCCTGGGAACTGCACTGAAAGAACATCACAGTGACAGCAGTTCGGGTGTCAGGACTTTAGCATGTCCAAGCTGTTGATCGCACTTGTTTATGCATTCAGAAGCTCTGAGGTGTGCAGAATTAATTACTTCAGCTTGGTGACCAGAGGAATGTGCAGCACAAAAGGTGAAGAGTGAAAGCAAGGAAAAGCCAGATCATCTGTTCATTCAAATCACACTGACTAGTTTATTGCTTCCCACCTCGGGCTGGGTTCCTGACCTCCCTAAATGACGAATCCCATTGCTCAGCTCCCCTGTTTCATGAATTCTGGAGTTTCAATTTCTAACAATTATGTGCATCCATATATCCTCACAGGGCCCCGTCTTATAGCACTGTGCAGGTGTGTGTGTGTGTGTGTGTGTGTGTGTGTCTGTGTGAGCATACATACTGTAAGTGGTATCTGTTAGAAGGATGCCTTTTGCCTACAAGATTGTTCACCTGCATGTGCCAGTATGTGCAACAATAATTACAAAGACAGAGAGGGAATAGAAAAAATAAAAGTCAGGTGGGAAGAAAACAGACAAGGGCGGCTTATAACAAAGGAAGCACAGAGGCAGAAGACAGTTGGCAGAAAGAGAGGAAAATAGATGAAAAGCAGAGACATACAAAAATAGGAATGGTTAACCCCTAAAAAAGAGTCTTTATTTTCCTGCTTTAAATGTTTGACCTATGCATAATACATAAATATATGTAAATAATTTACTTCTGAGATTTTGCTGTGAAATATGATTAGGACCAGATCTTGTACAGCCTGTTGTATGTTAAAAATATGGTCACAGAAAAGCTAATGAAATACAGGCTTCCCCTTCCATTTGCCAAAACCACACTGACACTTCTGTGCTATTACCAGTAGCCCCAACAATAAACCTAAACGGCGAAGAAACCAGAAGGCAGGATTTGAACTGAAGTTGAATTTATAAGCAATAAAACGCACATTTGCTGAACTTAGTACACTAAACCAAGGCTATGCTCAGTAGCCTCAGATGGTCTGGTGTAACTGGCATTGCTAAGTCAATTTATTGGCTTTGTGACTCTTCTCCATTTGTGCTGATAACCGCTGCGGGTCTGATCTCCTCTACAAACTTTCCAGGTGTTTCACATTAATAAACGATGTATTTTATTTGCAAGACATTGTAGTTGGCAAGTTAATGACTGCAATTAAACTAGCAAAGTAGTTAGCAATGCTGGAGATAGTTATACAGCACTTTCATATCAATCCTTTAAAGGTCAGACAAAGCTGTTACTTTTATCCAAAGTCTGACTCATAACTAATTTTTCCACTAGTGTTTTCAGACTGAATAACTTCCACATTAACATATGCTGCCTACAGTGCATACGTTAGGGGGTGTTTGCTGACTTGATGAAGCCCAAACATGATTAAGCCCTGACAACTGTGCTCTTACTGTCGGAGCCCACAAGACATGAATCATCCTGCAAATCAGACTATATATTCCACTGTATACTGTGTAAATTGTGCTTCATTTGTTGACTACACATCAATAAAAATCACATCACCTACCCATTCCCCATCGTTATTAGTTATTTGCTGGTTTACATTGTCCACACCACACCTTCATGCCCCATTTTCCCCCTTCCCTCTCTTTTTAATAAAATTTAATTATTCCATTTTTTCCATCATAGACTGTATAAGTTGAAAATTCCCATACTTAACACTGTCACACACAACAATCATGTAAAATCCTCTACATCTCTTTATAATGTCCTGTATCAATTTTCTTGTCTTCTATGTAGTGCCACATAGACAACCTTTAACCTTTAAGACCATTAAGGGCTCTCTTACCAGTAATCCACCCCTGGTTTAGGGCTGCTATAATTTAAATTTGTAAATTAGCATGACAATGTGCACAGGAACGATATCACTCGTTGATAAACACAGATAACTCTCACCAGACTTTGCAATTCCGCTTCAGGATTTGGTGGAGACCAAAAACGAGTTAAAAGAAGCATGAATAGCAGACTTTTTAAAAGTAAAATAATAGAAGATATTATTAAGCATCGACATTAAAACCTGGCTGTACTTCAAATCCATTATGCAGTGTGAAATCCCACTGTAAGCATTGTAGCGATATGGTGTGGAGGTTAAGCAGCCATGTCGATACACAGCTGAAGAAGAGTGAGATGGAGACTGAAAAAAGAAAAAGTAACAGTCAAAAAGGCAGATAGGAACAGGCAAAACGTTCCCTGCCTCTCAAAGATTTAAAGCTTCTCCACAGCTGTATAATTCATACCATCTGCCACAGCCATAGGCCACACACACACAAACACACAGGTAGTGTCTTTGAGGTGTTTGTTTATTTACCTACAGTAGCTAATGATGACAGCGCTGGGAGTTTTGCATTTTCACACATTTACCTGCGCAACTCAAAATTCTCTGCTAATGATGACTTTGATGTGGCGCAGGTACAGACACACACACACACTCACACTGACTCAAAAGTGGCATTTTATTGGTTGGGAGAGGGCGTTTTAATTTGACTAACTTTTCACGCTGGGATACTTTGCTTTAACAAGCACAGAAAATCATCTCAACCCAACTTATTCCAGAATTTCAAGTGTGTTTGGTTTTCACAGGTCTTTTTGTGTTTTACAGCTCTTTGTTCAGTGAGGATTCTAAGCGACACATGAAGCAAAGAGACTTTGAACCACAAATATGTCAAAAAATATCTTAGCAACTCCCCAGATCAGTTGAGATGTTCTTTTTGAAACACACCTGTTAATGAAAGTCTCTGCAGTTCAGTTTTCTTATTGATTCTAGCTTGTATTATCTTTAGCTTTTCAAATGTATTTGAAAAAGTTATTTGTTAGAGTACAGAGCAAGTCATGAAACTGAGGCAGCGTACACAATATCAGGATCCTGACACTATAGCTCACCTAAATGGAAAACAGTCATTTTAATGTTACAGTATCAACTGCACAACAGGCTTTTCCTGCTAGTGATGGGAATTGCTGTTGTTTGAACAGAGCTGGATCTTATGGCTCTGTTTCTTTCCTAGACCTGTTCGAAATAATCATCTTTCCTTTTTTACCTTTTGTTTTAAACACTACTGCAGTGCAACCTAAAGGGGTTTTTCCATTGTAGGAATCTACTGAAACATGTTGTGTCGAGTATCACCTGTCACAGTTTCTGCATTTGTTACTACTGCGGTGCTCCCGCTTTGGAGGTGCGTTCTGGGAGCTAAATTCCAGCGCCCCTTAGTATGAAAATCAAATACCAGGAATGCGAGGATGTAGGGGGTGCAAACCAGGCAGCCATCCACCCCGGCACCTTCCTAATACAGACTTTGTGGTTTTAATAACTACATTGCCTAACATCCTCCCTTGCCCATGGTATAATTACTGTGCTCACTAGAGCGTGCCAAACTCTGACATGTAACTGTTGGACATGATAACTTCCGGGACAAACAATATAGTTTGTTTTATTTTAATTATTTATGTTTCACATGATAGCAGTCTCTAAAAAGTTCCAGCTCTTGTCTATTTTGTATTGTAGCTGTAGACAGATTTATATGTGAACCTGCTTTGGGCACATTTCTAGGCTTCAGACCTATTCAGCGGCCTTGTCCACACAAACACTAATATTTATAAAATGTAGTTTTTTTCTGTGTGTTTTGGCCTTTCATCCGTATGTAAACTGCGTTGTAGGTCACTGAAAATGGAGCTTTTGTAAAACTCTGTCTGTGATGAAGATATTTAGCAACTTCATTTTCGGTTTTGACAAGTAAAGCAGTTTTTGGCTTGTCATATGAGCGTGTGCCGGTATATCGTTTGTTTGACGTTAGTGTGCAACATTAGCTCCTTTGTTAATCAGACGATATTGTGCGGAGCTAGCCAAAGTGCTAGTAACATGCTAATCAGGTTTTTAGCATGCTTACACAGTTACTTGCCCATTGTTTTGAGGAACAGAGGCATTAGAATGAACCACAAAGGTTACATGGCCAGCATATTTTTGTGTTTTAATGTTTTTTTTTTTTACAACAATGTATGTGTAGATGGGCTTGTTTTTGCTCTTAAACAAAAAAGGGAAAAACTCTATTTTTTTTTTTAAATACCACAAGGCCTTTACTCTGTTAACTAGTTACCTTATCTGTGCCTGTTACCATTCAGATTTACCAAGTGCACCTGGAAAATAAATGTGTTACTGTGAGAGTAATTACCTGAAGCTCATTCTTGTGTTCAGGCTACAATTTTGCAAATATGTGGGTCACTTAACACACTGTTATTCCACAGAGGCTCTCTCAGATCGGGGTCTGGGGCAAAGAAATGATTGAATTACTGAACCTCCTTGCTACTAGCTTAGACATTAACACTCTTTGATTCTACTGTGTTCATAATGACCAACTTAATTCATTCTGCCCACTCCTGTCAAAACACACTCACAAAAACTATAGGTGTCTCTTTCCATTTTTTCCCCTTCCTCCTGTCTTGCTCGCACACACACATACATGCTCAAGCAGTGTTCGTTAAGTAGATAGTGCAGTGTCAGCAGTAGTGACATGTTATTAGCTAGAAGAGGAGAGCCTTTTGACATGTGACTGTGTGTGCGCTTTTCATTTGTTTGGGTTCCGCTGTTGCTTGCCACAAGACTGCTGACACTTCATTAGGTATCCACTGCTATCTGTGTATGAGTGTGTGTGACTGACAATTGCAGTTTGTGTAATTGCAAAAGATACACTGAATTCATCATTAGGTGTAATTAAAATGGACGGAAAAGAAGTGTGGACAGGTATGGAATTAAACTAAACACAGAAAGAAGGAGGGAAGAGCTGGAAAGGTGAAGGGGGAAAGAAGCATAAGGACACATCCAGAAAAAAGTGAGAGAGATAATGGATGCGGAGGGATCATTACCACTTCCATAAAAGCAAAGTACTGCAGTTAAAGTAGTGAGCCATCACCCAAAGTGATGTTAATGCTAAGTGCTTCAGTCATGCTAATTCGATTGCACTGACAGCCATGACAGACTTGAGGAAGCAGAGGACATTATCCATATGATAACTGACTTGGCTGACACCCTGTGGGCTTATTAATGTGTCCTCCATACAGTTAACAGTGATAATGAATATCAAGTTGATATTCACTGCTTCACCACACATGCTTTCAATAAGGTTGTGAGAATCAGTGCTACACCTGTTTGCATGAATAGTACCTGCCTGTGCTAATATTAGTGCTTAGCGGTGGAGTTGCACTCAGGTTATTACAGTGACAGTCATGTCAGCGGCTGATGTTGAGGCCATTAGCAGAGTGCTTTACAGAATTAGGAAGGGACAACAAGCAGCTTATTAAGGTCAGTTCAGGCACTTGGCACCTTGGGTCCTGCTGGAAGTGATGCCAGCTAAGATTTGTTTATAATGATGAAAAACAAATGGACTCAGATAATAAAGTTAGGTTTTGAAAAGGATGTAGACGGAATGAATGCTTTAAGGGTCAGTTCATGTTTTCTCACTTACAGCCTGTCAGTGTCTAGCTATGGTAATAGTATACTGTTGTTTATGTAGGTTTTAAGAGACCTATTCTTGAAATTTATACTGCTGACCCTTTATATATGACTTGTGGTGTACAAAGTGTGGAAGAAAAAGCGCTGGAATAACTACTGAAGGTCCTGTCATTGCCCTTGACTTGGTGCCAGATGCTGTAGAGGTAGAGCTTTAAAATGACTGTATATGCATGGTTGGATAAAATCAAGCATAGCATTAGTTCAGGCAGAGTACTGAAGTTGCACTTCATTAGCTGATTGGCATCAGCTCATTCATTCATGCTTCACAATCAACTGGCTCATTGGCTGAATAGTAACATCCAATCAAATTCATGCACTCTGGACAGTGTGGCTCTTACAGCCTGACACCACTGACTACTCTGCTGATATGCTAATGCCAGTACACACCAATCTCCATCTAAGTACTAAGATTTGTCATAATGACTGTGTTTACATGCCTTTAAGTAACCAGGTTACAATTGGCTTTCTTAGGTAAGCTGATTTCTTAAATGTCATGTACAGTATGTGCAAAAGACAAGTTCTAAGATCATTTGTGTGCATGTGATTGGAGTAAAAAAAGGAAGTTATCATCAGCGTAAACAGACGATTATCAACATGCCAAGCACCAGCAGCAATGCAGACAAAGCTACTACGAAAAGCCAGAATTACTGTAGATGGGGGAAACATCACTACAGAGACCAAAATGAGTTTGACTGACCAGGTTCATCTTTGTTTATGGGAGGCCACAGTCACATAATGGTGTTGGGCTTTCCAATTGCGGGCACACCCGAACAACATCTTTGTGGGCTGATGGCTTTAGTGTGTACAGAGCATCTGCTGTTGCTGTACTGTTGCAGCAGCCTGAGGACACAGGTCCCTACACATCAGGCTAGTGAACAGGTGTTTAATGAGGTCTGGACAAATACACTAAGACCTCTGCACTCATGCCTATCTATCATACATGCAGGCAAAAGAGAGGGAGACCTGCCATTGACATCTATCCATCATTTCTTTCACAAACACACCACAGCTACTCACACACTCTTGTGCACACACCTGCTGGTTATTGTAGGTGTTTACATGTTTATGCATCTCGCAGAGGGACCCAATAACAAATGGCACTAGGGCCCATCCCAAAATATCTCCCCTTGTTCACCCCATTAAAATGTCATAAGTCCGAATGTTAACCTCTTCCTGCTGCGGTTTAGCTGTCACATTTTATGGCTGACCTGTATTTTTTTTCACAATCACATGCAACGCATACAGTTATTTTATTTGTATCCTTAAACTGTACTTTATGTATAGAAAGTCCAGTTTTTCTGACCCATTTCCTGCAAAGACTAATATTTCTTTTCATTTTCTCTGAGCACACAAGCTGATCGGACATGGGGTTATATACACTTCCATTAATGAGGTTGGAACAATCCTATGAATAAGACAACAATCAGGGTCAAATTGAAGAGTGGACCATGCTAGTGACAGAGGGATACAAGGTAGAAAAGCTTTGGATGAAGGCTATCTGAGAGGAACGTGTGTAGCAATAACTGTAGACAGCTGAAAGAAACCTATTTCCCAGTGTAGAAGAACCAATTTGTAATCCCAAATAAAGATGAAATCACTCAATGAGGGGATGGAATTATAAAAACAGAAAGTGA
The DNA here is from genome assembly GCF_001952655.1 of Monopterus albus. Lineage (NCBI taxonomy): Eukaryota > Metazoa > Chordata > Actinopteri > Synbranchiformes > Synbranchidae > Monopterus > Monopterus albus. Next base: position 2,546,347 of record NW_018127907.1, on the reverse strand, counting down.
GGAATGGCTAGCATGTAATCTGAGCTTAAGATACTGAGGCATGTATTTACAAAAGCAACAGAGAGAGATGAAGCACAAAATTATAACAGATTAAGTACTCTGAGCTGTTGAGTCTTTAGAAATACAAGATTATAAAAAGAATCAGGAGTGGCAACCAACAGCAGGATAACAGAACTGTAACTGAGGTCAAATGTTCCTTGTCTAAAGGTTAGCATCAAATGAAGAATACATAGGATAACAGACTGGAGGAAGGAACAGACGGGGAGATTTTGGCAGTGACATTAAGCTGTGATTTTATTGCTGTATGGGAAAATAGACAGCAAGAAGCTGATTTGTAGCTGATACAACAATGGATTCCAGCCACCACATTACACATGTGAAGAAGACATGAGTGGAATATTAATGAGAATATAGAGAGAGCCACAAATAGAGGAATAAGCACTGGTGTAAAGGGCTCTACAGGAGAACAAACAGCAGCTGAAATGTTCTCAAATCCTCACTTATAGAACTGATAGATTTATTAACAATAGTGGTTACCACTTCAATGTCACAGATGACTGCAGTCTGTTTACAAGCCCATCAGTACAGCTCCATTAAACTCGCACAAGAGGGGGGTTTCCGCTAGCTGATGAACCCTGAGTGGTGTGGTGTTGTTTTTTTTCTTTTGTCCAAACAGAAGTAAATTGGAAAACTCTACCATGTGATGTATTGTATATCCACATATTGATGTTAAAAGAGCGTTAGTTCATGAGCCAGAGAAATGTTATTTTTGATTTTATGATTACATTATAATGGACAAATAAGACTCAAGAATAGTTTATCCTTTTGAGAAATACGCTTTGCTTTCTTGCCACAAGTTAGACGAGAATCTGGCATCCTAATGATGGCAACAAGACTCCAGGAAGTTACTTCACCCAGCCAAGAAGGATTGCAGCGTATGACTTCCTGCAAAAAGAGGTCATTTTTGTGCTTTAGTTTTTGAACGGATTAAACAAGCGACACATAACATGTATATTAGTGAACATTTAGAGGTGCTGATGCAGATTGTATCATCATCATCATTTTCTTTCTTCTAGTTTAGAGGCTCTACCCCTTTAGCAGATGAATGTGAAAACCTAGTGTCAAAATTTGCTTATTGCAGGTAAAAAAATGTACAGTTAGTGAGGTAACAGTAAAAAAATAAACAATTTTGAGTGGAGGGAGACTTTCAAAAAAGTAAAATAGAATTGTCTTAGTTATGTATTTATGGAAAACAAATAAGTCCAGATGAAGGTAATTTGGAAAGCGATTAAAAATGCAAGGCCTTGACATCACTGCTCACACAATCATGAAATCTATTTACCCAGCTACTTCTGCAGTCAATAAAATGCCTATCACAATAAATCAACATCAGTAAAAATTTTATTATAAATGGCCTAGAGTTTTCTTAAAAGATAAACATCTCCAGCACATTATCTTGTAATTTTCTGGAGATTGTCTTCTCCATTCAGTGACATTAATTAAACTAAACTCAATTGAAAGCCCCCCACTCTGTCTGTTTGAAAAGGAATAAATTGACTTTTAATCCTCTAAAATAAATCAAGGGGCAAGATTAACTAACTTCCAACTCCCCCTCTTGGAGAGAAGTAGTAAAACTATTCTCTGGAAAGGTGATGGTGTTATTAAGGTAATAATACAATGTAAAGACAATTAGGATAAAGGCATATTTCCTGTATTGTGGCAAGAGGCTGCTGAAACCTAGAGCACAGTGGCACACCAACTTGCTTTACACATGATTAATATACACATAAACATAGTGACTTTACTTTACACATAAACTAACCAACCAGCTGAAAAGCCAAGTATCTTATGCAGTAATTAGCAATAAATCTTATCATTTTCAAAGGACCATATCTGCAGATTGGTTTTGCAAGTTCAAAATAGCTATGTTGGTTCACAGGGCAAAATGTACTAGTCTTATAGTAACGCCTCAGATTGTGACATGGCAATGTCTTTTGGGTGGCAAAAACAAAAAACTGTGGCTGACATTCCTTATATATGGTTAAGTTTAGGCACAACAACTACAGGGTTAGGGAAAGCTCCTGAGATTGCTTAAAAAAATTCAATATCGAACATTGGACATGGGACTGGTTGTCTGCATGAAAGTCAGGTGTTTGTTGGACCCATGTATCCGCCCCAGCTACAACCAGTCTAGTGTTTTTAATGTTCTATAGTTCAAAACCTTCAACTGACACTAAAAGTTAGTTTCCTGATCCACACTCCAGTCCAGCTGCGGAAATGGACCGTTTTATTGTTTGCCAACCGCCATAAAACACCAAGAAGAAGAACACGAAGAAGGACACTTGGTTGTCATACAAAAAAAAAAAAAACAGTCATGTCACAATTTACAGACGTTATTGTGACATTAGGTAGGTAGGTAGGTAGGTACTTTATTGATCCCTCAATGGGGAAATTTCAGTGTTTCAGCAGCAATGGAGAACAAACAACATAACACCATGAGAACAAGCACCGCACACACATCCTGATAAATAAATTCCAAGTACTCAAAAATAGACAGAATCAAGTATTTGAATAACCAAGAACAAAATTTACGTATGTACATACTAACCATGCTTTTTACCCCAGGATTTGAGTATTGCACCTCAGTTGACTATTACATAGTCCCACATTCTTTCACCTAGCTTATCCCTGCAGTGATGTATTGTACAGTCTGATTGCTGTGGGGAGAAACGGTCGACAGTAACGCTCCTTCTTACATTGGGGATGTAACAGTTTTGCGCTAAAGGAACTGTTCAGAGCCACCACTGTGTGGTGCAGGGGATGGGAGGGGTTGTACATGATGGATGTTAGTTTAACCAGCATCCTTCTGTCCGCCACCTCCTCGGATGACTGAACCCTGAAAGCTCACCGGAGTGAGTGCTGGTGATTTCCACCAGGGATCAATCACTATCTCAGTCTTATTCCTCCCGCCCAGCCCACCACAGCGTAAAGGACTACAAAGGCCACCACAGTATCATAAAATGTCTGAAGGAGTGCTCTGCACACCCTGAAGGACCTCAGTCTCCTCAGCAAATGGAGGCAGCTATGTCCCTTCTTGTACAGGGCATCTGTATTGTTGGTCCAGTCCAGTTTATTATTGAAGTGGACACCCAGATATTTGAAGGTGTCCACAATCTCAATGTCTGAGCTCTGAAAACTCATCGGCATGACTGGTAATAATTTCCGCCAGAAATACCCCTTGTATTCCCACTCATCTCCCCCGATACACATCCAACAATGGCGGTGTCATCAGAGAACTTTTGTAGGTGACAGTGGTGGGAGTTGTACTTGAAGTCCGACATGTAGAGGGTGAACAGAAAGGTTGGAAAGCACCCTCCCCTGGGGTGCCCCTGCACTGCAGACCACCATGTCTGACACACTGAGGTCTGTTTGTAAGGTAGTTAATGGTCCATGCAGACAGGTGTTGGTCCACACCTGCCCCCTCCAACTTCCCCCTCAGCAGTGATGGCTGGATTGTGTTGAAAGCACTGGAGAAGTCAAAGAACATGACTCTCACCATGATTCCGGGGCACTCCAGATGAGATAGGGCTCGATGCAGCATGTAGATAATGGCGTCATCAATCCCAATGCCAGGACGGTATGCAAACTGCAGCGGGTCGAGCACTGAGCTCACCTGGGCACGGAGGTGGCCGAGTACAATCCTCTCCATGGTCTTCATCAGGTGGGAGGTCAGGGCAATGGGTCGGTAATGGTTCAGCTCCTTAGGATGAGGTATTTTGGGAACCGGGACAACACAGGATGTCTTCCATAGGGCTGGGACTCTCTCTAGACTAAGACTCAGGTTAAACATGTACAGGACCACTTCACTGTGTTGGTCTGCATACTCCCTGAGGACCTTGGGGCTGATGTGGTCAGGGCTTGTGGCCTTCCTGGCCTTAATTCTCCCTAACCCCCTCCTGACCTGGTCCGCCATGAGGCAGAGGGAGCTGGTGGGCGGTCTGGCTGAGTTGTGAGAAGCTGTGGCTGCAGGGAGACAACTGACCTGGAGAAGTAACTTGGGGGGGCTAGCCGGGTGGGGGGCGGGGACTGGGGAGA
>NW_018127907.1:2538442-2542101 GCF_001952655.1 Monopterus albus | reverse complement strand
CCTGCTCAGCTCCTCCTTGTCCCCTGAGAGGAAAGCCCTCTTCTTCTCATTTGGCAGTACTTTTAACTCGGGGCTCACCCACAGCTTGTTGTTAGGAAAACACCGTACTGTCCTGATGGTACGGTATTTTCCACACAGAAGTTTATGTAATCCGAAACACAGTGTGTGAAGCCGTCTATGTCCTCTCCATGAGGACTACAGAGGATGTCCCAGTCTGTGGTGTGAAAACAGTCCCTCAGCTGCTCAATTGCCTCCTCTGCCCATACCTTTACTACCCTGACCTGAGGTGACACTTTTTTCACCACTGGAGTATATACACTGGAAGTAGGTGAACAAGGTTGTGGTCAGAGCGACCTACAGGGGGTAGGGGGGCGGAGGTGTACGCCTTCCTGGCATTTGCTACATTCTTGGAATTACTACATTTTTTGCTGTGGAATAACATAGCTATTTTACATATTCATGTGAGATTAACTTTCCATCTAGCTCACCCTTTCGGGTCGTAATTGTAATTTGTCCAGTACTTTGTTTTGTGACCACATACCTGCCAAACCAATGAAGTTCCTATCAGCCTATATTGTACTCTGTTTGGTGCTAATCAGTGAATGTTAGCATAATGACACAGTCGCTAATATGCGTAACACTGTAAACATTGTCTGCAGGAGTTTATTTTGCTGAAACTGCCTCCAAAGAAGTTTATAACATATCAGCATTCAAATAGGTAACTCAGCAACCTCCGCAACAGGCCATGAAGTCACAGAGTGCTTTATCAAGTTGCGTTTTTGGTTTAGCAAACATTTGCTTTGGGATTCTCATTCAGAAGAACTTTTTGATTCAGTCTGTAAGCAAAACCAGTATGGATAATAAAAAGGAGAATAATGCCATGAAAAGTATTGCTGTCCTAGATGCTGAGAATATTGTCCATCTGAATAGTCTAAAATTGTTGCCAGTCTGTCGAGACCTTAAAATCCAGCTGATAAATTTCAGCAAAGCTGAGAAATTTTGACAGCCAAACCATCGAGCATTCTCCTCCGCTGCTAAATATACTGTAAGTGTTAGGACTGACACATACTGTCGCGTACATGTGTGTCTGTGTGTATGTGTATGTATCTGCAGGGCTTTAGCAGTGTAAGCCAGGTTTTGAGCCTGTCCGTGTCACTATAGCCACTAATCCATGTGTGGAGTGAAGGGTGACCATCTCTCCCTTGCTTTCTCTCTCCCTCACTCGGTCTCTCTATCTTTATCTAAGCCTCTTTTCACCCCAATTTAACACTAATCGTCCCTTTCACAATTCTGCCCAAAGCCTCAGTGTAACCTCTGCATGCATGCTCGCACAACCACACACATGCTATAACCCCCATACAATTGTACCAGCATCACCCTCCTCCACTGAAATCTCTTCTATCTACCAGTTTCTTTCAATGTTAATCTCTCTCCATTACCATCAATTTATCTATCTGCCTTTCTGTCACTCTTTCTTGGTCTTCTATTTGTTTCTCTATCAGGGGAATGATGAAGGACTAACTGAAATAAGAGTCTAGAGGGAAGGAAGAATGTGATTTAGGGATAGAGGCAATTTTGATGAATTTCAAAGTCTCTGTTAGAATTTAGAGGTGGGTCATTCTCATTAGAAGTAGCTGGATTGGAAAATCAGGTATCCAAAGCCTCTACTGATTTTATCTGGCCAAAACGTGTCAGCCTGTTGAGCTCATATAGCTTATATCAGGGTACAGGTTTGGCTTCATTGTTAGACCATTCTGTTGAATTTGCAGGATTTGCAGCTTTCTGCTGCCTGAGTAATTCTGTTTGGCACTTCTATATTAAACTTTGGTGACTTTCTAGAGTTACATTTTTGAAAAGAATGGTAAAAAACCAGAGCAGAAGAAGCAGATAACTTTTATTGTCCAGTATTGGTAAATGGCTGCATTTAAACTATATAGCCCTTTATCCAAAAGGTTTTAAAATGTACCTCTCATTCTCACACTCACACACTGATGGCAGTCAGCTACCATGCAGCCACAGGTTTGGAAAATACCACCAGTGGTCTGCTCTAAGTGTATAGATAGGATTATAATGCAGTTAACTGGGCACCAAAGGCCACATGCAGTGTTCATGTTACCACGACAGAACATCTGTGTTTTGAATGGAGTTAGCTGGCCTCCCTCTTCACTTCTTCCCACCTGAAAAGCCCAGACTTAAAGGCTAGTTCCCAGCTATGAGCCAGGGCTAAAGCAGTTTAGCCATGATCCAGAGGTCTCTGACTATGGATTGGCACCGAAGATCTAGTCGGGTAGCACCATATTAGAGAAAGTTACAACTAAAAATAACTTGGATGCTGCAAGAAGTAAAACCAGAATTAACACTGCTGTGGCTTTTTAACGATGGCAACAACTGAGAGAACAAAATGAGCTGAAAAGTGATGCCATGGTGGCTGTATTTCTGCTGGACAGGTAATTATTGGTTTTGTTTTTTATTTTCCTGAGATCTATAAGTAGTAGTCAGGCAGTGCATGTTGTGTTTTGCAGCAGTGGCTTTGGAAAGAAGTTGGAACGAAATGGCGGGATTTCTTTGGTTGGATATTTTCAAAATCAAACTTCCTCTTATTGGTTTTTCCAGGATCACCAACCCTACCTTTAAGACAAAGCTGCATTTTCCTCAATAACGGGTGGGGCATACTCATGGTATTCACTGTTAACTTTTAAAGGACTTCAGAATATAGGGATGTGTGTCATATTTGAATGCCCAAAATAGACTTGAGATCCAGGTTAATGCTTGGTAAAAAAGGAGCTCCATGTAAATGGTACATAATGGCCAAGTCTCAGACTATAGGAGGAAGAGTCTATGTTCTCTAGCTGTGAGACCTAACTGATAAAGATTATATAAGGAGCAAGATTCAAGATTTTTATTTGCCATTTATGCATAAACAAACAGCCTAGGCATATAGGAATTCTTGTGCAGCTCTCCTTTGGAGTCAGGTAAGAAGTCAAAAGCCAGAAAGAACACTTAGTCTTAAAATAGAAAAGTTGCATAAGGGCGACAAAGTATTAAAACACAAAAATAGGGTAATGGTATTTCCCACAGTGAACTTCAGACATCGCACTTAGTAATTCATATGGTGGAGTCGGATATGTCATTACACTTGGTGAGGTAGTGAGGAGTTATTGCACATATATTCTTACATTTCTTAAATTTTGTATTTGCCATCAGTCTTACTGCGGCAGGGAAAAAGCTGTTGTAAAGTCTAATTCTGTGTGTGATGCTACTGTCTGCCCTGCTGTGCCTGAGGTTGTAGGTGCAGTTTTTGTGACTGAGCAGAGAGTGAGCTGGGTGGCGTGGATCCCTGATTATGTTCTCAGCTCTTTTGCAACACAGCACTGCATACAGTGTGTCCATAGCAGGCAGTCCCAGTGATCCTCTCTGCAGTCTTTATGACCCTTTGAAAAGCCTCTCTCTCTACCTGTGTGGTGTTACCATACCAGACTGTGATGCCAGTAGTGAGGATGCTCTCTACCAGTCCTCTATAAGCCTGGGTGAGAGGGCAACGGTTCAGCCCAGCTTTTCTGAGCCACCTGATGAAATATAGCCGCTGCTAGGCTTTCTTCACTGTGGCAGCTGTGTTCAGTGACCAGCTCAGGTCAGATGTCACCTGCAGGCCCAGGAAC
>NW_018127907.1:2516380-2538347 GCF_001952655.1 Monopterus albus | reverse complement strand
TTTTGTCTTGTTTATATTGAGGATGAGGTCATTCTCCTCTCCATAAACAAGAATGTCGTTCACCAAGCTTCTGTAACCTGACTCGTCCCCCCCTTGATGAAGCCCAGGATGGTGGTGTCATCAGCATATTTAATGATGGTAGTGTTGTCACGGTTGGAGACATAGTTGTGAGTGTACAGGGCGAAGAGCTTGGAGATGAGACAGCAGCCCTGCAGCCAGCCTGTGCTTATTGTGAGCTCAGCAAACACCTGCCCTCCCATTCTGACCACCTGTGGTCTTTCTGTCAGGAAGTCCAGCATATCTCCGCAGAACATTCACTGTATGAACACATGTTTTACATTGTAGAATGTTTGCATAGTGAGAGAGGCCCCAGATGAAAAATGCAATGTGCTTGGATGTGAGAGTGCAGGCTTTTCTACAGAACACATGAACTGGAAGAAGAGATGAGATGAAAAGAGCATCACTGGCTGTTACAGCAAAAAGTTTTTCTTCTGTTTCAAACTCTCATTTCTGTCTTTTTTCAGGTTTCAGGGATAAAGTATCTTTAGCAGTTTATAGGAAGGAGTATTTAAAGAAAAGGCACACTGACGCACATAGGAAAGATACAGTTGTAGAGATTAAAAAAGTGAGACAGGAAGAGATGAGAGTTAGTCAGATTCTGGAGAATATAGTTGCCCTCTGTGTGCATTTGAGAGGAAACAACTCTTGATGCCTCCCACTCAGTTTTGGCCTGAGGCCTCAGTGTTTGTTTGAACATCCCAGTGTGCAGTCAGATCACTCTCAGTTCGACTGTGGCCTTCAAGGTTTGGCTAGAGCGAACATCTCTCTACCTTTACATGAGAGAAGGCCCTTTAAAGGCAGCACTGTATGCTCTGTGTAACGGCAAAACTAATAAAAGCGGTGAGAAATGATTGAGGGCAAATGGAACGTTCCACTTGGATTAGTCATGCTTTTGTTGTGGTACAACATGAATGTGCATGGATACACAGAAGACCCTTAGGGCACAGACACTCCAAGAGAGATGCTTTTGTGACTACACCAGATATTATAAGATACAAATGTGGCGACAATGGAAATCCACCTTTTAGAGCAGCATGGCTCTAAAATAAACTTGTGTGGGAGTTTTCACCCAGTCAGTAATGATTCCTTCTGGCATATAGTTAATGTAGAAACCCAAATTCACCTGGTTAAAGGCATAAGCCAAAACCAGAGCAAACCTCTTTATTGATAATCATATTTTTCCCATTGTTTTTGTTGACTAACTTTTTAAATTTTGAAAGTGTAAAATATTAGTTGACTTATCACTTGTTTTGTCCAAACTCCAAATATATTCAAATGATATGAAACAGAATAGAATCGTAACCTCAGCTGAAGCTCAAAAATGAACTTTTTTCATTTTTGTTTTGGTTTCCATCAACTCCTGAGGGAAAGATCTGGCTTCTACATGCACCAGTATGTTGACCGGTGCATTGCTAACTTTATTTGGTACTGAGCATGTAGAGTATTGAGTGATTTCAGTTGTTTATTTACCTTATGAGAAAAATGTCATCTTAGGGCTTATCCTTGCTCCTTCTTATTGGATACAGTATTCTCTGGTCACTGCTTTTTTTGCAGTTGCTTGTAATGTTAGTGATCTAGTAGGTGAAGCTTACTGTCCAGTGTCCAGGTAAAAGCATCACTGGCTGTTACAGCAAAAAGTTAGTCAACAAAAACAATGGGAAAAATATGATTATCAATAAAGAGGTTGGCTCTGGTTTTGGCTTATGCCGATCTGAACACACTCAGAACAGTGGAGATGACAGTGGACTTCAGGAAGAGCCCTCTCACCTTACTCCCACTTACCATACTTAGCAGCACTGTATCAGCAGTGAAGTCCTACAAGTTCCTGGGCTCCACTATCCTAGGACCTGAAGTGGACATCCAACATCAGGACCATCACCAAGAAGGCACAGCAGAGGATGGAGTCTGTTCTCTGCACCTCCATCACTGTCTGGTTTGGCTCAGCAACCAAACAGGACAAGTACAGACTTCAGTGGACAGTCGGGACCTGAAGTGGACGTCCAACATCAGGACCGTCATCAAGAAGGCAGAGCAGAGGATGTACTTCTTACGCCAGCTCAGGGAGTTCGACCTGCCCCAGGAGCAGAAAAGGTCATTGGTGTGAGCCTGCCATCCATGTATCCAATAAGAAGGAGCAAGGATAAGCCCTAAGATGACATTTTTCTCATAAGGTAAATAAACTACTGAAACTCTACATGCCATGGAGGACCTGTACACCTCATGGGTCAAAAGGAGGGCGGAGAGGATCACTGCAGACCCCTCACACCCCGGATACAATCTGTTTGAACTCCTCCCCTCTGGACGGTGTTACAGGTCACTGTGCACCAAGACAACCCTGGCCCATCGCAGTGATGAACACTTAACCCATAACAGTATCACTGGACAGTAACCCTCAGTGCAATACCTGTACATATACCTCGTACAGATTATAGAAATCCATACAGGTCTCTACTTTTTAAGTACTCCATTTGGTAAATGGTCTTATACTTGTATAGCGCCTTTCTATGCTTTTACAGCACACTCAAAGCGCTTTCACACATTATTCGGCCATTCACCCATTCCCAAGCACTCACGCATTCACACACCGGTGACATCACCGGGAGCAACTGGGGGTTTAGTGTCTTGCTCAAGGACACCTCGACATGTTGACTGGACAAGCCGGGAATCGAACCGTTAATCCTCCGGTTAGGAAACGACCCGCTCTACCTCCTGAGCCACAGCCGCCCCCATTTTTATTCTGTTTTTATCATTTCCTAATGAACATTCCTTTGTCTGTTTTCACAGTTTACTGTCTGTTTATACTGCTTATTCTGCATTGTTTGCACTGGTTGTTGATGTTAGTACTGCTTATTTTGTTATATTACACAGCCTTATGCTGGTTTACTGTTTGCACATTGAGAGCCGATGCAGAGTCAAATTCCTCATGTGTCCGTCACACCTGGCCAATAAAGTTGATTCTGAAGAGGCTGTCATCCTGTAAATAACAGTCACACTGGTAATTTTTCATATATTTTATTGTTAAGCTATGTTTAGTGGTTTTGGGAGACATCGGGTGAATCCCAATTCCCTTAATTGTATTCATGTCTCCCTCATTTGTTTTTTCCTTGTGTCTTACTCCTGCCCCATAAGATGTGAGGAAAAGGGAAAAAACAAAGGGAGTGAGATGTCTTTTTCTTTGACGCTTCACCTCAAGCATCCGGTCACCAAGTGATTTCCGATAAAGTGGTGTGTCGGTCCACAAAAACATCTGTGAAGGATGGTCTTGTGTATCCTGGCTCATGGCTCCTTCAGCAGCCTCCTCCCTGATCAGAGCAGGAATTAGAGCTGTGGTACGTCAAGATGATGGACCAGAATGACTTCTGGTTCGAATGAGGACTGGAGTGAGGAACAATTAAATAAGGGAACTGGGATTTACCTTAGTTCAGCTTTTTGCCAGAACTTGCATGGTTGTTGCAGTTGGAAGACCTGTGGCCAGGTAAATTTTAAGTGTGTGTCAGCATACTTGTATACAAGATGTAAAAGTTCTAAATCAGAAAATGTTTTTGAGGACAGACAGTAGTGTGTAGAGCATGTGCATTAAAGAGACACTGCACTCAGAAAGATGACACTTCTTCAGGTCATCTTGCCCCCCCAATGAGACCTTTGATTGGTCAGCTCCTAGTCAACCAGCAGGAGACAGGAAAGAAGGATACTGGAGACCTGTGGAAGGTAATTGGCTCCTCAGTGCTTACAAATTAAGAATGAAAGACTGATAGAAACTATGGATCAAGACAATAAATGTTAATTTATCTTTAAATGCTACAAGAATAGGTTGTCGAATGGAAAAAAAAAAACGTTTTGGTGGTCCCGTATTGGGCAGACATGAGCTGCACAGCCCACTAGACAAATGATGTGTGTGCATGTGTGTGTGGTGAACAGTTGTGTGTGACCTCTAATTGGCTACTGTAACTGGGTTTCCTGCAGTGATTCAAGCTCACTGCAGTGATTCTGATACACAATTCCAAGTGCACATACACACACAGACAAGGCTACAATTAATGGTGGCAATAATGTCAAAACAGAGCCAAGGCTAGTTAGAGAAAATGAGAGGAAAACAAGAAGAGATGGGGAGAAAAAACGAGAGCAGGAGAAAAAAAATAATGATTTGATTTTTTTCTTATGTTGTCTCTGCATCAACTGTTTTATTGGACAAAAAGGAAAGTTTACTGCAAAGAAAAAATGAAATGACTGCTGTGAATCACTCAGTGATAATCTCAGTTACAGCCTATACAAATACTAAACTACTCTTCCAACCTAACTAATGTTCAAATAATGTTGCAGCATTATTATTTTCTTGATAATATAAATTCACAATGTAAATATTAAAATTTATCATCATATCACTTTTCATTCGCTTCACAGCTGCTACAAGTTGAGATAATGTGACCCACGCTCACTCAGTGCTGTTTAGAAAATTGAATAGCCTGACGCCTTGAGAAGTCTTCCCCCCCTCCTTTCACAAAATTAGATCATAATCCACCAGTGTGTTGAAGTGGTCCAGCAAAATCTGCCTACCAGCATCTGTAAAGCTCACTGAGCCATATATTGCATCTTGTCCAACAAATAGTCAGGCACATAACCCCTTGTAAAATGGTAATTTGTCATTTTTGCACTTTGTTTTTGTAAGGATCAAACAACAGAGATATGTTGAGCTTTAGGCGTGCTGCTGGGTAGACTGTGTTACTGTTGGACAAAGTCAGCTGTTTCCTCATTTCCGGTCTTTGTAGTAAGCTAAGCTAACCTGCTGCTCTCTGTTGCTTGATACTGTGTTTGAGGGATAAATTTAACTCCCCACCAGAAAACAAATAAATGTATTTTCAAAAAAGCTGAACCTTTAACAATGAAGATGAATGGACCCACTTTTTTTTAATTTTTTTTTATCTCAGCTCCTTTGAATTGTATGTCTACCTATTTTCCTTGTCTTCCTGCTTCTGTATTGTCTTTGCTCTTCTTCCTAATAAGTGTTGCAGTCAAGACCAACTAAACCAAGACCAGAGCAGTGCAGTTAAACTGAATTTGATCGCTCGGTGGTACTGTCTTGTCTGTGTTTCAGCGACATTAATGACACAAAATAAGAGTGAAGTTACTGTATTGAATATTTTTCCCTATAAAATGAAAACAAATTATACTAAAGCAATTTTTTTTTAAATCAAATTAAGTGTAGCAGCCAACCAGAGATTCTTTATGTGTGAAGTGATTGTGGTGACTCTGTAAGAGTGAAGTTAATGAATATTTTTCCAATATAAATTCATGGAAATGATGCAAAAAATGAAGTATTATGGTATAACCAGCAGGAGGCCCCTGATGGTTGAACTACACTATAAGAGTTATTTAGGTTATTTAATATTTGTGCAGTAGGCTCTCTTTTTATGGTGTTGCACTTTGTAGACGGCCCCTGCGCACTGGGCTCACAGCACAGAGACCAGTGTTACTGGTCCGGTGAGTGTGTACATGTGGGTAGAGCTCAGAGGATGGCTCATTTTGATAAAAACTGGGTTCTAGCTTGTTTTCTACCACACGGTTGGAAAGAGGCACCGTTTGTGTTTTAACACAATAAAATCCCGAGACCACGACAAGGCCGAGTTAAAATATGGTTGATTCCAAGATGAAACCCAGACTGATCTCGAGTACTACAACACTATTCTTAATCAAGTTTCTACCTCTCATCTCCTTGTCATTCCCCCCCCAAATCTGACAAACTTTCTGTTCCTTTGCTTTCACCTTTTGTTGTTCTTTCCTGTTTCCATCTTTCATATCCCCCTTCGATCCCCCTTTTCTCCCCTCTCCACTTCTGTTCTACTTTTCTCTGTCCTCATCTCATTTCCCTCCCATTCACTCGTCCACAAATCCCCCCTCCTCTATCTGTTCCTCTTCTCTTTTCTGTTTTAGATAAGATTTATCAACTTTGCATTATATCGTAGCTGTAGGGGAGAGTGTGTGTGATGATAATCTCAGCTGTCCGATTAAATCTTCTTGCTCTGTTGATGAACCATGAGATGGTTTATTGATATTTTGTAAGGGAAGATATTTTCTGAAGACGTGCACGTCTTGATTTTATCCCTGATCTTACTAGGCAACTTGGGGATTAACAGCTCCTTTCAACTAAAATATGCTTCAGGGCTCTTTGTTCAAAAAATTCAAAACACTTAAGCTAAAAGTGGTGGATCATTTTCTGCAATAATTGTGGATTGCATACCAAATGCTCAAGGGATGCATTCGCTTTGGAGAGAGAAACAATGTGAATCATTTATTTGTAGTGCAGTCAAGTTATTCCACAATTAAAACACTTAAACCAGAGTGAATTAGATATTTGATAGAACTGAAGGGTTAAAGAGAATGTCATACAGACACAACAAAACATAGTGACACTGTAAAAATCACACAGACAACACTGAACAGGGCCTTTAAATTTATTTGTCAACCTCAAGCCTACACTGATTTAGAGGTGTTCCTAATATTCTGACCCTCTCATTCTGACCCTCAGCTGGGTATGACAAAAATATAGACACCTCTGAATATAATGTAGTCCAATACAACACTACCTTTAACCTTAACCATGACCTCAATAATAAACATACAATTGAATTCATACATTTATGACAATTTCACCAAAAACTCAAACATTCTGAGCTTCATAAACACAGATGTCAAGGCAGAAGTGTTGCATTGAATTGCATTCGATTGTACAGGTGTGACTATTAAATTAGCCCGTGGGTGTAGGTATAGGTTTTCAGCCAGTGGTTTTAAACACATTTCCATGTATTACGTTTTGTCTGTGAATAGTCGTATTCATGCAAATATAGATTTTCATGATTAAATAATGCCCATCCAGTAGGAGTGTTCCTAGACATAAAGACTCTACTGGGGCATGTGATGTATTATGCAACATACATGTTTATGGTATTCATCTTTATTTCATGTAGTACACTGATAAATATAAGAGTAGTCCAGCTGATCACATGCATTGATGTACAGAGCTCTAATTTACTTCACAGTCATCATCCCCGCGTGGTTATGTACAAGCTATCTAAACTAATGTTGCTGTGTTCACTAACTACAGGTCTTCCCTTTCTCACCCTCACCTCTCTGAACTTCTTCCCTGTCTCAGCCCCTTCTAAAGAATTTTCTTATATCAAATCAACAAATCAATTATTTTCCCGTTAGTATTGATAAAAATGAATCCTCTGCCATATGTAGGAGCTTGTTAAAACTTGAACATATGATTTTACTGGGGTACGTGCCCCAGGATTGATCTGCTGGGCCCCAGTGAAAGGGGTCTAATGATGCCTATGCCCTCCGGTTTATTTACTGCTCAACAGTGGTGTCACTTAGTGGTGGTCCCTGGGTCACAATTAGTTGAAAACCCTTGGATTATACTTAAGAGTAATATTAAGAACAAACACTTGAACAACATAAAAATCAGTGGAAAGTTTGCATTACATTTAGAACAATTATATAATTATCACTTCAGGAATCAATCTGCCAGCATTAATATCACCCAGAGTGTGAGGGTACATTAGTGAGAGCCCTGTACCTGGTGATTTGCTGTGAATTTATTTATGGATGAACAGAAGGGTGTCAATTTGAGTCTGAGTGAACCAGAGACTTTTGGGTTTAGTCAGTTTCTGTACTTTTGCAAATTAAGTAATTGGCTGAATCTGAACAAACCCAGTATTGAAAATCATCAAATCAATGAATCAGTGATCATTTTCACTAGGTTGCAATGCATGAACGAATGCCCTCAGTTGGGCCTATGTTTTAGTGAAACCTTCAAAACCCTTAAGAACACCGCACTCAGGCGTGTCAAAGTATCTGCACTCATTACTTTCAACGAAAGCCCACACAACAGTGGCGAACTGATGCGCGTCAACCTGCAATGCAGCACATCAAAAGCATAAAGTACTGAAGTACTCACCCGCTGTGGAAGTACCTGCACTAACTTCTCACCACTCTGTGTGTATTACAAAATGCGCCACATGATGAGCCTCAATGCAACGGCACCTGTGTGCGGTGTCCTTTAGTCACACAGCTGGTTATAAAATCCTAAGCAGTTTGACACAGGTACCATTAAAAAAACTGACAATTTGTAATATGCACTGTTGCAGTGGTGGAAGGTAAGTAAATACTGTACAATTTTGAGGTTTTTGTATAAAGTTGTTTTTTTTTCTTCTGGTTAAAACATATATAAATTCTAATGTGCTGTGGATGTACTGCTTAAGTTAGTTGAGATGCACTTGATCTTGTTATCCTTCCCCCTGGGTTTGTTCCCAAATGTCCTCCCATCCACCTGGTTTGCACAGAAGAGCAAATGAGATGCTCCAAAAGTAGGATAGTTTGGACAAACTAAACTTCTCAGGCCCGCCGTCCCCTAATACCCAATTCTCTGTCCTCAACCATTTCAATCTGATCCTTCTGTTTTCTTCCTTCAGCTCTCAACACACACACACACAGGAGGCAATGTCAGTCAAGATGGATGTTTAAGTTGGCCCAACATCCCATATGGTGATGTGTCCGTTATTTGTGTGTGTATTTGTGTGGAGTGCTCGTCCCATGGGCCATGCCATAGAATTTGGCACCGTTCAGCTCTGCTACTTCCTGTCTGCTATTGAGATGGTTAAAATACAGACACACACACATACAAGGCCAATGTCTCTATCTTACTGCTCATCAGCTCTGAAACTTTTTTCAAATACTGTGAAGAATTGCAGCTCAGAACAGTGATTGTGATCGTTTACTTGCTGGAAAAAAAAAAAACAGCGATCATTATTAAAGAACATCGGGCACAGCACCATTTTAATTTGATTTTGATTAACTGTGGCTATACTGCCTTAGGTGTGTATACTTGATTAACACTTTGCTCATTTGCACATATAATACTAAGATATATCTGACTCTGATTAATGGACTACATCTCTAATAATCCCACAGTAAGATATAAGATGACAAGGAAGGCAAATCCACCTTTTCCCTTGCAGAACAGAGCGGTACCTTTAAGATGTGAGTATTAAAAATCACTTGAGACCCAAGAAGATTGAGCCATTACATTTACTCCAGCATTTTGTTTCTGTTTTTCCTGTTTATACCTAAAAATGTAATCAAATACATAAGGTAATTGCGACACATACTTGAATCTGGCATCTGACATGATCTCAGCTCTTGTTCTACCCATCTACTACTTTGTATTCTGAGTGTATTATTAGCAGATGTGAGATCATGCGCAGCCTTGTAAAATAAGTGAATGAGGTTTGTCGTGACTTTGACAGCATCTCACATTTCAACTTGCCTGAGACAAGTCCTGCTTTCTGCTCCCATTTCATTGCAGAATCCATCAATAAGCACATCTGATCTTACATATTCATAAATTATTCAAAATATACTTGCTGAGTGTCAGCACTGATTTGACAGCTTCTGTCTCACGCACATCCTACACCTGTAGCCAGAGTGCAGCACACCCACGCATACTGCATTCTCATACTCACACATCCAGTAATGCACACTTTCCCTTCTTAGTGAATGCACACACATACAGTATACCCTCACATGCATTCAGTCTAAACCTTGATGACTGGGTCTTTTCCTATCTGATTGGAAGTGCAGCGTCTGCAGCTCTTCCTGTGTCCTTCAGAAGCAGAGAGCGAATCTTTCTCGATGCTCCTTTCCTTTTCTGTCCTGATACATCTCTTCAGGTCTTTTACTTCTCATTTTTCCATGAGATTTTTATCTACTGACAAGATCTTTCCCCCCACCATTTAAAAAAAAAAAAAATCTGCCTGGCAAAGCGAAAGTAGCAGAATATGATTGCTAATGCCACACTGGCAGTGGCTGTTTAATACAGGAATTGGTAGCGTGTGAGGAAACTGTCATTTGACAGTTAGCTCCCTGATATCATGCTGCAGCCTAATGATGTGTAAGAAAACACCTTTTCTTTTGTTTTTTCTTTTTCAGAACATCTTACAAAGAGAGAAAGCCAAAATACTTTTCAGTTCCTAGATGACATTAAAGGTAATAATCACAGCACATAATAATAATCTTGAGACACTAAAATGAACTTTTAAGACTAATTGTATAGCATACAAATAACACCATTTTAACACTATTTATGAAAAACAAAACTCATCAGGCTTTGACACATGGTGAGAACTACAGGAGTCCCTCAGAAATAAACAGTATAAACTATAATTATAGTATTGGGCAAAAGATCAATGTTTTTTTTTCTTTTGTATAAAAGCAACATACAAATAGGATTTTACAGTTACAGTACTTTTTGACCTTAATGATCCAGTAATTAGGCAGATAATGTAATACATAACTTAAAAAATGCTATGAACACACACACACACACACACACACACGATGTGTATGTGGTAGCTGCGTTTTTCAACAGGTCCGGAAAACTTAAAACTAACTAGCCCGCAGCCACTGGGCTGCTGTGTTGAGGATGTGTGCTCCAGCTATCCACGTACCATATTTACACATCGACAGACAAAATACAGTAACACTTGAAAGCAGAGGCCTGTACCATGAAGTGAGTTTAGCTTAGTCTGGTTCCCTTGGAGTTATCTGACTTGAAGAAGCCTAACACTGAGCATCCTGGATAACTGGCCTCACAAAGCCAGTTTCGCTCTGTTACGTCTGGGTGTTCCTATCAGTCTGTGAGCATGTTCATGTGAAAGAGGCGTAGTTGTTAATTAGAAGTGACATCACCAGCACCATGAATGAAGTAGGCCTACTGAATATAATACTGTATGAGATGGAGCGGTGATACCCACGGGGTGTTTTGTTTCCAGCCAGAGCAAAAAGTGGTGTTATGGAGAGTGACCTGTGAACATTAGACTGTGGTCACATAACTACAATAATATAAGTTATAGAAACACTAAAAACAAATAGTGCAGTATTATTGTGAGGGTCTGCTTCAATGAGTATGTTTTTCTACTTTGTCTGATGATGCAAAAACTATTGTGAACATGTATTAGTAAAACATCCAAGAGTTTCTGCTGCCAGAGCAAAGAGGATAGGCATTATGCCCAAAGTCATATGGTCATTTATAATCATGGGAAATGTTTAACAGTGCATGGATATCTTTGTTTAAAAAAGACATAATTACAGGGTCTCTTCGTGTTATTTTGAGCTGCAGAGATGGAACCTGTAAAAACATCGACACAGTCAAGAATTTGGTCAGGAATCAAATAATCTCTGTACATTTAACATACAGCGTTGATCATCATGGAGAACCTCAGCTTTATCCTGAAACAACACAACAATATGACTGCTCTACAGAAATGTCTAATGTATTTATTATATTTCACACTAATGTAGACTCTCAGTAGTTGGTAATGGTCCCCCAGCTTTTCCACTGATCTGAGTGGTTGGTGGTGTTGACCGGTTTTGATGATCTAGTGTAAATAAAAGTGAGCCAGCTTTATGGTGGTGGAAAAGCTGAGCGGAGCCCACATGTAGCTGGATAAGCCACTAATGTCGCTTCATGCAACAGGCCCCAGCTCAAGAGCAATACATGGTAAATAACAAATACCTTGTGCGCTGTTGTCGCTCACTATTCAGTTACACTTTCCTCAAATGGTCACATTTCACAAAGACATTCCTTTGTTACTACCATGGGGGATATGATACTTTTTACCTGACAAGCATCATTGTTGATCCACCTGAGCCACATTTTAGGGATAAAAATTGTACTGTATCTGCCAGGTTTAGGCATTTTTCCATCTATTTCACCGTAATTGAGAATTAAACTTTAAAGGAAGATGAAAATATTTCTAATGAATCATGACTTATAAAATGGTCACTGACACAAACAGTGAAAGTCCTGGTACAAATTATTAAATCACAGCCATCTCTTTTTTTTTAGTTGGTTGGTGTGTTTGTTTTCAGGAGTATAAATCTCTTTATTTCTGTTCACAGCCCATCATTGAGACAAGATGTCTCTCCCATTCTGCCTGGCTCCTTATCATCCTCTCCTGTTCTTGCCCGCTCTCTTTCCTGCTGCCACTCTTTTCCATATTCTGATCTGCCAAGAAAACATCTCTGTCATCTTCCATTTCCTCACGTCAGTCCCCGCTCAGTCTTCTATCTTGTGACAAGTCAAACATCTCACACACACACACACACCCTTTTTATTTCCCTCCACCTCATTGTCTTTACATTTCTCCTACGTCCCTTTAGCCCCACTTTTTCTGACATACAGTACTCTGTCTGTTAATCATGAATGTGTTGGACACCCATTCACGATTCACTCAGCCATTATAACAGTCTATTTCTGACCAGTGTGACACCCAGTATCACAAACTCCCTCAGCTGTCTGGCTACCACTGCCTCCTACTTTGCATTATTGCGATTGACAGACAGTGTGACAGCCATTTACAGCAGTGGAGCTAGGCCCAGGGCTGACAGCACTGAAACATGCTGAAAACTATTGTTTCCGGTCTAAAGTTTAAATTGATATTTTACTGATTTTTAGGGTGCAGTTGTGATATTGATAGTTGATGTTTAATTATGTCCCTTTTGGGCTCCTCACAGATCAGCTGTCAATCAAACAGTGTATGGAGACACTTCTTCTTTTTATATAGTGACACTTTTTAAGTTTACATTTGTTGCAGTCTTTCCTGTATGTGTTTAGCCTTGAGGTCCATCACTGTTCATGCTACTGGCTCTTTTTCTCATTTGTTTGGTGCTTAGGATGATGCTTCTGGGTCTGTGATGGTTCTGGTGGGTAGCTGAAAGAGGGGACTAAATTGCACTGAGATGTGTACATTTACTGCTCTTAGCCACTTAAATACTGGCTACCAATGATCACCTAAAAAACAACAACAAACCATTCTGACTGCAAGTACAAACACAGTAAAACACATTATCTTGTACAGTACATGCCAAAAATGGGGCACATATGCCAAATAGAATCTATAATCCATCATCATTTCATCCCTCATCCAAACTTGTGGTCATGAGGAAGTGAATGCCTTGCCTATGGGAACCTCGGCAATGCCAATGATCTTGTATGTCTCTAGCACTTTTCTATGCATTGATGTGCACTCAAAGTGTTTTACACTATTTCCCATTCATCCATCCAGACACACAAATCCTTACCCACTGGTGATATGGGCGGCTGTGGCTTAGGAGGTAGAGCAATCATTTCCTAAACCAAATGTCAGTGGTTTGATTCCCATTCTCTCCAGTCCACATGTTGAAGTGATCATGGGCAAGACACTGAACCCCAAGTTGCTCCTGATGGCCAGGTCAGCGCCTTGCAGGGAGAGTGCTGCCCGCCACCAGTGTGTGTGTGTGTGTGTGTGTGTGTGTCTGTGTGAGTCAGCACCACAGATGGCTGCCTCAGTTCTGTGCCGGAGACAAATTCCTTATCTGTGTAACATACTTAGCCAATAAATATGATTATTGTTATCAAAATTATAATATCACCGGGAGTAGCTACAGTAGGGGTTCGGTGTCTTGCTCAAAGAGCAACATGTGGACTGGAAAAGCCAGGGATTGAACTGCCAACCCTATGATTAAGGGACGGCCGGCACTACCTCCTGGATAGGTACTGTCTAAATCGGGATCTTGAAATATGCCAAACTAAACTGTATTTTATCACAGTATAAACATGTTGGCTCTATAATCTATAATCTTGCACAATGTTTGCAGGTGTGTAACACCTATTCATACTCCCATCCATGCTAATGTGTGTGCAATTAGGACATCTATAAAATCAGTCAGAACAGTTTTGGTCAATTTACCCACAACATACAGTAGTTCTGTGATTAATGTGCTAGGTGTAATTTAGGTGATTTTTATCCAACTATGTTGTTTTTTGTTTTTGTTTTTTTGGCAGGATAATACTTGGTGTTGTCTATGTGAGGACAACTGTTTGCATTAGATAAAATATGAAGATATTGTAAACTATGGTGATGTGCTGTACTGTAAGAATCAAACGATCTTGTAGGTTTATTCTCCATGTCAATATCTTATCTTGTTATTTATAACAAGGCAAAAAAATGTACAAAATATATAAACTATAAACTGTCCTATAAAAAAGCATATGTTTAAAGAGACTTTTCCCCAAACTAAATTGTAGAATAGTAGGATACAATGTTTTAGGAGCGTCTCCTTGATAATCAGGGTCAGAATATGTTGAGCTCTGTTGCATCTTTTTATGTGTGTGTGTGTGTGTGTGTGTGTGTGTGTGTGTTAATCCAGCTCTTGAATTCACTCACTTTACGGCAGTGCAATATTAAATTGCACGTACACTTTTACTTAAGCCAAAAAAATTAAGGTCATATTAAACTTCTTTTACATTTAATGTGATCCTGAGATTTGTGACCTCAAGACCAATAATGAAGGTTTTTACAGGTCAGTGACTTTCAATATGTGAAATAAAAGCCAATTATTGAGAAGGTATGCGTTCTAATATACCCAAGGTCCAACTATACCTGAGAACATATACGTATCAGGTGAGAAGACTGGCTTGTTGTAGCTAGTGACTTATTCATCATGTGCAAACCCAGTGAAAGTAATAATACAACAGTACTGATGTTACTTCCGTACTCCCCACCTGTCTCCTACTTGCTCGTCTAGCAGTAAGAGCCATTCTTCTGGTCAGGTTTTCCTTCAAGAAATCACAGGATTATAAATCAGATCAAACCGTCACACTCGCTGCCACTCCAACGATGACACTCTTCCCATCAGGTTTTCAGAGCTGTACTCTACTACATCAGCAGACTGTCACAAAATTTGTGTTAAGGTAAATGACAGCTGTCAAAGGAAAGCATGCATCAACAGCAGTCTGTACAGGTACAGACACAAAATATTAGGAATTTAGTGTCTGGCTGTCACCACATACAGAGTATTTGAATGTTGAAGTCCCAGATATTAAAGCAAGGCCATGTTTACATCAGTCACCTCACAGTCAGAATATTTAAATAGGTCAGATAATATGCATGCAAATGTGCTTTCACGTGTGCTTCTACACAAAGATGTAGAGGTCTGTGGTGTTGTGCAAGAATTTACCAATTTGAAATGTACTTTTTGAAATCAGAACTAGAGCACATAAAAAAATAGGACAGCAGCACATATGTTGCAGTTTTTATCAGTAGTGCCCCTTAACTGTCTGTATACTGTATACACAGGGTTCCTAGTGTAAATCCTCAGTGTCTTCACTGGTTGCAAACTGTTGTTTCCCATTGCATCGACTGTCTCAATTGAGACATGCTTAATAAAATGTTATAAATAAAAAGCATGCTCTAGTAAAAACTTCTGAACACACTACAAGACAAACACAGAGGAGGACTCAGTGTGGCGGTACAGAAGAGTGAGTGTAATTTATTGTGATGAGTGTAAACTGGTCTGAACGGCCACTGGGAATCTTGAGTAATTAGGTCAGTACTTCCTCTTTGCAGTGCAAAGGAGGAAAAGCAGGTGCACGTATAGTCACCCATGCATTATAAGTGGATGCAGGACTTAGTTTAACTTTAGAAAATTTCAAAACTACTGCAAGAGGGAGAAAGAAGGGGAATAATTAAATGACAGTGCAAAGATGGGATATAAACTGGATGCTACAAGGTGCAGTGACGACCTATTGGTTTGCACTGAGCTGATTTGAAATGGATCTTTAGGCTGTTACCTTTGCCCTGCTACCACAGACAGAATGTTGTCTCACTGAAAACAGGTCCTTGTTGTCTTTTCTCCTGCTGTCGGTCAGACTATGAAATATTGTGTTACACACTGCCCAGTGATCTTAACAAGTTTGTTTGATAACACCTAATGTATAAAACAATAAAAATTGTACTTGTGCACCAGACAGAAGCAGATAAATGGCCTGTTATGAGTTGCCCCTTTCACTTAAAACTGTCATTGGATTTGATTTATTCTAAAAATGTGGGTTATTGCAACTTTAAGTGGCATAAACGTCCAGCACAGAGTTGAGAACATGTAATTGAGATTCAGCATCATGAGTCACATTTTCTAAATTAAATAAATATCAACTAAATGTTTAATAGTTAGAGCCTTAAGCAAAAAGATTTTCAAAGGACAAGATACATGCCAACTACCTGATATGCCCGGAAAAAAAGTAAATTGGAAACCTTCCCAAAGCATATCATTAGGGTGCAACTCCTAATGATATGGTTAGGGGGGATTTCAAGGGGAATTTAAAGTTTTTCTTGAGCAAATGTCAAACTTAAAAAGACATTAAGAAGAGGCCTGAAGGTTAAAATGAGTAAATTAATCAGGTTGACTGAGACTGTCTCTGTATGAAGAGAGTCCATGTCATTTGTTAGGTGTTATAGGTAGGTGATCTCTAGTGAACATATTAATTATAATACAGGCAAAGGAGGAAGTCATGTGATGTGGTATATAAAGCAACAGATGGAGGAGTTTGAGGTGGATGGACATGAGACTTTCATAGGAGACTGGTATTTGATTCCACATCCTTAATCTCATGTTTATTATTGAAACAATCCATCAGTCCATTTTCTTCTGCTTATTCGAGACCAGGTCATGATGACAGCAGGTTCAGCAATGTAGTCCAGATGTCCCTCTCCCTGGCAATGTTTTAATAAGGATAATCACCTTTATTGGCCAAGTATGTTACACACGAGGAATTTGTTTCCGGTAAAGGACCGATGGCAGCCATCTGCAGCGCCAACTCAATCGATGGCTCTAACTATCGGGGGCAACAGGGGGTTCAGTGTCTTGCCCAAGGACACTTCGACATGTGAACTGCAGGCACCGAGATTCGAACTTTCAACCTTCTGGTTGGGAGATGACTGCTCTACCCACCGCACCACTGTCGCCTCCCCTGGTGGGATTCTGAGGCTTTCCCAGGCCAGATGAGATATGTACTCACTCCAGCATGTTCTGGGTCTGCCCTGGGGTCTCCTACCAGTTAAACGTGCCCAGAAAACCTCCAAAGGAGGGCGCACTGGATGCATCCTGGTAAGATGCCCGAGCCACCTCAACTGGCTCCTTTCAATGTGAAGGAGCAGTGGTTCTAATCTGAGTCCCTTCCAGATGTCCAAACTTCACACCCTATCTCTAAGGTTAAGTTTGGCCACCTTGCAAAGGAAACTTATTAAGGCCGCTTGTATATGCAATCTTACTCTTCGGTCATTACCCACAGCTCGTGACCACAGGTGAAGGCTGGAGCATAAACTGACTGGTAAACTGAGAGCTTTGCCTTTCTGCTCAGCTCCTCCTTCACCACAACAGTCTGGTACAATGTCCGCAATACAGCTAATGCTGCCCTTATGCACTTGTCAGTCTTGCACTCGATTTTACCCTCACTCGTGAACAAGACCTGAGATACTTGAACTCCTTTGCTTGGGGCATCAACTCACTCCAAACCTGGAGGGAGTAGTCCACTGTTTTACAGCAGAGCACCATGGCCTCAGACTTGGAGGTGCTAACTCCACTCCCAGCTGCTTCACACTCAGCTGCAAACCGCCCCAGTGCATGCTGGAGGTCACGCTTTGAAGCCAGCAAAACCACATTATTTGCAAAAAGCAGACACAATTTTGAGTTTCCAAACCAGAAACTCTCCTCCCTCCGACTGTGCCTTGAGATCCTGTCCATGAAAATCACAAACAGGATAGGCGACAATCACATGAAGATAATCTTCTGCTAAACTTAATCAAGTTTAAGTTACACTTACCCATGAAGGGGTCATACAGAGCAGATGATTGGTACCATGATCCTTGTGCTTTAAGGGTCATACAGGTCATATTATAAGATGGCGACAAAGGACGTACGTATATTGTCATTTTGGTTGGAGGACTTGGAGGCAAGTCATGCTTTGTGTGTCTGAGTGATTTAAATTTTGTGGTCTTCCCAGCTTTGTGGGGCTCTGCACAAACTGTGTGGATGTCAACATGCAAGCCAAGAGTTTGTGTCTGTGCAGACGGTCCGCACAACAAAAGCCCCAATTGTGCATGTACCACAATGCTTGGAAACCTTCAGCGTACATGGACAGAAACCAGACCTTTGATTTGAAGTATAAACAGGAATGCATGTACTTTCTCCATCCATGTTTGCATGTGCACGAGGGTATGCAAAAAGCATAAATTCCCCTTTACCGGGTTGACTGCAGTTATATGTCTAATTCTTTCACTTATGGCATCCCATCCTCAAATATTGATTATTTTTTCCCCCAACCTCACTGAGACCTCTTTATAATACCCCACTCATCACCTCCAAGGCACCCCCTATTGCTGGACTCTCACCAAACCACACCCTCTTCTAGCACACTCTCCTTCCCCTAACTCTGATTTTATAATTTGTCATATTAATTACATCAAGCACATATGTAGACAAACAAACACGGTGCATAATGACTGCATGAGGTATTAAACATTTGTACTGACAATAACAAAGATCTCATTAAATAGCAATGATAATTTGTGCAGCACTTCACTAAACAAGTGCATGTGACACCATTGGTACTATTTATGGAACATTGCAATGATTTCATCTGAGGAGATGTAGCTGACTGAGTGTGACAGAAGAGATGATCATATGGTGGAAGGAAGTACTGTATGTTCAGGTTCTTTATTTAAATAAAGGTTCCATTACATTAACTACTGTAAGTCCTCTGTTGAGGATTTGCTAACAACTCCTGAATATTTAAACATGGCACGTGGCCCAAACAAGGCATTGCTTTTTTATCAGGGGTCATGAGCTAAAAATGGTGGTCACCACTGGGTTATTATAGAGCAAGTGCTTTTATTTTGTGTTCTGTGTGTTTAATTTAAAACTTGAATCTGAAAAGGAACTACAGATGTCGAATAAATAGCAAAAATTACAATACATTTTTCTGAAAGTCGAAGTATAAAATAGTAGCTCAAAATCATAGTTCAGTAAGATGAGAACTGTACATAATCTCTGTGTGTGTGTGTGTGTGTGTTAGGGGTGACTGTAGGGGTAGCAGCAGGTAATCAAGGTGACCGGACATGAGTGAAGTGAGGTTGCCAAGTTTGGTGGCACAGTATCTCCCTCTTGCACTTCCAGACTTCTGAAGGACTGGCATCAACTCAGTCACACAGGAAACTCACAGTCGGCTAACACCTGCCAAAATGTCCTTTTCAGGAGCTCGAAGTTCTGTACATGCACTTTCATCTTCATTCCTAATAAAAACTGATTAAAGTAAATGCTGATTTACATCCGCTGTACCTCTGCTTAATGTGTAACCCCATCCCTAACCTTTAAATAACATTTTCAAGTCAGTATTATCCGAATCAGTTTTGGAACATTTCCACAAATCGTGAGGCTTAGAAGAACACACACCCAGATGTAACTGCAATGTGCAATTTCTGCTGCTCAAAAGACCAAGATGTGCACTGGCCTTGCTCAATTGACCTCTCTTACTCTTTTACTTTTTTTCAGTATTTCTTCACCACTATTCTGCTAAAAATAAATCATGTACAAGACAGAGATTCCAGAGAGTTGACTTCTCAGTCTGTTACTGCTTTGTTAAATCAAATTAGACCACGATTTAAGGCTGACTGTGTCAGTCTTGGGGGTCATGGACCCTCACTAGATAAGCAGTCATACAAAAAGTATACTTTAAGTAATTATTTATCTCTTTTTTGTTCTTATTTTGTTTGTTTACATTTAAATGTTTTAGTCCTTTAAAGGCACTGACAGTTCACATACAGTGCACAGATGGCAGCATACTGGCGTCTGCTGTATTTGTGTGTCAGATTAAGACATGCTTCCTGACTGTTTCTGCTCCTGTTCAGCAGTTTTTCTACAAAACTGTGCAATTTCACTGTTCATTTAAAATATTCAATTGAAAGCCAGTTACAGAGGGTGAAAGACAAGGAGGGAAAAGAGGGAGGGGACACAAAGTGGTGATGGAGATTGAGTTGTGGGTAGGTACAGTAGGTGGAGTGAGAGGATGATACAGAGAAGAGATTTGGAGAGTGACGGAGGAACAGGATGATAGAAGGAGAGTGAAGCTGGAGTCTGTCAGCAGCAGGTGACAGGTGTAGGAGTTCATTATTCTTCTGGCTTTACATACAGTGTCTACTATTCACTCAGTGTCTCTCTTCCTTTCTCTCACTTCTCCCCTGTCATGGGTGTTTTGGAAAAGTTAGAAAAAAGTCTTTGCTCTCCAATGTCGGCTTCATCAATCTCTTCAAGTTTCTTGTAATTTAGCTGTACAGTAGGTCTTCATGACAAAATGGTCAGAAATGGTTTTCTTCATTATATTCAGTTATATTTGGCACATGGTGCATCCCAGGGAACCTTGGCACTGCTGGGGAACAGGAGTAACTGAATAATTTTTAAGCTTGAAACAACATTCCACATCTATGGTGGATGGTTTGTTTTAAGGATAAGGCCAGTCATTTTCTATAACACTCACTATACAGAGATTAAAACCAAGAGTCAATTGCCTCAGCTAAAGGTTAATGTCTGTCAGTCTCCAGTGTGGATTAGCTTCTTTGCCTGTACCGTAGACCCCTGATATTGCTCAAAAATGATTAAAAACACAACAAAGAAGCAAACCCCTCCCCTGGGTGACATGTTTCATCATCACAAAACACAAGACCAGTATATTTGTTCAAAATGTTGCCCCAAAACAACCACAACTTTTTATAGTGTCTGAAGTAGCAAGAGTCAACACTCACTATACAGAGATTAAAACCAAGAGTCAATTGCCTCAGCTAAAGGTTAATGTCTGTCAGTCTCCAGTGTGGATTAGCTTCTTTGCCTGTACCGTAGACCCCTGATATTGCTCAAAAATGATTAAAAACACAACAAAGAAGCAAACCCCTCCCCTGGGTGACATGTTTCATCATCACAAAACACAAGACCAGTATATTTGTTCAAAATGTTGCCCCAAAACAACCACAACTTTTTATAGTGTCTGAAGTAGCAAGAGTCAACTGTGCATGCGCAAGACCTCTGTGAACGCGTGAGGAGCTAGTAGAGTGTAAACAAAGCAGAGAGCTCCCAACAACACATTCTGCTGCCCACTGCCTAATGATGACATTGGATTGTGACATTTATTCAATTCCTTTTAGTCTACATGGTGTATGTAAACAGCTTTACCTTATCCTGCTACTGTAAGCAATGAAATGTGGTCTGATGATTGTTTACTAATGATTTTCCCCCTCGTTTTCCCTGTAATTTGAAGGAAACAAAAATACTGGCCTGACATGGAAAATAACTCATTCATGGGATTCTGCGATTTATTAAACTGATTTTTTTCTTAAATAAAAAATAATATAATAATAATAAATTAATTACAGTGTTCTTAAGAATACAGAGCACAATGTGCATGTATTATTTCTGTTTATTTAACCTGCCGTAGTCTTGCATTATTGTGACAAGATTCAATTGAGACTTTTTCATCCAGTTATCATCACAGATTTCACTGGGAAGTGGCTCTTAGGCTTTTTCATTTGAGTCTGTCTGAAAAGGCCTTCATTTGTTATTTATTCACCCTCTCACTTCTCATTCACAGTAAACTCCTTCTGCCTTTACCTCGGTCAAGATTTGTCACATTCTCTTGCACCTTTACTCTCTCTCTGTTTCTCTCTCTGCAGGGGGCTGTCAGAGAACAGGTGTGCAGCTACTTCTTTTTATTAATGACAGTCGGGAGGAAAGCAAAGGGGGCCCTGTGTGTGTGTGTGTGTATGTGCAACCCCGGAGAACTGGCGAATACAAGAGTGACTGTGCTGCACGCTCCATCGACACAATGACAAATGAGCAGGCGCGACACATGTATATATAAATACACACGCACATACACACAGTGACACAAGGAAGTAGTTTGACAGAGGACAATGTTTTTAGATCCCTCAAAGCTGTTTGTTTCCACTTAGAAGAGAGCTTCTGAAATTCATTAAAACCTGAATTTTCT